>NC_140998.1:176353278-176383273 GCF_052327205.1 Somniosus microcephalus | reverse complement strand
CTCCCCGCGGGCCCGCCTCGCGCCGCTGGCAATGACCGCGCCTGCGCCGCCCGCCCGCGAGAGCCCGCTCTCCCGCTCCCGGCGACGGGGGGGGAGTGTGAGGGAGAGGAGGGGGAGTGTGAGGGAGAGAGGGGGGAGTGTGAGGGAGAGGGGGGGAGTGAGTGAGGGGAGAGGGGGGGGAGTGTGAGGGAGAGGAGGGGGGGGAATGTGAGGGGAGAGGGAGGGGGGAATGTGAGGGAGAGGAGGGGGGGGAATGTGAGGGGAGAGGAGGGGGGGAGTGTGAGGGAGAGGGGGGGAGAGAGAGGGGGGAGGAGTGTGAGGGAGAGGAGGGGGGAGTGTGAGGGGGAGGAGTGTGAGGGAGGGGGGGAGGAGTGTGAGGGGGGGAGTGTGGGAGGGAGGGGGGGGAGTGGTGCGGGGAGAGGGGGGGGGTGGTGTGAGGGGAGTGAGGGGGGGAGTGTGAGGGAGAGGGGGAGGGAGTGAGGGAGAGGGGGGGAGTGTGAGGGAGGGGGGGGGAGTGTGAGGGAGAGGGGGGGGAGGGGAGAGGGGGGGGAGGTCACTCCTCTCTCCTCCGCGCACAGTCGCTCTCTCTCCCCACCACAGTCGCTCTCTCTCCCCCCCACAGTCGCTCTCTCTCCCCCCCCACAGTCGCTCTCTCTCCCCCCCACAAGTCGCTCTCTCTCCCCCCCCACAGTCGCTCTCTCTCCCTCCCCACCAGTCGCTCTCTCTCCCCCCCACAGTCGCTCTCTCCTCCCCCCCCACAGTCGCTCTCTCCTCTCCCCCCCACAGTCGCCTCTCCTCTCCCCCCCCCACAGTCGCTTCTCTCTCCCTACCCCCCCACAGTCGCTCTCTCTACCCCCCCACAGTCGCTCTCTCTCCCCCCCATCACAGTCGCTCTCTCTCCCCCCACAGTCGCTCTCTCTCCCCCCCAGTCGCTCCTCTCTCTCCCCACCTCAGTCGCTCTCTCTCCCCCCCAGTCGCTCTCTCTTTCCCCCCCAGTCGCTCTCTCATCTCTTCCCCCCAGGCGCTCTCTCTCTTCCCCCCCAGTCGCTCTCTCTTTTCCCCCCGGCGCTCTCTCTCTTCCCCCCCCAGTCGCTCTCTCTTTTCCCCCCCAGTCGCTCTCTCTTCTCCCCCCCCAGGCGCTCTCTCTTTTCCCCCCCAGGTCGCTCTCTCTCTTTTCCCCCCCAGGCGCTCTCTCTTCCCCCCCCAGTCGCTTTCTCTTCCCCCCAAGTCGCTCTCTCTTCCCCCCCCAGTCGCTCTCTCTTCCCCCCCAGTCGCTCCAGCTTCCCCCCAGTCCTCTCTCTTCCCCCCCAGTCGCTCTCTCTTCCCCCCAATCGCTCTCTCTTCCCCCCCCAGTCGCTCTCTCTTCCCCCCCAGTCGCTCTCTCTTCCCCCCAGTCGCTCTCTCTTCCCCCCACTCCGCTCTCTCTTCCCCCCACCGCTCTCTCTCTCCCCCCCACTCGCTCTCTCTCTCCCGCCCCACTCGCTCTCTCTCTCTCTCCCCCCCACTCGCTCTCTCTCTTCCCCCCCCACTCCGCTCTCTCTCTTCCCCCCCACTCGCTCTCTCTTCTTTCTCCCTCCCCCCACTCGATCTCTCTCTTCCCCCCCCATCGATCTCTCTCTTCCCACCCACTCGCGGGGAGTGTGAGGGAGAGGCGGGGGGGAGTGTGAGGGAGAGGGGGGGAGTGTGAGGGAGAGGGGGGGAGGGAGTTCTCTTCCACCCCAGTCGCTCTCTCTCCCCCCGCACAGTTTGCTCTCTCTCCCCCCCAGTCGCTCTCTCTCCCCCCAGTCGCTCTCTCTCTTCCCCCCCCCCAGTCGCTCTCTCCCCCCCCAGTCGCTCTCTCTTCCCCCCCAGTCGCTCTCTCTCTTCCCCCCCAGTCGCTCTCTCTTCCCCCCCAGTCGCTCTCTCTTTTCCCCCCCAGGCGCTCTCTCTCTTCCCCCCCAGTCGCTCTCTCTCTTTTCCCCCCCCAGGCGCTCTCTCTCTTCCCCCCCCAGTCGCTCTCTCTTCCCCCCCAGTCGCTCTCTCTCTTTCCCCCCCAGGCGCTCTCTCTCTTCCCCCCAGGCGCTCTCTCTTCCCCCCCCAGTCGCTCTCTCTTCCCCCCCCAGTCGCTCTCTCTTCCCCCCCAGTCGCTCTCTCTTCCCCCCCAGTCGCTCTCCTCTTTTCCCCCCCCCAGTGCGCTCTCTCTCTTCCCCCCCAGTCGCTCTCTCTCTTTTCCCCCCCCAGGCGCTCTCTCTCTTCCCCCCCAGTCGCTCTCTCTTTTCCCCCCCAGTCGCTCTCTCTCTTCCCCCCCAGTCGCTCTCTCTTCCCCCCCCAGTCGCTCTCTCTTTTCCCCCCAGGCGCTCTCTCTCTTCCCCCCCAGTCGCTCTCTCTTTTCCCCCCCAGTCGCTCTCTCTTTTCCCCCCAGGCGCTCTCTCTTTTCCCCCCCAGTCGCTCTCTCTTTTCCCCCCCAGTCGCTCTCTCTTTTCCCCCCCAGGCGCTCTCTCTTCCCCCCCAGTCGCTCTCTCTTCCCCCCAGTCTCTCTCATCTTCCCCCCCAGTCGCTCTCTCTTCCCCCCAGTCGCTCTCTCTTCCCCCCAAGTCGCTCTCTCTTCCCCCCCAGTCGCTCTCTCTTCCCCCCCAGTCGCTCTCATCTTCCCCCCCAGGTCCGCTCTCTCTTCCCCCCCAGTGGCTCTCTCTTCCCCCCCAGTCGCTCTCTCTTCCCCCCCAGTCGCTCTCTCTTCCCCCCCAGTCGCTCTCTCTTCCCCCCCAGTCGCTCTCTCTTCCCCCCCAGTCGCTCTCTCTTCCCCCCCCCAGTCGCTCTCTCTTCCCCCCCAGTGGGAAGGGGGGAGGTATAAGGGCAGGTGTTGCATCTCCTGTGCTTGCACGGGAAGGTGCCGGGCAAAGGGGTGCTGGGATGACAGAGGAGTGGACTAGGGTGTCTCGGAGGGAGCGGTCCCTATGGAATGCTGAAAGGGGAGGGGATGGGAAGATGCGTTTGGTGGTGGGAACACATTGGAGGTGGCGGAAATGGCGGAGAATGATCCGTTGAATGTGGAGGCTGGTGGGGTGAAAGGTGAGGACAAGGGGAACCCTATCGTGGTTCTGGGAGGGAGGGGCAGGGGTGAGGGCAGAAGTGCGGGAGATAGAATGGACACGGTCGAGGGCCATGTCAACCACGGTAGTGTAGCGATTCGTGTGCATCGCCCACTAAATAATCGAGTTCGACTTCGACGAACTATAAATAAGTTGTTTATTTACAGGAACAGGTTAAATACAACAGGTAAGGTAGCAGGTAAGATGGATGACTGTAGGAGCACCGTGGTGTAGGTCTTTCCCCAGCGGGGACGCCACGAGGGACTGACTAGAAGTTTCCGAACTCAACTGCTAGCAGGTTCCGAGCTCAACTGCCAGAAGGTTCCAAGCTCTGATGTCATCACGCAGAGTATAGGAATGAAGCCTGAGTGCAGTAACAGATACATTTAAAGGTAAGTTAAAGGGAATTATTTATCTCAATGTAAGGGACAACCGGTGGTACCGCCACATAGCCCCCCCCCAGAATTCGCTTTAATGAAAGTCCAAGGATGAGATGGTCTGACGAGCTGGTGGTCATGGTGGTCATGCTGTCTCGACTTGGTAGGCGAGGTCTGAAGATGCTGCTCGTGAGCGGATCCTTACGCGCATCATGGCGAATAAAGTGTATCCGTCAGGCGAAGGAACATGGAAACGTGCGAAACAGCAGGCCTTGTCAGAGTGACAGTCAGGTTGGGCGGACGCGGACGATCACTCTGTTGATGTTGGAACAAGTCCTTGTTCTTACGAACCCTGACGGAAAGCCAAATGAGCAATCCAGAAGGACTTGACAGGCGAGGGTCGATGAACTCGCCGACAGGTGAGCGAAACCTTCAGGAGGCTGGAACACGCGGAACGGTGCATGCCATAGTGCTACAATGTTAACACAACAGAGGGTGAAGAGTTGCTGCGTTGATCAGTGATCGGTGAGGCCAGCAACTTTCACGTGGCTGATCACGGCTGCAGGATGCCCGTTGGACACGTCCTCGATGAGTGCAGCGTCAGTAGAGGTTTGCTTTTGTTAACGGAAAACTGGAGAAAGGGCAGCAACGGTCCGGGTTGTTGTTGCTTTCAGGAGGGGGTCAACTCTGCCTGGAGGGCGGCAACACTTGTAACTGTTGTAGATTTAGGAGAAAACAGCCGTGAGGGCGCAACGCTTTTCATTCGCAGCGAAACGTGTAGTAGGTAACACAACCAGCAGGATGACGAGCTGGTGCGTCGTCGGTGGGGAAGGAGTCTTCGTTTTTCACGAGGGATATGTCCTCGTGGTTCGCGAGGGATGGGTCCTCATGCGCGAGGAGTGCGTCCTCGTGTTTCATGGGGGTGAGTCCCTCGTGGTATCCCCGCAGGGTGCGCTCCGATTTTGTGGGCCCGAACATGCTGTACCCCGCACTTGGAGAGATGTATACTTGCTGTTGCTTTGGACGTAGAGGCGGACGATCCGTGTGGCGGTAGGAAAGATGAGTACGGGGGACCGTAAGCAAGTGCGTGGTCGGTGCCGCATCGATGTTCTCGTCGAACGGGACTTCTACCTTTATAAAGCACGAGGGAGACTGTGGCTCCCTGGATTGCGGTAGCGACAGCAAAAATGGCTGGTGCTTCCATGGCGTGCTTCTTTTGTGAAAAATTGCTCACAAAAAACGGGGTCCGGTTGAGTTTTGTCCGTGTCAAACAGGATCTGCTGCAGACTGCGCTTACCTTGCGAATACGTTCGCAAAGACGGGGTCGCCTTTGAGGAATCGATGTAGGCGGTTGCTATTCCATGGTTGTTCGTCGGTTGTGCGTCGGTCGTCTTGTGGGAGGATGAGGTTCAGGCGCGCGTTGCTACCGTGAAAATCGTTCACGGATACGGGTTCACCAATTGTAGTGTTGGAATTGATGAGCTCCCCGTACTCACGTTGTTGGGTCACCAATGTAGCGATTTGTGTGCATCGCCACTAAATAATCGACTTCGACGAACTATAAATAAGTTGTTTATTTACAGGAACAGGTTAAATACAACAGGTAAGGTAGCAGGTAAGATGGCTGACTGTAGGAGCACCCGTGGTGTAGGTCTTTCTCCAGCGGGGACGCCACGAGGACTAGCTAGAAGTTTCCCGAACTCAACTGCCAGAAGGTTCCAAGCTCTACTGCAAGAAGGTTCCAAGCTCTGATGTCACTACGCAGAGTACAGGAATGAAGCTTGAGTGCAGTAACAGATACATTTAAAGGTAAGTTAAAGGGAATTATGTATCTCAATGTAAGGGACAACCGGTGGTACCGCCACAGTAGAGGGGAATCCTCGGTTAAGGAAAAAGGAAGACATGTCGGAAGCACTGGTGTGGAAGGTGGCATCGTCGGAGCAGATGCGGCGGAGATGGAGAAACTGGGAGAATGGAACAGAGTCCTTACAGGAGGCGGGGTGGGAGGAAGTGTAGTCCTCCAGGTAGCTGTGGGAGTCAGTGGGCTTGTAGTGAATGTGGGTCAATAACCTATTCCCGGAGATGGAGACGGAGAAGTCGAGGAAGGGAAGGGAAGAGTCAGAGATGGACCATGTGAAGGTGAGGGAAGGGTGGAAATTGGAGGCAAAGTGAATGAAATTGACAAGATTCTCTCCTCCTGGTTCCTGGCCAAGGGGGCCGCGCATGTGCCCTGCTGCCCCCTGAGCCTCTCAAGATGGCGGCCATTACCCCGGGCATGTCACCGGGAGAAAGCCCCGCAGCTGCTGCCCTGCTTGGGGCAAATGCCCGGCCCGGAGGCCTGAGGCCCATCCCGGGTGTTTGTGAAGCGTATAATGTTGAGTGTTTTAATAATGGGGCCTGGGGCCGCACAGGGGGTGTGAGCAGCCCGCGTCCCCCCGGGGTTCATGAACCTGCTCCCTGAGCTCGGGGTGTGAGCAGCCCGCGTCCCCCCGGGGTACATGAACCCGCTCCCTGAGCTCGGGGTGTGAGCAGCCCGCGTCCCCCCGGGGTTCATGAACCCGCTCCCTGAGCTCGGGGTGTGAGCAGCCCGCGTCCCCCCGGGGTTCATGAACCCGCTCCCTGAGCTCGGGGTGTGAGCGTCCCGCGTCCCCCCGGGGTTCATGAACCCGCTCCCTGAGCTCGGGGTGTGAGCAGCCCGCGTCCCCCCGGGGTTCATGAACCCGCTCCCTGAGCTCGGGGTGTGAGCGTCCCGCGTCCCCCCGGGGTTCATGAACCCGCTCCCTGAGCTCTCACCTGATGTGTCAGCGGCTGCTGCCAAGGGCCGCGCATGCTCAGCTCACTTTCTGTTGTTCAGGTTTAAAGGTCAAGCCCCGCCCCTCACGCACTCCGATTGGTTGGAGGACCCGCCGCCCGCTCGGTCCTCCAGTCCCGCCCCGCTCGCTCCCTCTTGGTCCGGAGCTCCCGTCAATCACCCGGGCAGTGTGAGCTGAGCATGCGCGGACCTTGGCAGCAGCCGCTGACACATCAGGTGAGAGCTCAGGGAGCGGGTTCATGAACCCCGGGGGGACACGGGCCGCTCACACCCCGAGCTCAGGGAGCAGGTTCATGAACCCCGGGGGGACGCGGGACGCTCACACCCCAAGCTCAGGGAGCAGGTTCATGAACCCCGGGAGGACGCAGGCTGCTCACACCCCGAGCTCAGGGAGCGGGTTCATGAACCCCGGGGGGACACGGGCTGCTCACACCCCGAGCTCAGGGAGCGGGTTCATGAACCCTGGGGGGACACGGGCTGCTCACACCCCGAGTGCGGCCCCAGGCCCCATTATTAAAACACTCAACATTATCCGCCCGCCACTTCCCGGTTTCTCCCGATTCGCTCAGCAAAGCGGCCTCGCGCCAAACTCCGGGACAGACAGGAAGTCAGGGAGCGTCTGTAAATGGAGGAGAAAGGGAGACTGGTCAGGGAGCGTCTGTAATTGGAGGAGAAATGGTGGCTGGTCAGGGAGCGTCTGTAAATGAAGGCGAAATTATTAATTATTTTGGGGCTTGGTTTGTGTGAATAAATATATCACTAATTTCAATTAGACTCTTTTCCATGACCCAGCTCCTGTAAATACTGGCTGGAAAGGGGCCGGACTCTCAGGAGGCGCCACACTGCTGGCTGCTTCTGCGTAAGTGATCTCCCATTAGATTAATTTGCTTCTGCTGTGTGTGTGTTTAACAAAGTGCCTGAAGTAGTTCATAAGGTGGGGAACCAGTGAGTGTAGAGCTGAACCCAGCCAAAGTCAGCACCTTCAGGGGAGGAGAGGGAGGGGAACCAGTAAGTGTGGAAATGAACCCAGCCAGATTCAGCACCTTCAGGGGAGGAGAGAGAGGGGAACCAGTGAGTGTAGAACTGAACCCAACCAGAGTCAGCACCTTCAGGAGAGGAAAGGGGGGGAACCAGAGAGTGCAGAACTGAACCCAGCCAGAGTCAGCACCTTCAGAGGAGGAAGAAAAATGGGTGCAGAGGAAAAAAAGGTTGGAGATTATGCGATGTGTTTGGATTTCAGCACAGGGAGGAGGGAGAGTGTGTAGGACGGGGATTTATAGCTTTTGGGGAACGAGAGAGGAAAGAATGTTCCATAGAAACTAGAATTGTTCTTTATTTCTATCCTGTACTTAGTGAAGACTTCTGTAAACTCATTTTACAGGGTATTAGAAGGGGAGAATTTGCACACGGGGAACTCAAACTCCGTCAAGATTTGACAGTCACTCAATTCATCAGGACCTGTATATCATCGGTCTTTGAATGTGGAAGGAGACATGTTTGTCTGTTCTGTCTGCGGGGAAAGATTTGAAACATCAGTGTGACTGGAAAAGCACCGAGACACACACACCTGAGTGAGAGTGTTCCAGTGCACTGACTGTGGAAAGAGCTTTAACCAGTTACACAGCCTGAAAAACATCGCACCGTTCACAGCGGGAAGAAACCGTACACGTGTTCTGTGTGTGGACGAGGCTTCAACTGATTGTCCAACCTGGACATACATAAGGTCACCTGCACCATGGAGAAACCATGGAAATGTGGGGACTGTGGGAAGGGATTCAATTACTCATCCAAGCTGGAAACTCATCAACACAGTCACACTGGGGAGATGCCGTTCACCTGCTCCGTGTGTGGGAAGGGATTCACTCGGTTATCCACCCTCGCTGTACATCAACTTGTTCACACTGATAAGAAACCATTTAATTGTGCTGACTGTGAGCAGAGCTTTAAAAGCAGAATGGATCTGCTGAAACACCAATGCACTCACATTGGGGAGAGGCCATTCACCTGCTCTGTGTGTGGGAAGGAATTCACTCAGTCATCTAACCTGCTGAAACACCGACGAGTTCACAAGTGACTGCAGGGGTTGGATTCTGCTGTTATTGCTGCTGTTAATCACATCCAGGACTGAACCGTGTTCATTCTGACAGTTGGGGTTTGTTTCTGCTGATGTCAATAACCCCTATAACTGGGTTGGATTTTAATATTTTGATACCTGTCAAATAAATCAGCTTTGTTTTAAACGCACAGTGTGTCGAGTATTTGATTTCTCCAAGAGGAGACTGATTGATGTCCTATTACTGACTGCTCCATTTTTGGGCCTTTTCGCCTTGCTAACTCTAGATTATTTCAGTTCTCATGCCTTCAGTTACTCTCATGGACAAGTCCCAGCTCCCCATACCTTCCAGAGTGCCTCTCCTCGCCTTGGTATCCAGGGAAGGTATCGGTAACACGCCCAGGATCACTAAACACAAAACCCAGTCTATTAATCACTTTCAGCTACTGGGCTTAGTGTGTGTCCCACAGCATCTCTCTCACCTTCGATGTGCGAATAGAGCATCACGCCTCAGAGCCTGGTTTTCAATTTAAATGCACTCAGTAAATGTATTGAACAAGAGATGAACAAGTAAACAGATCACGGCCCATCCTCCAGCTCTATATTGTAGGTCGATGAGACTCTGGTAAGGTGCCATGTGCTGCTGGATCGCTCGGCATTTTGCCTGTTATGGAAAATAACTGAAGATTTGTCCCAGTGTCACCTTTGTTGTCATTAAATGAGTGTGTCTTTTAATGAGCCTCACGTCCTTGCTCATGTGTAGAAAGGGGATGTGTAAAGAGATGGTCTGTGTATGGAGATGTGAAACAAGGAAACGGTGTGTGTGTGTGATAGTGACACAGCCTTGTGGTCACAGTCAGAACAATACACAGGTATCCTTGCGGTTATGGTTTGGGCAGGGCCAGATCAATAATGTAGTAAACAGCTTGGAGTTGGAGTTCAGAAGAATGAGAGGCGATCTTATTGAAACATATAAGATTGTGAAGGGGTTGGATCGGGTGGATGCGGGGAGGATGTTTCCGATGATGGGTGAAACTAGAACTAGGGGGCATAGTCTTAGAATAAGGGGCTGCTCTTTCAAAACTGAGATGAGGAGGAACTACTTCACTCAGAGGGTGGTAGGTCCATGGAATATGCTGCCCCAAAAAGCTGTAGAAGCTACATCATTACATAAATTTAAAACAGAAATAGACAGTTTTCTAGAAGTAAAGGGAATAAAGGGTTATGGGGAGCGGGCAGGAATTTGGACATGAGTCTAGGTTCGGATCGGTCATGGCCCTGTGGGTAGCGGAGCGGGCCCAGGGGCCGTGTAGCCTGATCCTGCTCCTATTTCGTGTGTCTAATTCGGTTAGATTCAGGAGATGGTTCTGTGATAGTAGATTGGCGGTTAGGATCAGATCAGCCATGGTCTTATTGAATGGCGGAGCAGGCTTGAGGGGCCGATTGGCCTACTCCTGCTCCTATTTCTTATGTTCTTATGTAACAGGTTAAATATAAATATCGCCAGAGTAGTCGCAGCTTGTTAGAACAGACCTGTGGAGAAGAGAGCTCTGAATCCACTGTATTATCTCTGTTCTCCGGGTCGGGTAACTATACTCTGTCTGTATTTTTGCAGTGCTGTTAATAAAGTCAGTAAAAGACAATCTGCTGTGAGCTTGATTATCTGGTGTCTGAAACCACGAGACTCAAATTTTAGAGTCAACAAGATGAACAAGTAAACACATCATGGCCCAATACTCCAGCTCTATATTCACAGGAAAAAGTCTGTTATCACACTCCTCGAGTGGACAGAATAAAGAAAGATCCCAACTCAAAGAGCCTCTCGAATCATTTGTAAATATCTTCCAAATCCTGACATATCAATTATCAGTGTACATTCCATTAAAGTCAATGGAAGATGAGAGAGGGGCTGGAGAGCAGGCGTGAAAGAGGAGTTGGGGTGAGGGGGGTTGGAGAGTAGGGGTGAGGGGGGTTGGAGAGTAGGGGCGAAAGAGGAGTTGGGGTGAGGGGGGCTGGAGAGCAGGCGTGAAAGAGGAGTTGGGGTGAGGGGGGTTGGGGAGTAGGGGTGAAAGAGGAGTTGGGGTGAGGGGGTTGGAGAGTAGGGGTGAAAGAGGAGTTGGGGTGAGGAGGTTGGAGAGTAGGGGCGAAAGAGGAGTTGGGGTGAGGGGGTTGGAGAGCAGGGGCGAAGGAGGAGTTGGGGTGAGGGGGTTTGAGAGTAGGGGTGAAAGAGGAGTTGGGGTGAGGGGGGTTGGAGAGTAGGGGTGAAAGAGGAGTTGGGGTGAGGAGGTTGGAGAGTAGGGGCGAAAGAGGAGTTGGGGTGAGGGGGTTGGAGAGTAGGGGTGAAAACGGAGTTGGGGTGAGGGGTTGGAGAGTAGGGGTGAAAGAGGAGTTGGGGTGAGGGAGGTTGGAGAGTAGGGGTGAAAGAGGAGTTGGGGTGAGGGAGGTTGGAGAGTAGGGGTGAAAGGAGTTGGGGTGAGGGGTTGGAGAGTAGGGGTGAAAGAGGAGTTGGGGTGAGGGGTTGGCGAGTAGGGGTGAAAGAGGAGTTGGGGTGAGGGGTTGGAGAGTAGGGGTGAAAGAGGAGTTCGGGTGAGGGGTGCTGGAGAGTAGGGGTGAAAGGAGTTGGGATGAGGGGGTTGAAGAGGAGTTGGGGTGAGGGGGGTTTGGAGAGTAGGGGTGAAAGAGGAGTTGGGGTGAGAGGGGTTGGAGAGTAGGGGTGAAAGAGGAGTTGGGGTGAGGGGCGTTGGAGAGTAACAACTACAACTTGCATTTAGATAGCGCCTTTAACGTAGTGAAACATCCCAAGGTGCTTCACTGTAGCGTTAGGATCCAAATTTGACTCTGAGCCACATGAGGAGATATTCGGGCAGATGACCAAAAGCTTGTTTAAAGAGGTAGGTTTTAAGGAACGTCTTAAAGCAGGAACGAGAGGTAGAGAGGTTTAGGGAGGGAATTCCAGAGCTTGGGGCCTCGACAGCTGAAGGCACGGCCGCCAATGGTGGAGCGATTAAAATCGGGGATGCACAAGAGGCCAGAATTGGAGGAGTGCAGGGATCTCCGAGGTTGTCGGGCTGGAGGAGTTTACAGAGATAAGGAGAGGGGAGGCCATGGAGGATTCCTCTGGTGCTGGAATCAAGAACAAGAGGCCTTAATCTTAAAATTAGAGCTTGTCCATCCAGGGGTGAAATCAGGCAGCACTTTTTCACACACAGGGTAGTAGAAATGTGGAACTCTCTCCCCCAAAAGGCTGTGGATGCTGGGGGCTGATTGGAGCTTTCAAGACTGAGATGATCGATTTTTGTGAGGTAATTGTTCCAAGGGATGTGGAATAAAGGCGGGTAAATGGAGTTCAGATACGGATCAGCCCTGATCTAATTGAATGGTGGAGCAGGCTCGAGGGGCTGAATGGCCTGCTCCTGTTCCTAATGTTCCTGTGACACACTCAGAAATACCCCGGAACACTGAAATCCCACTGGGCCCCAGCACATGCTCAAGGAAAGCCCAGGTCAAGGGCAAACCCAGCGTGCCCTCTCTGAACCCGGTTTGCTGCTCCCTCTGTGCCCAGCACTGCCTGCACCCCCGGCGCACGGCAGTGGAATTTCAGAAGAAGGAAGGTGTCAGCGTGTGAAAGGCTTTTAGAAAGAATTCAAGGTGTTTTCAGAGAGTTGGGATCTTTATTCTCGGGGAGTTAGATATCAGCCTCTCGCCTGTGAATATCGAGCCGCCTTATAGGGCCGTGATCATCTTTGAAAGAGCTGCCAATTAGTCCCACTCCCCTGCCCTTTCCCCAGAGCCCCACAAACTTTTCCTTTAAGCAGATCCAATTCCCTTTTGAAAGTTACTATTGAATCTGCGTCCACCCCCTTTCAGACAGTGCATTCCAGATCACAACAACTCACTGAGTGAAAAATGGCTCATCTCCCCTCTGGCTTTTTGTCCATTATTTGACGTGACATGTTTACTTGTTAAATATATTTTCTGAGTGGAATTAAATTTAAAAGCAGGTTCTGAGGCGTGATGCTCTATTCACACATCGAAGATGAGAGAGATGCTGTGGGGCACATGCTTAGTCCAGTAGCTGGAAGTGATTAACAGACTGGGTTTGTGTTTAGTAATCCCGGGCGTGTTACCGATACCTTCCCTGGATACCAAGGCTAGGAGAGGCACTCTGGAAGGTATGGGGAGCTGGGACTTGTCCATGAGAGTAACCGAAGGTATGAGAACTGAAATAATCTAGAGTTAGAAAGGAGAAAAGGCCCAAAAATGGATCACTCGGTAACAGGACATCAATTAGTCTCCTCTTATCTTGGAGAAATCAAATACTCGACACCACTATGTGTCTGATACAAAGCTGATTTATTTGACATATCAAAATATTAAACTCCAGCCCAGTTATAGGGTTATTAACATCAGCAGAAACAAACCCGGACTGTCAGAATGAACATGGTTCAGTCCTGGATGTGATTAACAGCAGCAATAACAGCAGAATCCAACCCCTGCAGTCGGTCGTGAACTCGCTGGTGTGTCTGCAGGTTGGATGACTGAGTGAATCCCTTCCCACACATGAAGCAGGTGAACGCTCTCTCCCCAGTGTGAACTCGCTGGTGTCTCAGATGTTGGGAATAACAAATGAATCCCTTCCCACACACGGAGCAGGTGAACGGCCTCTCCCCAGTGTGAACTCGCTGGTGTACAATGAGGTTGCATGAATGCCTGAACCTCTTCCCACAGTGAGAGCAACTGAACGGTCTCTCATCAGTGTGAACTCGCTGATGTTGAATTAGTCCCTCAGAACTTTTAAAGCAGTTCCCACAATCAGCGCATTTAAAAGGTCTCTCATCACTGTGAACTCGCTGGTGTGATCGGAGGGCAGATGTGTGAGTGAAACCCTTCCCCCACACGGAGCAGGTGAACAGTCTCTCCCCAGTGTGACTGCGCCGATGAGTTTCCAGCTGGGATGGGTAATTGAATCCCTTCCCACAATCCTCACATTTCCAGGGTTTCTCCATGGTGCGGGCGTCCTTGCGTCTCTCCAGGTTGGGCAATCAGTTGAAGCCTCGTCCACACACAGAACACGTGTACGGTTTCTCCCCGCTGTGAACGGTGCGATGTTTTTTCAGGTTGTGTAACTGGTTAAAGCTCTTTCCACAGTCAGTGCACTGGAACACTCTCACTCAGCTGTGTGTTTCCCGGTGCTTTTCCAGTCACACTGATGTTTGAAATCTTTTCCCACAGACAGAACAGACAAACATTTCTCCTTCCACATTCAAAGGCCGATTATATTTGGGTCCTGATGAATGGAGTGACTCTCAGATGTTGATGTGATGTTTGGTTTGAGTTTCCCGTCTGCAAATCCTCCCCTTCTAATACCCTGTAAAAGGAGTTTAGAAAAGTCATCACTGTAAGTACAGGATTAAAATTCAGAACAGAGAATTCTAGTTTCTATCTAACATTTTTTCCTCTCTTGTTCCCCCAAAGCTGTAAATCCCCGTCCCACACACTCTCCCTCCTCCCTGTGCTGAAATCCAAACCCATCGCACCATCTCCAACATTTCTGTCCCTCACTCCCAGTTTTCCCCCTCTCTGCTCTGGTTGGGTTCAGTTCTACACCCGCTGTGTGCAGAGTGAGAATAAAATCAATGAGTCAATGATTGTCTCTCCTGGTCACTGGGACCCTGAAGTCCTGCCCACTCTCTGTTCCGTACAAAGATGGCTGCGCAGGCACCCTGCTGCAGGTGGAACCGGCCTGTCTTTCCTCCACCAAGATGGCGGCGCATAACCCGGGCCTGTCACCGAGAAAAAGCCTCACCGCTGGCGTCCGGTGGAACACAGACCAGGCCGCTGGATCTCATTCCAGCCTGAGGCCGTTCTCTACCTTTATAAACCCTGCGGCGCGGCCTACCCGCAGTTTATTAATCTCCCGACCCCGCTCCCGCCGACCTGCAGCGCTGCCCGGCGACCGCGCAGAGCCTGTCCTGCGCCTGCGCGCTGGGCTCCTGACATCCTCCCCAGAAAACCTGAAAGAGGAATCTGGATTGTCCCCGTCACTCATTCTTAAAGGGACAGCACCCTGTGTCTCGGCAGCTGCCGTTAAAGGCACAGACACAGCTTCACCCTTCTCTATTATAAATAAAAACAGGAAATACTCATGTCATAGAAACATAGAGATAGGAACAGGAGTAGGCCATTCGGCCCTTCGAGCCTGCTCCGCCATTCAATGAGATCATGGCTGATCTTCATCTGAGATCTTAGCTGATCTTACCAGTTCAGTACCCCGTCCCCGCCTTTTCTCCGTAACCCTTAATCCCCTTAGCCTTCAGAAATATATCCAATTCTCTCTTGAAAATATTTATTGAATTAGCCTTCACAGCCCTCTGTGGCAGGGAATTCCACAGGCTCACCACTCTTTGAGTGAAGAAATTCTTCCTCATCTCTGTTTTAAATGATTTGCCCGCTATTTTTAGACTGTGGCCCCTGGTTCTGTGCTCCCCTGCCATTGGAAACATTCTCTCTGAATTCAGCCTGTCCAGGCCTGCCATAATTTTATATGTTTCGATGAGATCCCCTCTCAATCTTCTAAACTCCAGTGAGTACAAGCCCAAACTATTCAATCTCTCCTCGTAGGTCATTCCCGCCATTCCAGGTATCAGCCTGGTGAATCGCCGCTGCACTCTTTCCATGGCAAGAACATCCTTCCGCAGATGGGGCGACCAAAACTGTACACAATACTCCAGATGCGGTCTCACCAGCACCTTGTACAGCTGTAGTAAGGTATCCCTATTCCTATACTCGAACCCCCTTGATATGAAGGCCAACATACCATTTGCCTTCTTAATCGCCTGTTGCACCTGCATGCTCTCCTTCAGTGACTGGTGCACAAGAACACCCAGGTCCCTCTGCACTTCCCCATCTCCCAATCTATTGCCATTTAGATAATAATCTACCCTCCTGTTTTTACCCCCAAAGTGGATAACCTCGCATTTATCCACATTATAGTGCATCTGCCACGTATCCGCCCATTCCCCCAACCTGTCCAAATCGCACTGTAGCCTCCTGACATCCTCATCAGAGCCCACCCCTCCTCCTAGTTTAGTGTCGTCAGCGAATTTGGAAATATTGCATCCAATTCCCTGATCCAGATCATTTATATATATTGTGAACAGCTGGGGTCCCAGGACAGATCCTTGCGGCACCCCGCTGGTCACTGCCTGCCACTCCGAAAACGAGCCGTTTATTCCAACTCTCTGTTTTCTATCCGCCAGCCAGTTCTCTATCCACGTTAATACTTTGCCCCCAATCCCATGAGCCTTAATTTTGCATGATAATCTTTTGTGTGGAACCTTATCGAAGGCTTTCTGGAAGTCAAGGTACACCACATCCACTGGCTCTCCCCCATCCATTTTACCAGTTACTTCCTCAAAAAATTCCAGCAGATTAGTCAAACACGATTTACCCTTTGTAAATCCATGTTGACTCTGTCCGATCCTTTCCCCATTTGTCAAGTGCTCCGCTATTTTATCCTTAATAATGGACTCTAGCATTTTGCCCACAACCGATGTAAGGCTTACTGGTCTATAATTCCCTGCTTTCTCTCTACCCCCCTTTTTAAATATTGGGGTAACATTAGCTACCCTCCAATCCACGGGTACTGTTCCCGAGTCAATGGAGTTCCGGAAGATGATCCTTAGAGCATCTGCTATCTCCAGGGCCACCTCCTTAAGTACCCTAGGATGTAGTTTATCAGGCCCCGGGGATTTGTCGGCCTTCAGTCCCCTCAACTTACCCAACACCATATCCCTAGAGATACTAATTTCTGTCAGCTCCTCCCTCTCATTAGTCCCTATGTTTGCCGATATTCCTGGGAGGTTATTTGTGTCCTCCTTTGTGAATACAGAACCAAAGTATGAGTTTAATTGGTCTGCCATTTCCTTATTCTCCATTATATATTCTCCCGAATCGGACTGCAAGGGACCGACTTGGGATTTTACCAGTCTTTTCCTCCTGATATACCGATAAAAGCTTTTGCAGTCTGTCTTTATGTTTGCTGCAAGTTTACTTTCGTATTCTATTTTCCCCTTCCTGATTAATCCCTTTGTCCTCTTTTGCTGTATCCTGTACTGCCCCCAATCTTCCGGTCTGGTGCTTTTTTTTGCCAGTTGATATGCCCTTTTTTTTGATTTTATGCTGTCCCTAATTTCCCTCGTTATCCACAGTTGAGCCACCTTTTTAGGTTTATTTTTATGCCAAACCGGTATAAACATGTTCTGGAATTCTTCCATTCTATCTTTGAATGCTTGCCATTGTCTATCCACTGTCAATCCCCCCAGAAGCACCACCCAATCAATCTTACCCAATTCCCGTCTCATACCCTCGTAATTCCCTTTATTTAAGTTCTGGACCTTAGTCTCTGATTCAATTTCCTCACTCTCCATCTCGACTGAGAGCTCGATCATATTATGATCGCTCTGACCCAAGGGGCCTCGTACAAGAAGATTGTTGATAAGTCCCTTCTCATTGCACAATACCCAGTCTAAAATGGCCTGATCTCGAGTCGGCTCCTCGACATATTGGTCCAGATAACCGTCCCGAAAACATTCCAGGAATTCCTCCTCCTCAGAATTTTTACTAATTTGGGTAGTCCAATCAATATGTAAATTAAAGTCACCCATGATGACAGCTGTGCTCTTATCGCACGCTTCTCTAATTTCCCTTTTTATGCCTTCCCTCACCTCCATATTACTATTTGGAGGCCTATATATAACACCCACTAACGTTTTCCTCCCCTTGCTATTTCTCATTTCTACCCATACAGATTCCGTTTCATCCGAGTTAATATCCTTCCTTTCCATTGCATTAATCCCCTCCTTTACCAGCAATGCTACCCCACCTCCCCTACCTTTTTGCCGATCCTTCCTAAATATGTCAGACAGCATCTGTGGAGCGAGAATCAGCGTTAATAGATAGATCTTGCCTAACCAACTTCTTTTGAAAGAGGGGACGTCCCGAATTAAATGGGCGTATCCCAAATTAAATGGTGTCGTGTACCTGGACATCAAAAAGGCCTTTCACAAAGTATTGCATGAGGGACTTCTTTACAAACTAAGGTCAGTAGGTTTCAAGGTGAAACATGCATATTGATTGATTACTGTCGAGGTGAAGCTAGGTTGCAAAGGGAGGATACTGAGTGGGTTACCCCAGGGGTCCGTGCTGGGAATCCCTCCTGGTCTTGGTCTACAAAGGTGACCTGGAATCATAATCATAATATAAAACTGTTACATTTGGAGATGACACCAAGCTAGGAAAGAATGTGAATTCAGACAAGGCAACTAGGATCTTACAAAGGGAGCTTTCAAAGAATGACCACTGGCAGATGAAACTCAATATAGAAAAAGGCAAGATACTGTTTATTATAGAAAAATAGAAATGGGTGGGATAGAACTTGTCAAGTGGGAAGTTGAGACAAACCTTAGGGTGTTAGTTGAGTCACCACTCATCATTCCTAAAAGGTGTGGCTCATCAATAAACAAAGGAAATAGCATGCTGGGTCATATTGTCCAATCAGTTCAGTTCAAATACCTGGAGCTAATGCCGAAGCTGCCCTGGTCACATTGCACTTGGTATGCTGCATACAGTCCTGGTCACCGTGATATTATGAGAGCCATCCAGGTCTTACTGGCAATCCAGAAGAAAGCAACAAACCCTGATCCATGGTGTTAGAGGGAAGAGTTACGATGTACAACTTGATCAGCAAGTCCTCTTCTTCAACCTCAAGAAGACAGGTCTTAGAAGCAACATTAATAGAGGAATATAAATACTTACCTGGATAGAGAAAGTAAATCTGGAACAATACTTTCAGATATGTCTGGGCAGCGAGACATGAGGGCACAGGGTTCATGGGTGTGAAGAGCAAATTTAGGATAGACGGCAGGAAATCTTTCTTTACTCAGAGGGTGATCAACAGCTGTAATGGGTTGGCAGCAGGGTGGTTTATGCCAGGACACTGGAGTAATTAAGAAACAGATGCTGTAATGGAAAGATGGTAAGGTTGGTATTCTAGGAGATTAAATGGGCTGAAGGGCCATCTTCATCCAAACCTATCCTGTAATCTTGTACAAACAAAATCTAGACTATTCCACCAGGAATTGTAAAAGATAAACTACTGTTTGCTTTAGATGCCAATAAATCAGGCATCTTCTTAAAGCTGCTAATAGCCAGCATGTACCATCTGTCTAAATATAAGAACATTATAGCAAACGATTTTATGGTTTTCACAGAAAAAAATGGATGAATTGCAGAATTCAGCCTCCAAAACTCTGGTAACATTCGCAGAATCCCATGTAGTAAAAATAGAATTTGCCTTGTTTGGTCGCCAGTAGTCAGTGGTCCTGTGGGTGTTCACTCCTCCTTCTAGCAACATTACATTTGGTTATTAGTCTCCCACAGGGCCACTATATCTGTAGCCAAAATTCCCATGTCGTCACATCATTGCCAGTCACTCTCACAGCTTGCTGTTTGAAATCCTCATAACCTCGGGTTCAGTTTCCAGCCACTTTACAAGGCTGTTTATGTTGTGTCAGCGAAGATGAAGGGCTGCATTTGGTTTATTTTTAGCTTTTGGTGTTAACATGATCATTGAACTCTTATGCACCTGTTCCCATTAAATAAGCAAGTGTGACTTTATCCACAAAATATGGTGCAGCATCACTGATTAAATTATCTGCATTGCTTTGTGGAGGAAGGTTCCCTTCCTGTCATTGTATGTTCCAAAAGAGCAGAGAAGTTGTGCTAAAACTGTATAAAACACTAGTTAGGACACAGCTAGATTACTGAGTACAGTTCTGGTCACCAGATTACACGGAGATGTGATTGCACGAGAGAGGGTACAGAGGAGATTCACGAGGATGTTGCCAGGACTGGAGAATTTTAGCTTTGGGGAAAGATTGGATAGGCTGGGGTTGTTTTCTTTGGAACGGAGGAGGCTGAAGGGAGACTTAATTGAAGTGTTTAAAATTATGAGGGGTCTAGATAGGGTGGATAGGAAGGGCCTATTCCCCTTAGCAGAGAGGTCAATAACCAGGGAGTGGGAGGAATCGACCAACATCCACTACAAGCCCACTGACTCCCACAGCTACCTGGACTACACTTCCTCCCACCCCGCTTCCTGTAAGGACTCTATTCCATTCTCCCAGTTTCTCCATCTCCGCCGCATCTGTTCTGACGATGCCGTCTTCCATACTAGTGCTTCCGGTATGTCTTCCTTTTTCCTCAACTGAGGATTCCCCTCTAATGTGGTTGACTCGGCCCTTGACTGTGTCCGTTCCATTTCCCGCACTTCTGCTCTCACCCCTTCCCCTCCCTCCCAGAACCACGATAGGGTTCCCCTTGTCCTCACCTTTCACCCCACCAGCCTCCACATTCAACGGATCATCCTCCGCCATTTCCGCCACCTCCAGCGTGATCCCACCACCAAACACATCTTCCCCTCCCCCCACCTTTTCAGCATTCCGAAGGGACCGCTCCCTCCGCGACACCCTGGTCCACTCCTCTATCACCCCAATACCCCTTCTCCTGGCACTTTCCCATGCAAGCGCAGAAGATGCAAAACATGCCCTTTTATCTGCTCCCTTCTAACCGTCCAGGGCCCCAAACACCACTTCCAGGTGAAACAGCGATTTACTTGTACTTCTTGCAATTTAATATACTGTATTCGCTGCTCACGATGCGGTCTCCTCTACATTGGGGAGACCAAACGCAGATTGGGTGACCACTTTGCGGAACATCTCCGTTCAGTCTGTAAGGGGGACCCCGAGCTTCCGGTCGCCTGTCACTTGAATTCTTCCCTCCACTCTTACCTCTTCATCCTCGGCCTCTTACACTGTTCCAACGAAGCTCAACATGAGCTTGAGGAACAGCACCTCATCTTTCCATTAGGCACTTTACAGCCTTCTGGACTCAACATTGAGTTCAACAATTTCAGACTATAACCTTGGCTCCTGTATTTCTTTATATTTTTTTTAATGTTTTTCTCGTTTTCTCACCTGGTAGCTGTTAAGGATGATGCCATCATCATTCACACCTCATCTAGAGTCATCTTTTGTTTCTTAACTTGTCCCATTATCCCTCCTTTTGCCTCGCACCATCCTCCCTTTCGTCAATCTCTCCTGCCTTCCATCCTATCACAGACCTTCCCTTTGTTCTTTCCTCCCCTCCTCCCTGTCCCTGCTTAAAAATCTCTCTTCTCGAACCTTTTCCAGTTCTGATGAAGGGCCTCCTACTTCAAACGTTAACTCTGTTTCTCTTCGATGCATTTGCTGTTGTTATTTCAGATTTCCAGCATCTGCAGTGTTTTGCTATTGTATTAGTCCTAATATCTCACCTACATCCATTACAATTTTTGAAGTGTTAGATTGTACTTGGAAGGAGTTGAGTTTGAATCTGACAAGAAAAAGAAAAAGATTAATGAAGACAAATGTAGGTCCCTTACAGTCAGAAACGGGAGAATTTATAATGGGGGACAAGGAAATGGCAGAGCAATTAAACAAATACCTTGGTTCTGTCTTCATGGAAGAGGACACAAATAACTTCCCAGAAATGCTAGGGAACCATGGGTCTAGCGAGAAGGGGGAATTAAAGGAAATTAGTAAAAAAAGAGTGCTGGAGAAATTAATGGGACTAAAAGCCGATAAATCCCCAGGGCCTGATAATCTGCATCCCAAAGTACTAAAAGAGGTAGCCATTGAAATAGTGGATACACTGGTTGTCATCTTCCAAAATCTATAGATTATGGAACAGTTCCTGCAGATTGGAGGGTGGCAAATGTAACCCCACTATTTAAAAAAGGAGAGAGAAAACAGGGAACTACAGTGTTACGGAAATTGATGGGATTGAAGGCTGATAAATCCCCAGGGCCTGATAATCTACATCCTAGGATACTTAAGGAAGTGGCCCTAGAAATAGTAGATGCATTGCTGATCATCTTCCAGCATTCGATGGAATCTGGAACAGTACCCATGGATTGGAGGGTAGCTAATGTTACCCCACTATTCAAAAAAGATGGTAGAGAGAAAATGGGGAGTTATAGACCGGTAAGCCTGACATCGGTAGTGGGGAAAATGCTAGAGTCCATTATAAAAGATGTAATAGCAGAGCACTTGGAAAACAGTGACAGGATCGGACAAAGTCAACATGGATTTACAAAAGGTAAAATCGTGCTTGACAAATCTACTGGAATTTTTTGAGGATGTAACTGGTAAAATAGATAAGGGAGAACCAGTGGATGTGGTGTATTTGGACTTTCAGAAGGCTTTCGATAAGGTCCCGCATAAGAGATTAGCGTGTAAAGTTAAGGCACATGGGATTGGGGGCAAGGTATTGACTTGGATAGAGAACTGGTTGGCAGACAGGAAGCAAAGAGTTGGAATAAACAGGTCTTTTTCCGAGTGGCAGGCAGTGACTAGTGGGGTACCGCAGGGATCGGTCCTTGGACCCCAGCTAGTCACAATATATATTAATGATCTAGACAAGGAAACTAGATGTAATATCTCCAAATTTGCAGCTGACACAAAGCTGGGTGGACGTGTGTGCTGTGAGGAGGATGCCGAGAAACTCCAGGATGATTTGGACAGGTTGGGTGATTGGGAAGAAGCATGGCAGATGCAATATAACGTGGATAAATGCAAGGTTATCCATTTTGGTGGCAAAAACAGGAAGGCAGATTATTATCTGAATGGCAATAGATTGGGAGAAGGGGAAGTGCAACGAGACCTGGGTGTCCTTGTGCACCAGTCGCTGAAGGTAAGCATGCAGGTGCAGCAGGCGGTTAAGAAGGCAAATGGTATGTTGGCCTTCGTAGCGAGAGGGTTTGAGTGCAGGAACAAGGATGTCTTGCTGCAGTTGTACAGGGCCTTGGTGAGACCACATCTTGAGTATTGTGCGCAGTTTTGGTCGCCTTATCTGAGGAAGGATGTTCTTGCCATGGAAGGAGTTCAGCGAAGATTCACCAGGCTGATACCTGGGATGGCAGGAATGACATATGAGGAGAGATTGGGTCAATTGGGCTTGTACTCGCTGGAGTTTAGAAGAATGAGAAGGGATCTCATTAAAACTTATAACATTCTGACAGGAGTGGACAGACGAGATGCAGGAAGGATGTTCCCGATGGTCAGGGAGTCCAGAACCAGGGGTCACAGTCTAAGGATAAGGGGTAGGCCATTTAGGACAGAAATGAGGAGGAATTTCTTCACCCAGAGAGTGGTGAACAGTGGAATTCTCTACCACAGAAGGCAGTAGAGGCCAGTTCATTAAATATATTCAAGAAGGAGTTGGATATATTTCTTAAGGCTAAAGGGATCAAGGGGTATGGGGAGAAAGCAGGGACAGGGTACTGAATTTGGATGATCAGCCATGATCGCATTGAATGGTGGAGCAGGCTTGAGGGGTCGAATGGCCTACTCCTGCTCCTATCTTCTATGTAGACTGGTTAGCCTAACATCAGTAGTAGGGAAAATGCTACAGTCTATTCTAAAGGATGTGATAACAGGAAACTTAGAAAATATCAACGGGATTAGACAAAGTCAACATAGATTTATGAAAGGGAAATTTTGTTTGACAAAAATCGAAGGGCCGAATGGCCTACTCCTGCTCCTATTTTTCTATGTATCTAATTCTGAAATTGGGAGCTGTTAATGATTTTTGTTTTTCATATAACTATATAGTGATGTGATCAGTCAAAGCAAATTAAAAGATGGCGCTGCTATTTACTGAACACAACTGAATAATTCCACAAGGATGCTATCGCAGTCTTCCTCAGTATTTACATAACCCCCCAATTTCGTGGCATCTGCAAATTTTGAAATTATACTTCTGATTCCCAAGTCCAAATCATTCATGTAAATGTTCATAGACCAGTTAGCCTAACATCTGTCTTTGGGAAAATGCTGGAGTCCTTCATTAAGGAAGCAGTAGCAGGGTATTTGGAAAATCATAATGCAGTCAAGCAGAGTCAGCATGGTTTTATGAAAGGGAAATCATGTTTAACAAATTTGCTGGAGTTCTTTGAGGATGTAACGAGCAGGGTGGATAAGGGTGAGCCAGTAGATGTGGTGTATTTGGATTTCCAGAAGGCATTCGATAAGGTGCCACATAAAAGGTTACTGCATAAGATAAGAGCTCATGGAGTTGGGGGTAATATATTAGCATGGATAGAGAATTGGCTAACTAACAGAAAGCAGAGAGTCGGGATAAATGGGTCATTTTATGGTTGGCAAACGGTAACTAGTGGGGTGCCACAGGGATCAGTGCCGGGGCCTCAACTATTTACAATCTACATTAATGACTTGGATGAAGGGACCGAATGGAATGTAGCCAAGTTTGCGGATGATACAAAGATGGGTGGGAAAGCAAGTTGTGCAGAGGACTCAAAGAATCTGCAAAGGGATATAGACAGGGTAAGTGAGTGGGCAAACATTTGACAGATGGAATATAATGTGGGAAAGTGTGAGGTTATACACTTTGGCAGGAAAAATATAAAAGCAAATTATTATTTAAATGGGAGAGATTACAAAATGCTACAGTTCAGAGGGACCTAGGGGTCCTTGTGCATGAAACACAAAAAGTTAGCATGCGGGTACAGCAAGTAATCAAAAAGGCAAATGGAATGTTGGCCTTTATTTCAAGAGGGTTGGAGTATAAAAGCAGGGAACTCCTGCTACAACTGTACAGGGTATTGGTGAGACCACACCTTGAGTACTGCGTACAGTTTTGGTCTCCTTATTTAAGGAAGGATATACTTGCATTGGAGGCAGTTCAGAGACGATTCACATGGTTAATTCCAGAGATGAGGGGGTTGACTTATGAGGAAAGGTTGAGCAGGCTGGACCTATACTCATTGGAATTTAGAAGAATGAGAGGCGATCTTATTGAAACATAAGGTACTGAGGGGGCTCGCCAGGGTAGATGCAGAGAGGATGTTTCCCCTCGTGGGATAATCTAGAACTCGGGGCATAGTTTCAGAATAAAGGGTCGCCCTTTTAGAACGGAGATGAGGAGGAACTTTTTTTTTCATTATTCATTGATGGGATGTGGGCGTCGCTGGCTGGCTAGGCCTACATTTAGTGCCCATCCCTAATTGCCCTTGAGAAGATGGTGGTGAGCCGCCTTCTTGAACCGCTGCAGTCCATATGGTGTAGGTACACCCACAATGCTGTTAGGAAGGGAGTGCCAGGATTTTGGCCCAGCGACAGTGAAGGAACGGCGATACAGGTCCAAGTCAGGATGGTGTGTGGCTTGGAGGGGAACTTGTAGGTGGTGATGTTCCCATGCGTCTGCTGCCCTTGTCCTTCTAAGTGGTAGAGGTTGCGGGTTTGGAAGGTGCTGTTGAAGGAGCTTTGGCGAGTTGCTGCAGTGCATCTTGTAGATGGTACACACTGCAACCACAGTGTGCCGGTGGCGGAGGGAGTGAATGTTGAAGGTGGATGGATGGAGTGCCAATCAAGCGGGCTGCTTTATCCTGAATGGTGTCGAGCTTCTTGAGTGTTGTTGGAGCTGCACTCATCCAGGCAAGTGGAGAGTATTCCATCACACTCCTGACTTGTGCCTTGTAGATGGTGGAAAGGCTTTGGGGAGTCAGGAGGTGAGACACTCGCCGCAGAATTCCCAGTCTCTGGCCTGCTCTTGTAGCCACAGTATTTATATGGCTGGTCCAGTTCAGTTTCTGATCAATGGTAACCCCCAGGATGTTGATAGTGGGGGATTCAGCGAATTCAGGATATTGAATGTCAAGGGGAGATGGTTAGAGTCTCGCTTGTTGGAGATGGTCATTGCCTGGCACTTGTGTGGTGCGAATGTTACTTGCCGCTTGTCAGCCCAAGTCTGAATGTTGTCCAGGTCTTGCTGCATATGGACACGGACTGCGTCAGTATCTGACGAGTCTTGAATGGTGCTGAACAGTGTGCAATCATCAGCGAACATCCCCACTTCTGACCTTATGATGGAGGGAAGGTCATTGATGAAACAGCTGAAGATGGTTGGGCCTAGGACACTGCCCTGAGGAACTCCTGCAGTGATGTCATGTGATTGAGATGACTGACCACTAACAACCACAGCCAACTTCCTTTGTGCTAGGTATGATTCCAACCAATGGAGAGTTTTCCCCTTGATTCCCATTGACTTCAGTTTTGCTCGGGCTCCTTGATGCCACACTCGATCAAATGCTGCCTTGATGTCAAGGGCAGTGACTCTCACCTCATCTCGAGTTCAGCTCTTTTGTCCATGTTTGGACCAAGGCTGTAATGAGGTCAGGAGCTGAGTGGCCCTGGCGGAACCCAAACTGGGCGTCAGTTAGCAGGTTATTGCTGAGTAAGTGCCGCTTGATAGCACTGTCGACGACACCTTCCATCACTTTGCTGATGATTGAGAGTAGACTGATGGGACGGTAATTGGCTGGGTCGGATTTGTCCTGCTTTTTGTGGATAGGACATACTTGGGCAATTTTCCACATTGCCGGGTAGATGCCAGTGTTGTAGCTGTACTGGAACAGCTTGGCTAGGGGCGCAGCTAGTTCTGGAGCACAAGTCTTCAGTACTATTGCCGGAATGTTGTCAGGGCCCATAGCCTTTGCAGTATCCAGTGTCTTCAGCCGTTTCTTGACATCACGTGGAGTGAAGTGAATGGGCTGAAGACTGGCATCTGTGATGCTGGGGACCTCAGGAGGAGGCCGAGATGGATCATCCAATCGGCACTTCTGGCTGAAGATAGTTGCAAATGCTTCAGCCTTGTCTTTTGCACTCACGTGCTGGGCTACACCATCATTGAGGATGGGGATATTTTTGGAGCCTCCTCCTCCTGTTAACTGTTTAATTGTCCACCACCACTCACGACTGGATGTGGCAGGACTGCAGAGCTTTGATTTGATCCGATGGTTGTGAGATCGCTTAGCTCTGTCTATCGCATGTTGCTTCCGTTGTTTGGCATGCAAGTAGTCCTGTGTTGTAGCCTCACCAGGTTGACACCTCATTTTTCAGTATACCTGGTGCTGTTCCCGGCATGCTCTCCTACACTCTTCGTTGAACCAGGGTTGATCTCCCGGCTTGATGGTAATGGTAGAGTGAGGGATATGCCGGGCCATGAGGTTTGTCGAAGTTTCGACTGTTCAATAAGACTCTGTGAAACAAAGTGATCGTCAAAGGCAGACTTTATTTAATTACTTGCTAGCAAGGGGAGCTTCACGTAGGCAAAGGCTATCGTGACTTCTCCGAATACATGGACAAAAACGCCTCTTTTTATACACAAAGATCAAAACCTTTTATCACATGGTATAGTATTGAGAGACACAATTAATTACATTAAAAAAGAGATGAGTAAGGAATGTTTAAGGTCAACAAGATGACGACTAAAGGGTCAGCAGAGCCTCAGTGTCTTAAGATAAGGTTAGTCAATAGATAATCAAAAGTCATGATGCAGGAATACCTTTAGATAAAGTTAATTAATTTTATACAATGGAGACGGTTTGTCTCTCACTTTGGTTCTGGACATTCATATGAATGTTTACAGTACATGTCCTTCGGTTATCATTAATTTGTTCTGCTAAGCTTATCTTGTTTATGGAACTGTCTAGCCTGCAAGCTACAAAGGAGTCACATCCTCTTCCTTAAACCGCTTCCTAATATGGGCCTGCCTGTTTCCCCTTATTTTGTACTGTGTGAAGCCATTTTGGCCTGCTGAACGTTCCAGACTCCATTTTAATATAACAGAGTATGTGTGCTTATTTTATACTAATATGTGTGGATATATATATCTATGCTGATGCACTTCTACAGGTTACAGATTGTGGTTGAATACAATTCTACTGCTGCTGATGGCCCACAGCACCTCATGGATGCCCAGTTTTGAGTTGCCAGATCTGTTCTAAATCTGTCCCATTTAGCACGGTGGTAGTGCCACACAACACGGTGGAGGGTATCCTCAACATGAAGATGGGACTTCGTCTCCACAAGGACTGTGCGGTGGTCATTTCCACCAATGCTGTCATGGACAGATGCATCTGCAACAGGTAGATTGGTGAGGACGAGATCAAGTAGGTTTTTCCCCTCTTGTTGGTTCCCTCACCACCTGTCGCAGACCCAGTCTGGCAGCTATGTCCTTTAGGACTCGGCCAGCTCGGTCAGTTGTGGTGCTACCGAGCCACTCCTGGTGATGGACATTGAAGTCCCCCACCCAGAGGACATTTTGTGCCCTTGCTACTCTCAGTGCTTCTTCCAATTGGTGTTCAACATGAAGGAGTACTGATTCATCAGCTGAGGGAGGGCGGTAGGTGGTAATTAGTAGGTTTCCTTGCCCATGTTTGACTTGATGCCATGAGACCTCATGGGGTCCTGAGTCAATGTTGAGGACTCCCAGGGCTACTCCCTCCCGACTGTATACCACGGTGCCACCACCTCTGGTGGGTCTGTCCTGCCGGTGGGACAGGACATACCCAGGGATGGTGATGGTGGTGTCTGGGACATTGGTTGTAAATCTGTGGAATTCTCTGCCCCAGAGAGCTGTGGAGGCTGGGTCATTAAATACATTTAAGGTGGAGATAGACAGATTTTTGCAAGATAAGGGAGTGAAGGGTTATGGGGAGAGGGTAGGAAAGTGGCTTTGAGCCCAAGATCAGCCATGATCTCATTGAATGGCGGAGCAGGCTCGAGGGGCCGAGTGGCCTATTCCTGCTCCTATTTCTTATGTTCTGATGCTGTGGGGATAACAACAACAACTTGTATTTAAATAGCGCCTTTAACGTAGTAAAATGTCCCAAGGCGCTGCACAGGAGTATAAGACAAAAAATTTGACACCGAGCCACATAAGGATAACTTAGGGCAGGTCTTGGTCAAAGAGGTAGGTTTTAAAGAGTGTTTTAAAGGAGGAGAGAGAGGTAGAGAGGCGGAGAGGTTTAGGCAGAGAATTCCAGATCTTAGGGCCTAGACAACAGAAAGCACGGCCACCAAAGGTGGAGCAATTATAATCAGGGATGCTCAAGAGGGCAGAATTAGAGGAGCGCAGATATCTCGGGGGGGTTGTGGGGCTAGAGGAGGTTACAGAGATAGGGAGGGGTGAGGCCATGGAGGGATTTGAAAACAAGGATGAGAATTTTGAAATCGAGGCCCTGCTTAACCAGCGGGCACAGGGGTGATGGGCGAACGGGACTTGGTGCAAGTTAGGACACGGGCAGCTGAATTTTGGATGACCTCAAGTTTACGAGGCCCGCTAGGAGTGAGTTGGAATCGTCAAGTCTAGAGGGAACAAAGGCATGGATGAGGTGAGGCAAGGGCGGAGACGGGCAATGTTACAGAGGTGGAAGTAGGTGGTCTTTGTTATGCTGCGGATATGTGGGCGGATTTGAGGGAGAGGGGAACAGTACCCGAGGAGAGAGAACTGTCAACAATGTCAGCTAACATGGAGCCAGAAAAGGAAGTTTGGTGGTCAGCAGTTTGGTGGGAATAGAGTCGAGGGGGCAGGAAGAGGGTCTCACGGACAAGATGAGTGCGGAGAGGTCATGAGGGGAGATCAGAGAGAAACTGGAGAAAGATGTGAGTTCAGGGCTAGGGCAGGGGGGAACCTTAGAGGAAGTTTGGCCTGGTGGGCTAGGGGAAGGAAGGGAAGTGGCAGAGGCAGCTAAACGGATAGTCTCAATAAACTGTGGTGTGGGACTAAATTGGACAGCTCTCTCAAAAACACGGCACAGACACGATGGGCCGAATCACCTCCTTCTGTGCTGTTAGATTCTATGATCAGTGTGAAGACGCTGGTGTCTTAGAGCTTTTAAAGCTCTTCCCACAGTCAGAATATTTAAAGGGTCTCTCGTCAGTGTGAACAAGCTGATGTGACAGTAGGATGGATGACGCAGTGAATCCCTCCCCACACACGGAGCAGGTGAACGGTCTCTCCCCAGTGTGAACTCGCTGGTGTCTCTTCAACTGCCCAGAGCTTTTAAAGCTCTTCCCACAGTCAGAACATTTAAACAATGTCTCCCCAGTGTGAAGAAGCTGGTGTGTCAGCAGGTTGAATGACTGTGAGCATCCCTCCCCACACATGGAGCAAGGGGATCTTCTCTCTCCAGTGTGAGCTGGCTGGTGTTGCTTCAGCTCCTGGGATCTGTTAAAGCTCTTCCCACAGTCAGAACATTTAAACAGTCTCTCATCGGTGTGAACAGCTGCTGTGTCTGCAGGTGGGGTGCCTGAGTGAATCCCTTCCCACACACACAGATGAACGGCCTCTCCCCAGTGTGAACCCGCTCGTGTGCCAAAAGGTTGACCAAGCAAATCCCTTCCCACACATGGAGCAGGTGAATGGACTCTCTCCAGTGTGAACTCGTTGGTGTCGCTTCAGCGCATTGAAGCTTTTAAAGCTCGTCCCACAGTCAGAACATTTAAAGGCTCTCTCATCAGTGTGAACAAGCTGGTGTGTCAGCAGGGTGGACGACAGAGTGAATCCCTTCCCACACACAGAGCAGGTAAACGTCCTCTCCCCGGTGTGAGCACACTTGTGTGTGGTCAGAAAGCCGGTGCTTTTAAAGCTCTTACCACAGTCAGAACGTAAATGGCCTCTCATCAGTGTGAACAAGCTGGTGTTGCTTCAGATCTCCGGAGCATTTAAAGCACTTCCCACAGTCAAATCACTGAAATGGTCTCTCCCCAGTGTGAACAAGCTG
>NC_140998.1:176322074-176352778 GCF_052327205.1 Somniosus microcephalus | reverse complement strand
GTCGCGCTCCCTCTCTTCCCCCCGTCGCGCTCCCTCTCTCTTCCCCCCCGTCGCGCTCCCTCTCTTCCCCCCGTCGCGCTCCTCTCTCTTCCCCCCGTCGCGCTCTCTCTCTTCCCCCCGTCGCGCTCTCTCTCTTCCCCCCGTCGCGCTCTCTCTCTTCCCCCGTCGCGCTCTCTCTCTTCCCCCCGTCCGCGCTCTCTCTCTTCCCCCCGTCGCGCTCTCTCTCTTCCCCCCGTCGCGCTCTCTCTCTTCCCCCCGTCGCGCTCTCTCTCTTCCCTCCGTCGCGCTCTCTCTCTTCCCCCCCGTCGCGCTCTCTCTCTTCCCCCCGTCGCGCTCTCTCTCTTCCCCCCGTCGCGCTCTCTCTCTTCCCCCCGTCGCGCTCTCTCTCTTCCCCCCGTCGCGCTCTCTCTCTTCCCCCCGTCGCGCTCTCTCTTCCCCCGTCGCGCTCTCTCTCCCCCTTCCCCTCTCTCTTCCCCCCAGTCGCTCCCTCTCTCTCTTCCAACAACAACATGCCCTCGAGAAAGCTCGGCACCGCCGGGCTCCCCCAGCTAGTCTATATATATAAAGCGGCTCTTCTGTCTGTCCCGATGTCTGTCTGTCTGTCTGTCCGTTCTCTATACGTTTGAAAGTTACAGAGCGTACCGACACGCGCGTTGCCTCAAAAGAAAGCTTGCTATTCCGGACCGGTCATAGGCGTATTTACGTTTCGGCCGCACAAAATCCCGCCCGCGGTATCAGAAAAATGTTCAGCGTTACGCTCATTAGCATCTCATTAGCGACCGTGTGTGACGTCGAGGTCGACCAATCGGACGGCGGGTTCCTGGCGCATGCCGTCCGACAGTTGAGTGTCGACTGACTCGACGATTGACCAATCCTACGCTTCGGTGACCTGACTGCGGTCGACCAATCGGTGCGTGTGTGGGCGGGCCTTATCCTTCTGAACCGAGGTGAGTGGCCGCCCATCTTGATTTTTCACGATTTTTCCCCCCACACTTTCTGTGCGTTAGGGAACTAAGGTAAATATTTTAATGATGTGTTAGGGAATTAAATAACAATTTAATAGCCGGGGGTGGGGGGGGAGAGCCTCGGGAAATCTCGGGTGGGGGGGGGGGGGGAAGAGCCTCGGGAAATCTCGGGGGGGGGGGAGAGCCTCGGGAAATCGTGGGGGGGGGGGAGAGCCTCGGGAAATCGCGGGGGGGGGGTAGAGCCTCCGGGAAATGGGAAATCGCGGGGAGGGGGAAAGGGAAATCACGGGGGGGGGGGAGAGCCTTGGGAAATCAACGGGGGGGGGGAGAGCCTCGGAAATCACGGGGGGGAGAGCCCTCGGGAAATCGCGGGGGCTGGGGGGGGGCAGAGAGCTGATGAGTTTTAAAAAAAAAGAGGCCGCCAGTTGCGCGGCAGCCTTGACGACGGCACGCATTCGCACGGCCCCGTTACCCCGGCAACGGGGCACGCCGGCTCAGACGCGGCATCTTGAAAAAGAAAAAAAAAAGGAAACCCCGGCAACGGAGCCCGCTGCGGCTCTCGGGCGGGGCGTGGCGGGTTACCCCGGCAATGGGGCACGCGGGCGGATGGCGGGGCCTGGAGTAACAAATCGGCCGCAGCGGCAGCTGAGCTCCGGTGAGCGGCGTCGGGCCGGACCAAAGGCGAGGGGGGGAGGGAGGGAAGAGAGAGAGAGGGAGGGAAGAGAGGGGGGGAGGAAGAGGGAGAGAGAGAGGAGGGTGGGGGAGGGAGGGAAAAGAGAGAGGAGGGTGGGGGAGGGAGGGAAGAGAGAGAGGAGGGTGGGGGAGGGAGGGAAGAGAGAGAGGAGGGTGGGGGGAGGGAGGGAAGAGAGAGGAGGGGTGGGGGAGGGAGGGAAGAGAGAGAGGAGGGTGGGGGAGGGAGGGAAGAGAGAGAGGAGGGGTGGGGGAGGGAGGGAAGAGAGAGAGGAGGGTGGGGGAGGGAGGGAAGAGAGAGAGGAGGGTGGGGGGAGGGAGGGAAGAGAGAGAGGGTGAGGGGAGGGAAGAGAGAGAGGGGGAGGGGAGGGAGAGATGGGGATGGGAGAGAGGGTGAGGGAGGGAAAGAGTGAGGGGGTGGGACAGGGAGGGAGAGCTTACCACCTTCCTTCCTTCGCAGGGGTCCATCGGGCCACCTTCCCCCCCCCCCCCGTCGTGCTCTCTCTTCCACCCCCCCGTCGCGCTCTCTCTTCCCCCCCCCCGTCGCGCTATTCTCTTCCCCCCCCCGTCGCGCTATCTCTCTTCCCCCCCCGTCGCGCTCTCTCTTCCCCCCCGTCGCGGCTCTCTCTTCCCCCCCGTCGCGCTCTCTCTTCCCCCCCGTCGCGCTCTCTCTTCCCCCCCCGTCGCGCTCTCTCTTCCCCCCCGTCGCGCTCTCTCTTCCCCCCCGTCGCGCTCTCTCTTCCCCCCCCCCGTCGCGCTCTCTCTTCCCCCCCCCGTCGCGCTCTTCTTCCCCCCCGTCGCGCTCTCTCTTCCCTCCCGTCGCGCTCTCTCTTCCCCCCCGTCGCGCGCTCTCTTCCCCCCCCGTCGCGCGCTCTCTTCCCCCCCCCGTCGCGCTCTCTCTTCCCCCCCCGTCGCGCTCTCTCTTCCCCCCCCCGTCGCGCTCTCTCTCTTCCCCCCCCGTCGCGCTCTCTCTTCCCCCCCGTCGCTCTCTCTCTTCCCCCCCGTCGCTCTCTCTCTTCCCCCCCCGTCGCTCTCTCTCTTCCCCCCCGTCGCTCTCTCTCTTCCCCCCCGTCGCTCTCTCTCTTCCCCCCCGTCGCTCTCTCTCTTCCCCCCCCGTCGCTCTCTCTCTTCCCCCCCCGTCGCTCTCTCTCTTCCCCCCCGTCGCTCTCTCTCTTCCCCCCCGTCGCTCTCTCTCTTCCCCCCCGTCGCTCTCTCTCTTCCCCCCCCCGTCGCTCTCTCTCTTCCCCCCCTGTCGCTCTCTCTCTTCCCCCCCGTCGCTCTCTCTCTTCCCCCCCGTCGCTCTCTCTCTTCCCCCCCCGTCGCTCTCTCTCTTCCCCCCCGTCGCTCTCTCTCTTCCCCCCCGTCGCTCTCTCTCTTCCTGTGACGGTGCCAGTCAGTCCCTTTCCTAGCTCTAGATGGCACCTTCACTTGTTTGGATCTTGCCCTTTGTTAATTGCTCCTTGCTTTCCTCTTTGTGTAAAACCAAAATACATTAATCAAATAAACTGTAACTAAAAGTCTAATAAACCTTTAATAAAACTTAACAAATCAAATTAAAATTTGGTCATTTAAATCGATTATGCACTCCAGTCCCCGCGGCGCCCACCGGTCACGAAAGAGCTCGAGCTCGCCGGCGGACACCGCGTGCTCCATCTCCAGGGCCACCCGGGCGCGAACATGGCCACGGAAGAGAGGGAGGCAATCCGGCCAGACGACCCCCTCGACCGCCCGCTGCCTGGACCAATTAATGGCTTTCTTGGCCAGGCCCAGGAGCAGACCCACGAGGAGGTCCTCCAACCTGCCCGCTCCCCTCCGCACCGGGTGACCGTAGATCAAGAGCGTGGGACTGAAGTGCAACCAAGACTTGAGGAGCAGCCCCTTCAAATAATGGAAGAGGGGCTGCAACCTCCCACACTCAACATAAACATGGAACACGGACTCCTCCAGACCGCAGAACAAACAGGCGGTCTGGGAGTCCGTGAACCTACTTAAGAGCCTATTGCATGGGACCTGCCCTGTGCAACACCTTCCAGGCCAAGTCCCCAATAGAACAAGGGAAGAATCCCGCATAGAGAGCCCCCCATTGGGGACCTCCGCCTCCGTCGGAAGGTAAAACGGCACGCCACGGCGTGTCCGGACGGCAGGCAAAGATGGCAAAGTGGAAGGTGTGCAGGAGCAGCCCGTACAGGAAACCCCTCCGTGCGGAATGAAAAGGCACGGAGGGCATCTCATCGAGACGGCTCAAGTTGTGAGGCGCCAATCCCGAGGGGAGTTTTGGGGCAGGGTGCCGATAAGGAATTCCGTCCGAATGGGGGAAAGCTCGGACGGGATCGCCCCACGCGCCTGAGCCGCCTCGATACACCTCATGGCGCTGGGGGGCAGCGTCACTTTCACCGCCTCGATGGCATCGACCGCGAGCCGGACGTTGTCCCAAGACATGCGCCGCGCCAACTCCTCCGGCGCCATCCAGCCCGCTCCTCCGTGATCGAGTAGGTCCCCGACTCTAGTCACCCTGCCAGGCACAGCCCATCCGTTCCGCCAGCCACCCAAACTCGCGGACGTGGAGGTGCGGATTCCTGAACAGCGGGCTCTCGAAGGACAGCCGCCATTCCTGACGGGGAAGAGCTCCGCCTGGAGGCGACGTAGTTCCAAACCCATAGCAGTTCCTGGTAGAAGACAGGCAGCTCCCGCAGGCTGGCACGCCTGCCGCCCACTTCCAAAAACAGGAGCTGCATGTCGTAATTGAGGCCGTGCAGCTGGCAGAAGAAATACGTCGCCAGCGCACACCATCTCGGAGGATTCTCGACGTACAGGTATCTCTGCAGCATCTGAAGACGGAAAGTCGCAGCCTGGGTGCGAAGGCACACCAGCGCCTGACCGCACTCCCTAAGCGGGAGACACAGAACCGCGGCAGAGACCCAGTGCATCCTGTTGTTCCAGAAGAAGTCGACAAGCTTCTTCTGTATCTTGGCGACAAACGCAGGGGGAGGGATCAGAGTAACCAACCGGTACCACAACATGGCGGCCACCAGTTGGTTTATGACCAAAGCCCGACCCCTGTAGGACAACACTCGGAGCAATCCTGTCCAGCGTCCTAAGCGAGCGGCGATTTTGGCCTCCAACTCTTGCCAGTTCGCCGGCCAGGCGTCCTCGGCCGGGCTGAGGTAGACTCCCAGGTAGAGGAGGTGCGTTGTGCTCCAGGCGAAGGGCCTGAACTCCTCCGGCAGGGAGTCCACCAGCCACTGACCCACCAGAGAGTCCGGAACATTTCCCCCAGTTGATCCTGGCGAAGGATGCGTCCGAGTAAATCTGCTGGCATTCCCGCATCCTCCGCAAGTCAACGGGATCCGTGACCGTGAGGAGCACGTCATCGGCGTAAGCCGAGAGGACCACCTCCACGCCCGGCCCTTGCAGAGCCAGTCCCGCCAACCTCTTCCGCAAGAGGCGCAGGAAAGGCTCTACGCAAATGGCATATAACTGGCCGGACATGGGGCATCCCTGACGCACCCCCCTCCCCGAAGCGAAGGGGCGCCGTCAAGGACCCGTTAACTTTAATCAGACACTCCGCGGCAGCGTACAGAAGTCGGATCCGGGCGACAAAATGCATCCCGAACCCGAATGCGCGCAGAGTCCCGAAAAGATACTCGTGATCCACCCTGTCGAACGCCTTCTCCTGATCGAGGGAAAGGAAGGCGACCGACAGACCAGCCCTCTGGGAATGGTGGACCAGGTCCCGGACCAGATGGATGTTATCATGAATAGACCGGCCCGGGACCGTGTAGGACTGGTCGGGGTGGATCATGTGGGCCAGCACGGCGCCAAGGCGGGCAGACATGGCCCTGGCAAAGATTTTGTAATCCGTGCTGAGGAGGGAGACCGGGCGCCAGTTCTTAAGGAGGCGGAGATCACCCCTCTTAGGCAGCAGGACAATCACCGCCCTGCGCCAAGAGAGGGGCATCTCCCCGGTCACCAAACATTCCCCCAGGACCCGCGCGTAGTCGTCCCCCAGGACGCCCCAGAACGCCCTGTGGAACTCCACGTTCAGCCCGTCCAGACCCGGGGACTTCCCCCCTAGAGAGCTGGTGGAGGGCGCCGGACAGCTCCTCCAAACTCAGAGGAGCGTCCAATTTTTCGGCGCCCTCCAGGCCGATCTTCGGCAGGTCCTCCCACAAAACTCCGCGCGTCCTCGCTGGACGGATCCGGAGAGAACAGAGCCCCGTAATAGGCGCGGGTCTCCGCGCGGATTCCCTCCGGATCCGAGACCAGAGATCCGTCGTCGGCCAGCAGCTCCAAAAGCTGCTTACGGACCCCCCGTCTTTTTTCCAGCGAGTAGAAGAAGGGGGAGCCGCGGTCCAGGTCCCGCAGGAACTGGATCCGCGACCTCACGTACGCGCCTCGGGACCCGACGAGCTGCAGGTCCTTCAGCGCGCCCTTCTTCTCTTCGTACACCAGCCGCAGGGCCGGGTCCTCGACGACTTGACCGAGACGGGACTCCAGGTCGAGCACCTCCTTCTCCAACTGCCCGACCCGGGCCTCCCGCCTCTTGGTCGACCCCTTCGCGTACTCCTGACAGAAGAGACGGATGTGAGCCTTGCCCACATCCCACCATAGCCTCAAGGAGGGGAAGCCCCCCCGCTTCCTTCTCCAGCCGGCCCAGAACCGACTGAACGAATCCCGGAACCGTGCGTCCTCCAGCAGCAGGTTGTTAAAGTGCCAATACGCGGACCCACCCCCGTGCGCGCGGCAGAACGAGCTCCGCCCACAACAGGTGGTGGTCCGTGCACGGCACCGGCCGCATGGAAGCCGCCGGAACGCAGGAGACGTATGCCCGAGAAATGTAGAGGCAGTGGATCCTGGACGCTCCTCTCCCAGACCTCACGCAAATGAAGGCGCTGGAGTCGGGATGGAGATTTCGCCAGACGTCCACCAAGTCGAGGGACCCGACCAGGTCCCTCAACTTCTCCGTCGCTGCCGGGCAAGGCAGGCTGCCCGTGCGGTCCCTCGACTCGAGGGTACAATTAAAATCCCCCCCGAGGACGATGCACTCGCCCGCGTCGATGGAGCCTAGAAGAGTGGACACTTCTTCAAAGAAGCGCGCTTGCTGCGCACCGGCCTGAGGGGTGTACACGTTCACCAGATGGAGCGGCACGCTCCCCAGGCGAACAGTGACCTGGAGCAAGCGGCCCGGCACGCGCTCCTTGACCCCCAAGATCTCCGGCTGAAAATGCGGGGCCAACAAGATAGCCACCCCACTGGAAACACTGGAGAGGTGACTCATGTTGACCCCTCCTTGCCACTCCAAGAGCCACGTGGCCTCGTCTCCCGGAACGGTGTGGGTTTCTTGCAGGAAGCACACCGCATATTTCCCGTCCCGAAAGACCGAAAAGTTATTAAATCTGCGGCTAGCTTCCCTGCTGCCGTTGACGTTGAGGCTGGCTATGGTTATCTTCATTTCAGAAGCATAAACCAACCCCTACTTATCACTAACGGGGGAAGGAAAGGCGGTCGCTAGCCGACCGCCACTTCCTTAGCAGCCCAGTGAGAAACAACCGGAACTGACGCAGCTCGAGCGGGTTCACGCCCGCGTCCTCGCCCATGGTCTAAAAGGCGGCGCGGGCCGACCCGATGAGCAGCGCCAGCTCCGACCATCTGTCGAGGGCCCGCCGGGTGGTGTGGCGACCCTGGCACGCGGCCACAAAGTCCCGGAGCTCCCTGATGGGAAGAAGAATGAGGGGGGGCCCGGCGAGGGGCGCGAGGTCATCCATCGCCTCGTCGGCGATGGAATCTAAGTCCTCCTCCGCCCCCACCACCGAGTCCCCGTCCTCCTCCGGGTGGGTCGCCACAGGCGGCCAAACCGTCCGCCACGCAGTGCGCATCGGGCGGCTCGGCCGCAACGGCCGGCCCCGCCTCCGCCCGGATCCCACCACCAGGATCGGTAGCGGAGGATTTCTCCCTGGGCTCCTCTAGGGGAGCCGGGCCAGAAGACGGCGGCGGTTCGGAGACCCCCTCCGCCCCAGGCGCCGGAGAGACCGGAGAGTATGAAAACCCGACCTCCTCCAAGTCGTCCGGCGCTGGAGACACAGACAGAGGGCCCTCCTCTGCTACGCCACCGGCCTCCGACCCAGCAGATGGGGTAAAATTTTTGCAAACCTCGACGAGGTCGAGCAGCACCTGGGAAAATACCGGGTCGTTCTGGGCGAGCTCATCCTCAGACGACTCGCCCGACCCGGTCCCCTGGCCGCCCGACCCGTCGAGGGGTAATGCCACCGTTACAGGATCTATCTCCGCCGCGGGTTGTTCCGCGACCCCCCCCCCCCCGGGCAGGGTCTCGTCCCCATCCCCGGGAGGCACAAACTGGGCAGACGCCTCTGCCTCAGCCTCCCCAGGGACAGGCGACCCCTGCCGTTCGCCCGCGATGGTGTCAGCGGTGGGGTGGGGCGCAGTATCCGCGGCGGACGACGACTCCCCCCGACTGGAGGGACCTTCCTCCTCCCGGTCCTCCTCCTCGTCCAGGGGGTCGCGCCTTCTCTTGAGTGCGGAGGGGTAGAGGGAGGCCTTCATGTCTTCAGGGGCCTCCCCTGCTCCCTCCGGTGGAGCGAGATCTTTGGGGCCCCCGGGCCCAAGTCCGGCCGCAGGTTCTGGTGTTACCGCCTCGGCGGTCGCGGCCACAGGCTCGGGCACGAGGTCCCCCTCACCTCCGCACTCCGCGATTAGCGCGATGACGCGCTCAGGCGTTAGGGGCTCCAAATCAAGGGGGCCACCCTCCACGGGAGGACCCACCCTGCGGTTTTTGGTCTTGTACCGCGCCTTCTTTCCGACTGGACCTCCCTCCTCCCCCCCACCGGAGGCCTGGATGACGTTGACCTCCGACGACGACCGCGCCCCGGTAGCGTTTGATTGGGAGGGGGCACGGCTAGACCCAGAGGGAGGCGCGGCGGCGGCGCCAGCCTTGGCCACGCCAGTCACCCTGGCGGCCTTGGAGGTGGGGCAGTTTTTCCGAACGTGCCCCACCTCCTTACAGGCGTGGCACCGCACGCCGTCCGTCGTCCAGAAGACGAGGTACGGGGTCCCCTCGTGGAGGACCGTGAAAGCCCCGTCCGTCTCCCCCTCCCGCGCCAGCTGAATAAAGGCCTGGCGCCGGAAGGAGAAGACATGGCGAAGGCTGTTCTCCCGGAATCCGAGCGGGATCGGAGAAATCCCCGACCTCACCTCCCCAAGTTGGTTTAAGTGGGGGAGGAGGAGCTCACCGGAGATAAAGGGCGGGACGTTTGATAAAACAACCCTCTGCGCGGTGGCCTCCAGCGGGTCCACCGGCAGGAAGGTCCCGCCCACGGTGAGCCCCTGGGCGATGGCCAGGGCCACCGCCCGCTCGGACTCCAGGAAGAAGACAGCCTTCCCATACATTTTTGAGGCGGCGACTATGGCCGGAGGGCCGACAACCCCGGCCATAGCTTTGACGCACGCCTCAATGGTCATGTTGGGGTGGGCGTAGCTCTTCACCCCAAGCTTCTTGGTCATCAGGCGGAACGGCGACGGGACGGCAGCAGAAGCGGGAGCAGCCGCGGCTTTAGTCACTACCGCCGCATACGTCCTCGCCGGCCCCGCCGCCGATGTGGATGCCATAGTGGGGTGGTTCTTAAAAAAGAGCTACACACACCCCAAAGGTCACAGGCCTGAAGGTGTTAAAATGGCCTCGGTATGATAATAATATCTTCCCTGAGCAGAGGGAGTGTAAATTAACTGGGCTGCCTCTCCTCTTTGTGTTTAAACCATAAAAAATACATTAAACAAATAAACTGTAACAAAAAGTCCAATAAAACCCTGAACAAAACTTGACAAATCAAATTAAAATTTGGTTACTTAAATCGATTATGCACTCCAGTCCCCGCGGCCCCCACCGGTCACGAAAGAGCTCGAGCTCGCCGGCGGACACCGCGTGCTCCATCTCCAGGGCCACCCGGCCGCGAACATGGCCGCGGAAGAGAGGGAGGCAATCCGGCCGGACGACCCCCTCGACAGCCCGCCGCCTGGACCAATTAATGGCTTTCTTAGCCAGGCCCAGGAGCAGGCCCACGAGGAGGTCCTCCGACCTGCCCGCTCCCCTCCGCACCGGGTGACCGTAGATCAAGAGCGTGGGACTGAAGTGCAACCAAAATTTGAGGAGCAGCCCCTTCAAATAGTGGAAGAGGGGCTGCAACCTCCCACACCCGACATAAACATGGAACACGGACTCCTCCAGACCGCAGAACAAACAGGCGGCCTGGGAGTCCGTGAACCTACTTAAAAACCTATTGCACGGGACTGCTCTGTGCAACACCATCCAGGCCAAGTCCCCAATAGAACAAGGGAAGACTCCCGCATAGAGAGCCCCCCATTGGGGACCTCCGCCTCCGCCGGAAGGTAAAACGGCACGCCACGGCGTGTCCGGACGGCAGGCGAAGATGGCAAAGTGGAAGGTGTGCAAGAGCAGCCCGTACAGGAAACCCCTCCGCGCAGAATGGAAAAGCACGGAGGGCATCTCCTCGAGACGGCTCAAGTTGTGAGGCACCAAACCCCTAGGGGAGCTTTGGGGCAGGGCGCCGATAAGGAACACCGTCCGAACGGGAGTGAGCTCGGGCGGGATCGCCCCACGCGCTTGAGCCGCCTCGATACACCTCGTGGCGCCGGGGCGCAACTTCGCCTTCACCGCCTCGATGGCATCGACCGCGAGCCGGACGTTGTCCCACGACATACGCCGCGCCAACTCCTCCGGCGCCATCCAGCCCGCTCCTCCGCCATCGAGTAGGTCCCCGACTCTAGTCACCCTGCCAGGCACAGCCCTCCGCTCCGCCAGCCACCCGAACTCACGGATGCGGAGGTGCGGATTCCTGAACAGCGGCTCTCGAAGGACAGCCGCCATTCCTGACGGGGGAGAGCTCCGCCTGGAGGCGACAGAGTTCCAAACCCATAGCAGTTCCTGGTAAAAGACAGGCAGCTCCTGCAGGCTGGCACGCCTGCTGCCCACTTCCAGAAACAGGAGCTGCATGTCGTAATTGAGGCCGTGCAGCTGGCGGAAGAAATACGTCGCCAGTGCACACCATCTGGGAGGATTCTCGACGTACAGGTATCTCTGCAGCGTCTGAAGACGGAAAGTCGCAGCCTGGGTGCGAAGGCACACCAGCGCCTGACCGCCCTCCCTAAGCGGGAGACTCAGAACCGCGGCAGCGACCCAGTGTATCCTGTTGTTCCAGAAGAAGTCGACGAGCTTCTTCTGTATCTTGGCGACAAACGCAGGGGGGGGGATCAGAGTAACCAACCGGTACCACAACATGGCGGCCACCAGTTGGTTTATGACCAACGCCCGACCCCTGTAGGACAACACTCGGAGCAATCCTGTCCAGCGTCCTAAGCGAGCGGTGACTTTGGCCTCCAGCTCGTGCCAGTTCGCCGGCCAGGCGTCCTCGGCCGGGCTGAGGTAGACTCCCAAGTAGAGGAGGTGCGTCGTACTCCAGGCGAAGGGCCTGAACTCCTCCGGCAGAGAGTCCACCTGCCACTGACCCACCAGGAGTCCAGAACATTTCCCCCAGTTGATCCTGGCGGAGGATGCGTCCGAGTAAATCTGCTGGCATTCCCGCATCCTCCGCAAGTCAACGGGATCCGTGACCATGAGGAGCACGTCATCGGCGTAAGCCGAGAGGACCACCTCCACGCCCGGCCCTTGCAGAGCCAATCCCGCCAACCTCTTCCGCAAGAGGCGCAGGAAAGGCTCCACGCAAATGGCATATAACTGGCCGGACATGGGGCATCCCTGACGCACCCCCCTCCCGAAGCGAAGGGGCGCCGTCAAGGACCCGTTAACTTTAATCAGACACTCCGCGGCAGCGTACAGAAGTCGGATCCGGGCGACAAAATGCGTCCCGAACCCGAATGCGCGCAGAGTCCCGAAAAGATACTCGTGATCCACCCTGTCGAACGCCTTCTCCTGATCCAGGGAAAGGAAGGCGACCGACAGACCAGCCCTCTGGGAATGGTGGACCAGGTCCCGGACCAGATGGATGTTATCGTGAATGGTCCGGCCCGGGACCGTGTAGGACTGGTCGGGATGGATCATGTGGGCCAGCACGGTGCCAAGGCGAACAGACATGGCCCTGGCAAAGATTTTGTAATCCGTGCTGAGGAGGGAGACCGGGCGCCAGTTCTTAAGGAGGCGGAGATCACCCCTCTTAGGCAGCAGGACGATCACCGCCCTGCGCCACGAGAGGGGCATCTCCCCGGTCGCCAAACATTCCCCCAGGACCCGCACGTAGTCGCCCCCCAGGACGCCCCAGAACGCCCTGTGGAACTCCACGGTCAGCCCGTCCAGCCCCGGGGACTTCCCCCTAGAGAGCTGGCGGAGGGCGCCGGACAGCTCCTCCAAACTCAGAGGAGCGTCCAATTTTTCGGCGCCCTCCAGGCCGACCTTCGGCAGGTCCTCCCACAAAACTCTGCGCGCGTCCTCGCTGGACAGATCCGGAGAGAACAGAGCCCCGTAATAGGCGCGGGTCTCCGCGCGGATTCCCTCCGGATCCGAGACCGGAGATCCGTCGTCGGCCAGCAGCTCCAAAAGCTGCTTACGGACCCCCCGTCTTTTTTCCAGCGAGTAGAAGAAGGGGGAGCCACGGTCCAGGTCCCGCAGGAACTGGATCCGCGACCTCACGTACGCGCCTCGGGACCCGACGAGCTGCAGGTCCTTCAGCGCGCCCTTCTTCTCTTCGTACGCCAGCCGCAGGGCCGGGTCCTCGGCGACTTGACCGAAACGGGACTCCAGGTCGAGCACCTCCTTCTCCAACTGCCCGACCCAGGCCTCCCGCCTCTTGGTCGACCCCTTCGCGTACTCCTGACAGAAGAGACGGATGTGAGCCTTGCCCACATCCCACCATAGCCTCAAGGAGGGGAAGCCCCCCTGCTTCCTTCTCCAGCCGGCCCAGAACCGACCGAACGAATCCCGGAACCGCACGTCCTCCAGCAGCAGGTTGTTAAAGTGCCAGTACGCGGACCCCCCCCCCCGGCGCGCAGCGGCACGAGCTCCGCCCACACCAGGTGGTGGTCCGTGCACGGCACCGGCCGCACGGAAGCCGTCGGAACGCAGGAGACGTATGCCCGGGAAATGTAGAGGCGGTCGATCCTGGACGCTCCTCCCCCAGACCTCACAAAAGTGAAGGCGCTGGAGTCGGGATGGAGATTACGCCAGACGTCCACCAAGTCGAGGGACCTGACCAGGTCCCTCAACCTCCCCATCGCCGCCGGGCACGGCTGGGCACCCGTGCGGTCCCTCGCCTCGAGGGTACAATTAAAATCCCCCCCGAGGATGACGCACTCGCCCGCGTCGATGGAGCCCAAAAGAGTGGACACTTCTTCAAAGAAGCGCGCTTGCTGCGCATCGGCCTGAGGGGCGTACACGTTCACTAGATGGAACGGCACGCCCCCCAGGCGAACAGTGACCTGGAGCAAGCGGCCCGGCACGAGCTCCTTGACCCCCAAGATCTCCGGCTGAAAATGCGGGGCCAACAAGATAGCCACCCCACTGGAAACACTGGAGAGGTGACTCATGTTGACCCCTCCTTGCCACTCCAGGAGCCACGTGCCTCGTCTCCCGGAACGGTGTGGGTTTCTTGCAGGAAGCACACCACATACTTCCCGTCCCGAAGGACCGAAAAGTTATTAAATCTGCGGCTAGCATCCCTGCTGCCGTTGACGTTGAGGCTGGCTATGGTTATCTTCGTTTCAGAAGCACAACCAACCCCTACTTATGACTAACGGGGTAAGGAAGGGCGGCCGCTAGTCGACCGCCACTTCCTCAGCAGCCCAGTGAGAAACAGCCGGAACCGACGCAGCTCGAGCGGGTCCGCGCCCGCGTCCTCGCCCATAGTCCTGTAGGCGACGCGGGCCGACCCGATGAGCAGCGCCAGCTCCGACCATCTGTCGAGGGCCCGCCGGGCGGTGCGGCGACCCTGGCACGTGGCCACAAAGTCCCGGAGGTCCCTGATGGGAATGAGAACGAGGGGGGTCCCGGCGAGGGGCGCGAGGTCATCCATCGCCTCCTCGGCGACGGCATCTAGATCTTCCTCCGCCCCTACCACCGAGTCCCCGTCCTCCTCCGGGGGGTCGCCACCGTCGGCCAAACCGCCCGCCAAGCAGTGCGCATCGGGCGGCTCGGCCGTGACGGCCGGCCCCGCCTCCGCCCGGATCCCACCCCCAGGATCGGTAGCGGAGGATTTCTCCCTGGGCTCCTCTAGGGGGGCCAGGCCAGAAGACGGCGGCGGTTCGGAGGCCCCCTCCGCCCCAGGCGCCGGAGAGACCGGAGAATACGAAAACCGGGCCTCCTCCAAGTCGCCCGGCGCCGGAGACACAGACCGAGGGCCCTCCTCTGTGACACCACCGGCCTCCGACCCAGCAGACGGGGTGAAATTTTTACATACCTCGACGAGGTCGAGCAGCACCTGGGAAAAATCCGGGTCGTTCTGGGCGAGCTCGTCCTCAGACGACTCGCCCGACCCGGTCCCCTGGCCGCCCGACCCGTCGAGGGGCAATGCCACCAGCAATGGATCTATAACCGCCGCGGGTTGTTCCGCGACCCCCCCCACGGGCAGGGTCTCGTCCCCATCCCCGGGAGGCACGAGCTGGGCAGACGCTTCTGCCTCAGCCTCCCCAGGGACAGGCGACCCCTGCCGTTCGCCGATGGTGTTAGCGGTGGGGTGGGGCGCGGCGCCCGCGGTGGGCGACGACTCCTCCCGACCGGAGGGACCTTCCACCTCCCGGTCCTCCTCCTTGTCCAGGGAGTCGCGCCTTCTCCTGAGCGCGGAGGGGTAAAGGGAGGGCTCCATTTCTTCAGGGGCCTCCCCTGCTCCCTCTGGTGGAGCGAGTTCTTTGGGTCCCCCGGGCCCAAGCCCGGCCGCAGGTTCTGGCGTGACCGCCTCGGCAGTCGCGGCCACAGGCTCGGGCACGAGGTCCCCCCCACCTCCGCACTCCGCGATTATTTCTATGACGCGCTCGGGCGTCAGGGCCTCCAAATTCAAGGGTACGCCCTCCGCGGGGGGACCCACCCTACGGTTTCTTGTCTTGTCCCGCGCCTTCTTTCTGACCGGACCTCCCTCCTCCCCCCCCCGCCGGAGGCCTGGATGTCGTTGGCCTCCGACGACGACCGCGCCCCGGTAGCGTTCGATTGAGAGGGGGCGCGGCTAGACCCGGAGGGAGGAGCGGCGGCGGCGCCAGCCTTGGCCACTCCAGATGACTTGGCGGCCTTGGAGGCGGGGCAGTTTTTCCGCACGTGCCCCACCTCCCTACAGGCGTGGCACCGCACGCCGTCCGTCGTCCAGAAGACGCGGTACGGGGTCCCCCCGTGGAGGACCGTGAAAGCCCCGTCCGTCTCCCCCTCCCGCGCCAGCTGAATAAAGGCCTGGCGCCGGAAGGAGAAGACATGGCGAAGGCTGTTCTCCCGGAATCCGAGCGGGATCGGGGAAAGCCCCGACCTCACCTCCCCGAGTTGGTGTAGGTGGGGGAGGAGGAGCTCACTGGTGATAAAGGGCGGGACGTTCGATAAAACCACCCTCTGCGTGGTGGCCTCCAGCGGGTCCACCGGCAGGAAAGTCCCGCCCACGGTGAGCCCCTGAGCGATGGCCAGGGCCACCGCCCGCTCGGACTCCAGGAAGAAGACAGCCTTCCCTTACATTTTTGAGGCGGCCACTATGGCCGGAGGGCCGACAACCCCGGCCATAGCCTTCACGCACGCCTCAATTGTCATATTGGGGTGGGTGTAGCTCTTCACCCCGAGTTTTGCGGTCATTAGGCGGAACGGCGACGGGGCAGCAGCGGAAGCGGGAGCGGCCGCGGCTTTCGTCGCCGCCGCCGCAGATGTAGATGCCATAGTGGGGCGGATTTAAAAGAGCTACACACACCCCAAAAGTCACAGGCCTGAAGGTGTTAATGGCCTCAGGTAAAAGAGTCCTGAGCAGAGGGAGTGTAAATTCACTGGGCTGCCTCTCCCCTTGATGGTGTTAATTGGGAGAGGGCCCTTTCCTCCCTCTGCTCAATTGGCAATTAGTAGGTGAAAAAGAAAAGAGGTGCCTTTTGGAGAGGCAGAGGCAGAGAGGACAAGGAGAGAGAAAGAGGGGGACGGGAAGGAGGGGCGAGCCGAAAAGGCAGGGTCCCCACTCAGGGTATTGTTCGGTGGGTGGGTGTCGGCAGGGTGTACTCCCCCGATAGTACGGTAAAGTCTCTACCAATGGTCTTCGGGCAGGGGGAGAAGATGTCTTCGCCCGGGTAGGCTGGAAAAAGCCCAGGCTCAGCCCATCCCAGGTCTTCTTAGTACAGGGGAAAAACAAACTTCACCTGGGCAAGCTCCAGCCAACCCAGGCCAGGCTTTCGGCCCGTCTTCTTTCCCCCCCCCCGCCTAGAATGTAAAGTCTTTAGAGGAGTACACAGAGACACCCACCTGCAGATAGTCAAGTTGCAGCTCCTCCCCTCCTTCCAAGTGGAGCTGTGTAGTAGTATCCTCTCTCCCTCTCCCAGGCTGGGGGCCAAGTTGGAGGCAGTGATGTAAAGGCCTCTGTAGTTGAAAACTGGAAGCTGGCCTCCTCCTCTGCCCTCTCCTCCTCCCTCTCCAGGCACCTCTGTAGATGATGTTGGTTGTAGGTTGTAGTGGTGGTGGCCTGGGGTCACTCCTTCTCTCCACACCCAGGCCAAGGCAAGCACACTCTCTCTCCCCACAGCAGGAGCAGCTCAAGAGCACAACCTGCTCCTCTGAGATCTGGAACAGACTGAGGTCCTGTGAAGGGGCCAGTCAGTCCCTTTCCTAGCCTCCAGATGGCACCTTCACTTGTTTGGATCTTGCCCTTTGTTAATTGCTCCTTGCTTTCCTCTTTGTTTAAACCAAAAATACATTAGACAAATACACCGTAACAAAAAGTCCAATAAACCCCGAAACAAAACTTAACCAATTAAATTAAAATTTGGTTGTTTAAACCGACTATGCACTCCAGTCCCCGCGGCGCCCACCGGTCACGAAAGAGCTCGAGCTCGCCGGCGGACACCGCGTGCTCCATCTCCAGGGCCACCCGGCCGCGAACATGGCCGCGGAAGAGAGGGAGGCAATCCGGCCGGACGACCCCCTCGACCGCCCGCTGCCTGGACCAATTAATGGCTTTCTTGGCCAGGCCCAGGAGCAGACCCACGAGGAGGTCCTCTGACCTGCCCGCTCCCCTCCGCACCGGGTGACCGTAGATCAAGAGCGTGGGACTGAAGTGCAACCAAAATTTGAGGAGCAGCCCCTTCAAATAGTGGAAGAGGGGCTGCAACCTCCCACACCCGACATAAACATGGAACACGGACTCCTCCAAACCGCAGAACAAACAGGCGGCCCGGGAGTCCGTGAACCTACTTAGAAACCTGTTGCACGGGACTGCTCTGTGCAACACCCTCCAGGCCAAGTCCCCAATAGAACAAGGGAAGACTCCCGCATAGAGAGCCCCCCATTGGGGACCTCCGCCTCCGCCGGAAGGTAAAACGGCACGCCACGGCGTGTCCGGACGGCAGGCGAAGATGGCAAAGTGGAAGGTGTGCAAGAGCAGCCCGTACAGGAAACCCCTCCGCGCAGAATGGAAAAGCACGGAGGGCATCTCCTCGAGACGGCTCAAGTTGTGAGGCACCAAACCCCTAGGGGAGCTTTGGGGCAGGGCGCCGATAAGGAATACCGTCCGAACGGGAGTGAGCTCGGGCGGGATCGCCCCACGCGCTTGAGCCGCCTCGATACACCTCGTGGCGCCGGGGCGCAACTTCGCCTTCACCGCCTCGATGGCATCGACCGCGAGCCGGACGTTGTCCCACGACATACGCCGCGCCAACTCCTCCGGCGCCATCCAGCCCGCTCCTCCGCCATCGAGTAGGTCCCCGACTCTAGTCACCCTGCCAGGCACAGCCCTCCGCTCCGCCAGCCACCCGAACTCACGGATGCGGAGGTGCGGATTCCTGAACAGCGGCTCTCGAAGGACAGCCGCCATTCCTGACGGGGGAGAGCTCCGCCTGGAGGCGACAGAGTTCCAAACCCATAGCAGTTCCTGGTAAAAGACAGGCAGCTCCTGCAGGCTGGCACGCCTGCTGCCCACTTCCAGAAACAGGAGCTGCATGTCGTAATTGAGGCCGTGCAGCTGGCGGAAGAAATACGTCGCCAGTGCACACCATCTGGGAGGATTCTCGACGTACAGGTATCTCTGCAGCGTCTGAAGACGGAAAGTCGCAGCCTGGGTGCGAAGGCACACCAGCGCCTGACCGCCCTCCCTAAGCGGGAGACTCAGAACCGCGGCAGCGACCCAGTGTATCCTGTTGTTCCAGAAGAAGTCGACGAGCTTCTTCTGTATCTTGGCGACAAACGCAGGGGGGGGGATCAGAGTAACCAACCGGTACCACAACATGGCGGCCACCAGTTGGTTTATGACCAACGCCCGACCCCTGTAGGACAACACTCGGAGCAATCCTGTCCAGCGTCCTAAGCGAGCGGTGACTTTGGCCTCCAGCTCGTGCCAGTTCGCCGGCCAGGCATCCTCGGCCAGGCTGAGGTAGACTCCCAAGTAGAGGAGGTGCGTCGTACTCCAGGCGAAGGGCCTGAACTCCTCCGGCAGAGAGTCCACCTGCCACTGACCCACCAGGAGTCCAGAACATTTCCCCCAGTTGATCCTGGCGGAGGATGCGTCCGAGTAAATCTGCTGGCATTCCCGCATCCTCCGCAAGTCAACGGGATCCGTGACCATGAGGAGCACGTCATCGGCGTAAGCCGAGAGGACCACCTCCACGCCCGGCCCTTGCAGAGCCAATCCCGCCAACCTCTTCCGCAAGAGGCGCAGGAAAGGCTCCACGCAAATGGCATATAACTGGCCGGACATGGGGCATCCCTGACGCACCCCCCTCCCGAAGCGAAGGGGCGCCGTCAAGGACCCGTTAACTTTAATCAGACACTCCGCGGCAGCATACAGAAGTCGGATCCGGGCGACAAAATGCGTCCCGAACCCGAATGCGCGCAGAGTCCCGAAAAGATACTCGTGATCCACCCTGTCGAACGCCTTCTCCTGATCCAGGGAAAGGAAGGCGACCGACAGACCAGCCCTCTGGGAATGGTGGACCAGGTCCCGGACCAGATGGATGTTATCGTGAATGGTCCGGCCCGGGACCGTGTAGGACTGGTCGGGATGGATCATGTGGGCCAGCACGGTGCCAAGGCGAACAGACATGGCCCTGGCAAAGATTTTGTAATCCGTGCTGAGGAGGGAGACCGGGCGCCAGTTCTTAAGGAGGCGGAGATCACCCCTCTTAGGCAGCAGGACGATCACCGCCCTGCGCCACGAGAGGGGCATCTCCCCGGTCGCCAAACATTCCCCCAGGACCCGCACGTACTCGCCCCCCAGGACGCCCCAGAACGCCCTGTGGAACTCCACGGTCAGCCCGTCCAGCCCCGGGGACTTCCCCCTAGAGAGCTGGCGGAGGGCGCCGGACAGCTCCTCCAAACTCAGAGGAGCGTCCAATTTTTCGGCGCCCTCCAGGCCGACCTTCGGCAGGTCCTCCCACAAAACTCTGCGCGCGTCCTCGCTGGACAGATCCGGAGAGAACAGAGCCCCGTAATAGGCGCGGGTCTCCGCGCGGATTCCCTCCGGATCCGAGACCGGAGATCCGTCGTCGGCCAGCAGCTCCAAAAGCTGCTTACGGACCCCCCGTCTTTTTTCCAGCGAGTAGAAGAAGGGGGAGCCGCGGTCCAGGTCCTGCAGGAACTGGATCCGCGACCTCACGTACGCGCCTCGGGACCCGACGAGCTGCAGGTCCTTCAGCGCGCCCTTCTTCTCTTCGTACGCCAGCCGCAGGGCCGGGTCCTCGGCGACTTGACCGAAACGGGACTCCAGGTCGAGCACCTCCTTCTCCAACTGCCCGACCCAGGCCTCCCGCCTCTTGGTCGACCCCTTCGCGTACTCCTGACAGAAGAGACGGATGTGAGCCTTGCCCACATCCCACCATAGCCTCAAGGAGGGGAAGCCCCCCTGCTTCCTTCTCCAGCCGGCCCAGAACCGACCGAACGAATCCCGGAACCGCACGTCCTCCAGCAGCAGGTTGTTAAAGTGCCAGTACGCGGACCCCCCCCCCCGGCGCGCAGCGGCACGAGCTCCGCCCACACCAGGTGGTGGTCCGTGCACGGCACCGGCCGCACGGAAGCCGTCGGAACGCAGGAGACGTATGCCCGGGAAATGTAGAGGCGGTCGATCCTGGACGCTCCTCCCCCAGACCTCACAAAAGTGAAGGCGCTGGAGTCGGGATGGAGATTACGCCAGACGTCCACCAAGTCGAGGGACCTGACCAGGTCCCTCAACCTCCCCATCGCCGCCGGGCACGGCTGGGCACCCGTGCGGTCCCTCGCCTCGAGGGTACAATTAAAATCCCCCCCGAGGATGACGCACTCGCCCGCGTCGATGGAGCCCAAAAGAGTGGACACTTCTTCAAAGAAGCGCGCTTGCTGCGCATCGGCCTGAGGGGCGTACACGTTCACTAGATGGAACGGCACGCCCCCCAGGCGAACAGTGACCTGGAGCAAGCGGCCCGGCACGAGCTCCTTGACCCCCAAGATCTCCGGCTGAAAATGCGGGGCCAACAAGATAGCCACCCCACTGGAAACACTGGAGAGGTGACTCATGTTGACCCCTCCTTGCCACTCCAGGAGCCACGTGCCTCGTCTCCCGGAACGGTGTGGGTTTCTTGCAGGAAGCACACCACATACTTCCCGTCCCGAAGGACCGAAAAGTTATTAAATCTGCGGCTAGCATCCCTGCTGCCGTTGACGTTGAGGCTGGCTATGGTTATCTTCGTTTCAGAAGCACAACCAACCCCTACTTATGACTAACGGGGTAAGGAAGGGCGGCCGCTAGTCGACCGCCACTTCCTCAGCAGCCCAGTGAGAAACAGCCGGAACCGACGCAGCTCGAGCGGGTCCGCGCCCGCGTCCTCGCCCATAGTCCTGTAGGCGACGCGGGCCGACCCGATGAGCAGCGCCAGCTCCGACCATCTGTCGAGGGCCCGCCGGGCGGTGCGGCGACCCTGGCACGTGGCCACAAAGTCCCGGAGGTCCCTGATGGGAATGAGAACGAGGGGGGTCCCGGCGAGGGGCGCGAGGTCATCCATCGCCTCCTCGGCGACGGCATCTAGATCTTCCTCCGCCCCTACCACCGAGTCCCCGTCCTCCTCCGGGGGGTCGCCACCGTCGGCCAAACCGCCCGCCAAGCAGTGCGCATCGGGCGGCTCGGCCGTGACGGCCGGCCCCGCCTCCGCCCGGATCCCACCCCCAGGATCGGTAGCGGAGGATTTCTCCCTGGGCTCCTCTAGGGGGGCCAGGCCAGAAGACGGCGGCGGTTCGGAGGCCCCCTCCGCCCCAGGCGCCGGAGAGACCGGAGAATACGAAAACCGGGCCTCCTCCAAGTCGCCCGGCGCCGGAGACACAGACCGAGGGCCCTCCTCTGTGACACCACCGGCCTCCGACCCAGCAGACGGGGTGAAATTTTTACATACCTCGACGAGGTCGAGCAGCACCTGGGAAAAATCCGGGTCGTTCTGGGCGAGCTCGTCCTCAGACGACTCGCCCGACCCGGTCCCCTGGCCGCCCGACCCGTCGAGGGGCAATGCCACCAGCAATGGATCTATAACCGCCGCGGGTTGTTCCGCGACCCCCCCCACGGGCAGGGTCTCGTCCCCATCCCCGGGAGGCACGAGCTGGGCAGACGCTTCTGCCTCAGCCTCCCCAGGGACAGGCGACCCCTGCCGTTCGCCGATGGTGTTAGCGGTGGGGTGGGGCGCGGCGCCCGCGGTGGGCGACGACTCCTCCCGACCGGAGGGACCTTCCACCTCCCGGTCCTCCTCCTTGTCCAGGGAGTCGCGCCTTCTCCTGAGCGCGGAGGGGTAAAGGGAGGGCTCCATTTCTTCAGGGGCCTCCCCTGCTCCCTCTGGTGGAGCGAGTTCTTTGGGTCCCCCGGGCCCAAGCCCGGCCGCAGGTTCTGGCGTGACCGCCTCGGCAGTCGCGGCCACAGGCTCGGGCACGAGGTCCCCCCCACCTCCGCACTCCGCGATTATTTCTATGACGCGCTCGGGCGTCAGGGCCTCCAAATTCAAGGGTACGCCCTCCGCGGGGGGACCCACCCTACGGTTTCTTGTCTTGTCCCGCGCCTTCTTTCTGACCGGACCTCCCTCCTCCCCCCCCCGCCGGAGGCCTGGATGTCGTTGGCCTCCGACGACGACCGCGCCCCGGTAGCGTTCGATTGAGAGGGGGCGCGGCTAGACCCGGAGGGAGGAGCGGCGGCGGCGCCAGCCTTGGCCACTCCAGATGACTTGGCGGCCTTGGAGGCGGGGCAGTTTTTCCGCACGTGCCCCACCTCCCTACAGGCGTGGCACCGCACGCCGTCCGTCGTCCAGAAGACGCGGTACGGGGTCCCCCCGTGGAGGACCGTGAAAGCCCCGTCCGTCTCCCCCTCCCGCGCCAGCTGAATAAAGGCCTGGCGCCGGAAGGAGAAGACATGGCGAAGGCTGTTCTCCCGGAATCCGAGCGGGATCGGGGAAAGCCCCGACCTCACCTCCCCGAGTTGGTGTAGGTGGGGGAGGAGGAGCTCACTGGTGATAAAGGGCGGGACGTTCGATAAAACCACCCTCTGCGTGGTGGCCTCCAGCGGGTCCACCGGCAGGAAAGTCCCGCCCACGGTGAGCCCCTGAGCGATGGCCAGGGCCACCGCCCGCTCGGACTCCAGGAAGAAGACAGCCTTCCCTTACATTTTTGAGGCGGCCACTATGGCCGGAGGGCCGACAACCCCGGCCATAGCCTTCACGCACGCCTCAATTGTCATATTGGGGTGGGTGTAGCTCTTCACCCCGAGTTTTGCGGTCATTAGGCGGAACGGCGACGGGGCAGCAGCGGAAGCGGGAGCGGCCGCGGCTTTCGTCGCCGCCGCCGCAGATGTAGATGCCATAGTGGGGCGGATTTAAAAGAGCTACACACACCCCAAAAGTCACAGGCCTGAAGGTGTTAATGGCCTCAGGTAAAAGAGTCCTGAGCAGAGGGAGTGTAAATTCACTGGGCTGCCTCTCCCCTTGATGGTGTTAATTGGGAGAGGGCCCTTTCCTCCCTCTGCTCAATTGGCAATTAGTAGGTGAAAAAGAAAAGAGGTGCCTTTTGGAGAGGCAGAGGCAGAGAGGACAAGGAGAGAGAAAGAGGGGGACGGGAAGGAGGGGCGAGCCGAAAAGGCAGGGTCCCCACTCAGGGTATTGTTCGGTGGGTGGGTGTCGGCAGGGTGTACTCCCCCGATAGTACGGTAAAGTCTCTACCAATGGTCTTCGGGCAGGGGGAGAAGATGTCTTCGCCCGGGTAGGCTGGAAAAAGCCCAGGCTCAGCCCATCCCAGGTCTTCTTAGTACAGGGGAAAAACAAACTTCACCTGGGCAAGCTCCAGCCAACCCAGGCCAGGCTTTCGGCCCGTCTTCTTTCCCCCCCCCCGCCTAGAATGTAAAGTCTTTAGAGGAGTACACAGAGACACCCACCTGCAGATAGTCAAGTTGCAGCTCCTCCCCTCCTTCCAAGTGGAGCTGTGTAGTAGTATCCTCTCTCCCTCTCCCAGGCTGGGGGCCAAGTTGGAGGCAGTGATGTAAAGGCCTCTGTAGTTGAAAACTGGAAGCTGGCCTCCTCCTCTGCCCTCTCCTCCTCCCTCTCCAGGCACCTCTGTAGATGATGTTGGTTGTAGGTTGTAGTGGTGGTGGCCTGGGGTCACTCCTTCTCTCCACACCCAGGCCAAGGCAAGCACACTCTCTCTCCCCACAGCAGGAGCAGCTCAAGAGCACAACCTGCTCCTCTGAGATCTGGAACAGACTGAGGTCCTGTGAAGGGGCCAGTCAGTCCCTTTCCTAGCCTCCAGATGGCACCTTCACTTGTTTGGATCTTGCCCTTTGTTAATTGCTCCTTGCTTTCCTCTTTGTTTAAACCAAAAATACATTAGACAAATACACCGTAACAAAAAGTCCAATAAACCCCGAAACAAAACTTAACCAATTAAATTAAAATTTGGTTGTTTAAACCGACTATGCACTCCAGTCCCCGCGGCGCCCACCGGTCACGAAAGAGCTCGAGCTCGCCGGCGGACACCGCGTGCTCCATCTCCAGGGCCACCCGGCCGCGAACATGGCCGCGGAAGAGAGGGAGGCAATCCGGCCGGACGACCCCCTCGACCGCCCGCTGCCTGGACCAATTAATGGCTTTCTTGGCCAGGCCCAGGAGCAGACCCACGAGGAGGTCCTCTGACCTGCCCGCTCCCCTCCGCACCGGGTGACCGTAGATCAAGAGCGTGGGACTGAAGTGCAACCAAAATTTGAGGAGCAGCCCCTTCAAATAGTGGAAGAGGGGCTGCAACCTCCCACACCCGACATAAACATGGAACACGGACTCCTCCAAACCGCAGAACAAACAGGCGGCCCGGGAGTCCGTGAACCTACTTAGAAACCTGTTGCACGGGACTGCTCTGTGCAACACCCTCCAGGCCAAGTCCCCAATAGAACAAGGGAAGACTCCCGCATAGAGAGCCCCCCATTGGGGACCTCCGCCTCCGCCGGAAGGTAAAACGGCACGCCACGGCGTGTCCGGACGGCAGGCGAAGATGGCAAAGTGGAAGGTGTGCAAGAGCAGCCCGTACAGGAAACCCCTCCGCGCAGAATGGAAAAGCACGGAGGGCATCTCCTCGAGACGGCTCAAGTTGTGAGGCACCAAACCCCTAGGGGAGCTTTGGGGCAGGGCGCCGATAAGGAATACCGTCCGAACGGGAGTGAGCTCGGGCGGGATCGCCCCACGCGCTTGAGCCGCCTCGATACACCTCGTGGCGCCGGGGCGCAACTTCGCCTTCACCGCCTCGATGGCATCGACCGCGAGCCGGACGTTGTCCCACGACATACGCCGCGCCAACTCCTCCGGCGCCATCCAGCCCGCTCCTCCGCCATCGAGTAGGTCCCCGACTCTAGTCACCCTGCCAGGCACAGCCCTCCGCTCCGCCAGCCACCCGAACTCACGGATGCGGAGGTGCGGATTCCTGAACAGCGGCTCTCGAAGGACAGCCGCCATTCCTGACGGGGGAGAGCTCCGCCTGGAGGCGACAGAGTTCCAAACCCATAGCAGTTCCTGGTAAAAGACAGGCAGCTCCTGCAGGCTGGCACGCCTGCTGCCCACTTCCAGAAACAGGAGCTGCATGTCGTAATTGAGGCCGTGCAGCTGGCGGAAGAAATACGTCGCCAGTGCACACCATCTGGGAGGATTCTCGACGTACAGGTATCTCTGCAGCGTCTGAAGACGGAAAGTCGCAGCCTGGGTGCGAAGGCACACCAGCGCCTGACCGCCCTCCCTAAGCGGGAGACTCAGAACCGCGGCAGCGACCCAGTGTATCCTGTTGTTCCAGAAGAAGTCGACGAGCTTCTTCTGTATCTTGGCGACAAACGCAGGGGGGGGGATCAGAGTAACCAACCGGTACCACAACATGGCGGCCACCAGTTGGTTTATGACCAACGCCCGACCCCTGTAGGACAACACTCGGAGCAATCCTGTCCAGCGTCCTAAGCGAGCGGTGACTTTGGCCTCCAGCTCGTGCCAGTTCGCCGGCCAGGCGTCCTCGGCCGGGCTGAGGTAGACTCCCAAGTAGAGGAGGTGCGTCGTACTCCAGGCGAAGGGCCTGAACTCCTCCGGCAGAGAGTCCACCTGCCACTGACCCACCAGGAGTCCAGAACATTTCCCCCAGTTGATCCTGGCGGAGGATGCGTCCGAGTAAATCTGCTGGCATTCCCGCATCCTCCGCAAGTCAACGGGATCCGTGACCATGAGGAGCACGTCATCGGCGTAAGCCGAGAGGACCACCTCCACGCCCGGCCCTTGCAGAGCCAATCCCGCCAACCTCTTCCGCAAGAGGCGCAGGAAAGGCTCCACGCAAATGGCATATAACTGGCCGGGCATGGGGCATCCCTGACGCACCCCCCTCCCGAAGCGAAGGGGCGCCGTCAAGGACCCGTTAACTTTAATCAGACACTCCGCGGCAGTGTACAGAAGTCGGATCCGGGCGACAAAATGCGTCCCGAACCCGAATGCGCGCAGAGTCCCGAAAAGATACTCGTGATCCACCCTGTCGAACGCCTTCTCCTGATCCAGGGAAAGGAAGGCGACCGACAGACCAGCCCTCTGGGAATGGTGGACCAGGTCCCGGACCAGATGGATGTTATCGTGAATGGTCCGGCCCGGGACCGTGTAGGACTGGTCGGGATGGATCATGTGGGCCAGCACGGTGCCAAGGCGAACAGACATGGCCCTGGCAAAGATTTTGTAATCCGTGCTGAGGAGGGAGACCGGGCGCCAGTTCTTAAGGAGGCGGAGATCACCCCTCTTAGGCAGCAGGACGATCACCGCCCTGCGCCACGAGAGGGGCATCTCCCCGGTCGCCAAACATTCCCCCAGGACCCGCACGTACTCGCCCCCCAGGACGCCCCAGAACGCCCTGTGGAACTCCACGGCAGGCAGCCCGTGCAGCCCCGGGACTTCCCCCTAGAGAGCTGGCGGAGGGCGCCGGACAGCTCCTCCAAACTCAGAGGAGCGTCCAATTTTTCGGCGTCCTCCAGGCCGACCTTCGGCAGGTCCTCCCACAAAACACTGCGCGCGTCCTCGCTGGACGGATCCGGAGAGAACAGAGCCCCGTAATAGGCGCGGGTCTCCGCGCGGATTCCCTCCGGATCCGAGACTGGAGATCCGTCGTCGGCCAGCAGCTCCAAAAGCTGCTTACGGACCCCCCGTCTTTTTTCCAGCGAGTAGAAGAAGGGGGAGCCGCGGTCCAGGTCCCGCAGGAACTGGATCCGCGACCTCACGTACGCGCCTCGGGACCCAACGAGCTGCAGGTCCTTCAGCGCGCCCTTCTTCTCTTCGTACGCCAGCCGCAGGGCCGGGTCCTCGGCGACTTGACCGAAACGGGACTCCAGGTCGAGCACCTCCTTCTCCAACTGCCCGACCCGGGCCTCCCGCCTCTTGGTCGACCCCTTCGCGTACTCCTGACAGAAGAGACGGATGTGAGCCTTGCCCACATCCCACCATAGCCTCAAGGAGGGGAAGCCCCCCTGCTTCCTTCTCCAGCCGGCCAGAACCGACCGAACGAATCCCGGAAAACGCGCGTCCTCCAGCAGCAGGTTGTTAAAGTGCCAGTACGCGGACCCCCCCCCCGGCGCGCGCGCTCTCTTCCCCCCCCGTCGCGCGCGCTCTCTTCCCCCCCCGTCACGCGCGCTCTCTTCCCCCCCGTCGCGCGCGCTCTCTTCACCCCCCCGTCGCGCGCGCTCTCTTCCCCCCCCGTCGCGCGCGCTCTCTTCCCCCCCGTCGCGCGCGCTCTCTTCCCCCCCGTCGCGCGCGCTCTCTTCCCCCCCCCCCGTCGCGCGCGCGCTCTCTTCCCCCCCCGTCGCGCGCGCTCTCTTCCCCCCGTCGCGCGCGCTCTCTTCCCCCCCCGTCGGGCGCCCTCTCTTTCCCCCCCGTCGTGCGCGCTCTCTTACCCCCCGTCGCGCGCGCTCTCTTCCCCCCCGTCGCGCGCGCTCTCTTCCCCCCCGTCGCGCGCGCGCTCTCTTCCCCCCAGTCGCGCGCGCTCTCTTCCCCCCCGTCGCGCGCGCTCTTCCCCCCCCGTCGCGCGCGCTCTCTTCCCCCCCGTCGCCCGCGCTCTCTTCCCCCCCCGTCGCCCGCGCTCTCTTCCCCCCCCGTCGCTCGCGCTCTTCCTCCCCCCCCGTCGCCCGCGCTCTCTTCCCCCCCGTCGCCCGCGCTCTCTTCCCCCCCCGTCGCCCGCGCTCTCTTCCCCCCCGTCGCCCGCGCTCTCTTCCCCCCCCGTCGCCCGCGCTCTCTTCCCCCCCGTCGCCTGCGCTCTCTTCCCCCCCCGTCGCCCGCGCTCTCTTCCCCCCCCGTCGCCCGCGCTCTCTTCCCCCCCGTCGCCCGCGCTCTCTTCCCCCCCGTCGCCCGCGCTCTCTTCCCCCCCGTCGCCCGCGCTCTCTACCCCCCCGTCGCCAGCGCTCTCTTCCCCCCCGTCGCCCACGCTCTCTTCCCCCCCGTCGCCCGCGCTCTCTTCCCCCCGTCGCGCGCGCTCTCTTTCCCCCCTGTCGCGCGCGCTCTCTTCCCCCCCGTCACGCGCGCTCTCTTCCCCCCCGTCGCGCGCGCTCTCTTCCCCCCCGTCGCGCGCGCTCTCTTCCCCCCGTCGCGCGCGCTCTCTTCCCCCCCCGTCGCGCGCCCTCTCTTCCCCCCCCGTCGCGCGCCCTCTCTTCCCCCCCGTCGCGCGCCCTCTCTTCCCCCCCCCGTCGCGCGCGCTCTCTTCCCCCCCCGTCGCCCGCGCTCTCTTCCCCCCCGTCGCCCGCGCTCTCTTCCCCCCCCGTCGCCCGCGCTCTCTTCCCCCCCGTCGCCCGCGCTCTCTTCCCCCCCCGTCGCCCGCGCTCTCTTCCCCCCCGTCGCGCGAGCTCTCTTCCCCCCCGTCGCCCGCGCTCTCTTCCCCCCCCGTCGCCCGCGCTCTCTTCCCCCCCGTCGCCCGCGCTCTCTTCCCCCCCCGTCGCCCGCGCTCTCTTCCCCCCCCGTCGCCCGCGCTCTCTTCCCCCCCCGTCGCCCGCGCTCTCTTCCCCCCCCGTCGCCCGCGCTCTCTTCCCCCCCGTCGCCCGCGCTCGCTTCCCCCCGTCGCCCGCGCTCGCTCCCCCCCGTCGCCCGCGCTCGCTCCCCCCGTCGCCCGCGCTCGCTTCCCCCCCCGTCGCCCGCGCTCGCTTCCCCCCCGTCGCCCGCGCTCGCTTCCCCCCCGTCGCCCGCGCTCGCTTCGCCCCCCGTCGCCCGCTCTCGCTTCGCCCCCCGTCGCCCGCGCTCTCTTCCCCCCCGTCGCCCGCGCTCTCTTTCCCCCCCCCCGTCGCCCGCTCCCTCTCTCTCTTCCAACAACAACATGCCCTCGAGAAAGCCTCGGCACCACCGGCTCCCCAAGCTAGTCTATCTATATATATATAAAGCGGCTCTTCTGTCTGTCTGTCTGTCTGTCCGCCTGGTCTCGATGCGTTTGGAAGTTACAGAGCGTACCGACGCGCGCGTCGCCTCAAAGAAAGCTTGCGATTCCGGACCGGTCATCGGCCTATTTACGTTTCGGCCGGACAAAAATACCGCCCGCGGTAACCCAAAAACGTTCAGCGTTCCGCTCATTAGCATCTCATTAGCGACCGTGTGACGTCGAGGTCTTCCTACAGTTGAGTGTCGAGTGACTCGACGATTGACCAATCCTACGCTTCGGTGACCGAACCGGTCGACCAATCGGTGCGTGTGTGGGCGGGCCTTATCCTTCTGAACCGAGGTGAGTGGCCGCCATCTTGATTTTCCACGATTTTTTCCCCCACACTTTCTGTGTGTTAGGGAACTAAGGTAAATATTTGAATTATGTGTTAGGGAACTAATTAACAATTTATTTCTGTTTTATATTGTGTTTAGCAACCCCCCCTCCTCCTCCTCACCCTCGCGCAGGGGGGACTCGGTGCTGGTCTCCAGGCCCGCTGCAGGCAGGCCTGAAGCTCCAAAAATTTCTCTATATCTCTCTCTTCCTCTCTCTCTCTCCTTCTCCTCTTCCCTCTCTCTCCTTCTCCTCTTCCCTCTCTGTCTCTCTCTACTTCCCCCTCTCAGGTTTGACGGTGTCGGGGCCCGAAGTGAGCCGCTGTAACGGCTGCCAGCCCGCGGGAGTCCCCCTCTCAGGTTTGACGTGTGTCGGGGCCCGAAGTGAGCCGCTGTAACGGCTGCCAGCCCGCGGGGTTTCCCTGCCTACTCCCCGCGGGCCGCCTCGCGGTGCTGGCACTGACCGCGCATGCGCCGCCCGCCCGCGAGAGCCCGCTCTGACTTTTTTTTTAAAACGGCAACTACGCATGCGCACGGCCGTTGCGCAGCCGCCTTGACGCCGGCACGCATGCGCACGGCCCCCGTGACGCCAGCACACAGCCTCGTGAGATCGCGGGGGGGGGGGAGAGCCTCGTGAGATCGCGGGGGGGGGGGGGGGAGAGCCTCGTGAGATGCGGGGGGGGGGGAGAGCCTCGTGAGATCGCGGGGGGGGGGGGGGGGAGAGCCTCGTGAGATCGCGGGGGGGGGGGAGAGCCTCGTGAGATCGCGGGGGGGGGGAGAGCCTCGTGAGATCGCGGGGGGGGGGGGAGAGCCTCGTGAGATCGCGGGGGGGGGGGAGAGCCTCGTGAGATCGCGGGGGGGGGGGAGAGCCTCGTGAGATCGCGGGGGGGGGGGGGGAGAGCCTCGTGAGATCGGGGGGGGAGGAGCCTCGTGAGATCGCGGGGGGGGGGAGAGCCTCGTGAGATCGCGGGGGGGGGGGGGGGAGAGCCTCGTGAGATCGCGGGGGGGGGGGGAGAGCCTCGTGAGATCGCGGGGGGGGGGAGAGCCTCGTGAGATCGCGGGGGGGGGGAGAGCCTCGTGAGATCGCGGGGGGGGGAGAGCCTCGTGAGATCGCGGGGGGGGGGGGGGGGGAGAGCCTCGTGAGATCGCGGGGGGGGGGGGGGAGAGCCTCGTGAAATCGCGGGGGGGGGGGGAGAGCCTCGTGAAATCGCGGGGGGGGGGGAGAGCCTCGTGAGATCGCGGGCGGGGGGGGGGAGAGCCTCGGGAAATCGCGGGGGGGGGGGGGAGAGCCTCGTGAAATCGCGGGGGGGGGAGAGCCTCGGGAAATCGCGGGGGGGGAGAGCCTCGGGAAATCGCGGGGGGGGGGGGGGGGAGAGCCTCGGGAAATCGCGGGGGGGGGGGAGAGCCTCGGGAAATCGCGGGGGGGGGAGAGCCTCGGGAAATCGCCGGGGGGGGGAGACCCTCGGGAAATCGCGGGGGGGTGGGGGGAGAGCCTCGGGAAATCGCGGGGGGGGGGGTGGGGAGAGGCCTCGGGAAATCGCGGGGGGGGGGGGAGAGCCTCGGGAAATCGCGGGGGGGGGGGAGAGAGCCTCGGGAAATCGCGGGGCGGGGGGGGGGAGAGCCTCGGGAAATCGCGGG
>NC_140998.1:176259844-176321574 GCF_052327205.1 Somniosus microcephalus | reverse complement strand
TCTCTCTCCCCCCCCACAGTCGCTCTCTCTTCCCCCCCAGTCGCTCTCTCTCCCCCCCACAGTCGCTCTCTCTCCCCCCCCACAGTCGCTCTCTCTCCCCCCGCACAGTCGCTCTCTCTCCCCCCCACAGTCGCTCTCTCTCCCCCCAACAGTCGCTCTCTCTCCCCCCCACAGTCGCTCTCTCTCACCCCCAGTCGCTCTCTCTCCCCCCCCCAGTCGCTTCTCTCTCCCCCCGCAGTCGCTCTCTCTCTCCCCCACAAATCGCTCTCTCTCCCCCCCCAGTCGCTCTCTCTCCCCCCCCAGTCGCTCTCTGTCCCCCCCACAGTCGCTCTCTCTCCCCCCGTCGCTCTCTCGCCCCCCCGTCGCTCTCTCGCCCCCCAGTCGCTCTCTCTCCCCCCCAGTCGCTCTCTCTCCCCCCCCAGTCGCTCTCTCTCCCCCCCCCAGTCGCTCTCTCCTCCCCCCAGTCGCTCTCTTCTCCCCCCCAGTCCGCTCTCTCTCCCCCCCCAGTCGCTCTCTCTCTCCCCCCAGTCGCTCTCTCTCCCCCACAGTCGCTCTCTCTCCCCCCCCAGTCGCTCTCTCTCTCCCCCCCAGTCGCTCTCTCTCCCCCCCCAGTCGCTCTCTCTCTCCCCCCCAGTCGCTCTCTCTCCCCCCCCAGTCGCCTCTCTCTCCCCCCCAGTCGCTCTCTCTCCCCCCCCAGTCGCTCTCTCTTCCCCCCCAGTTGCTCTCTCTTCTCCCCCCAAGTCGCTCTCTCTCCCCCCCAGTCACTCTCTCTTCCCCCCCCCAGTCGCTCTCTCTTTCCCCCCCAGTCGCTCTCTCGTTCCCCCCAGTCGCTCTCTCTCTTTCCCCCCAGTCGCTCTCTCTTTCCCCCCCAGTCGCTCTCTCTCCCCCCCCCAGTCGCTCTCTCTCCCCCTCACAGTCGCTCTCTCTCCCCCCCACAGTCGCTCTCTCTCCCCCCCACAGTCGCTCTCTATCCCCCCCACAGTCGCTCTCTCTCCTCCCCACAGTCGCTCTCTCCATCTCCCCAGTCTCTCCCTCTCTCTCCACATCTCTGTCTCTCACCCCTCAGTCGCTCTCTCTCCCCCTCAGTCTCTCTCTCTCTCCCCCTCAGTCTCTCTCTCTCTCTCTCTCTATCTCCCCATTCTCTCTCTCTCCCCAGTCTCTCTCCTCTCTCTCCCCCCAATCTCTCTCTCTCACGCTCCCAATCTCTCTCTCTCTCACACTCCCAATCTCTCTCTCTCTCACACTCCCAATCTCTCTCTCTCACACTTCCAATCTCTCTCTCTCTCACACTCCCAATCTCTCTCTCTGACACTCCCAATCTCTCTCTCTCACACTCCCAATCTCTCTCTCTCACACTCCCAATCTCTCTCTCTCACACTCCCAATCTCTCTCTCATACTCCCAATCTCTCTCTCTCACACTCCCAGTCTCTCTCTCTCACACTCCCAATCTCTCTCTCTCTCACACTCCCAATCTCTCACTCTCACACTCCCAATCTCTCTCTCTCTCACACTACCCAGTCTCTCTCTCTGACACTCCCAATCTCTCTCTCTCACACTCCCAATCTCTCTCTCACACACTCCCAATCTCTCTCTCTCTCACACTCCCAATCTCTCTCTCTCTCACACTCCCAATCTCTCTCTCTCTCTCACACTCCCAATCTCTCTCTCTGACACTCCCAATCTCTCTCTCTCACACTCCCAATCTCTGTCTCTCTCACACTCCAAATCTCTCTCTCTCACACTCCCAATCTCTCTCTCTCTCACACTCCCAATCTCTCTCTCTCTCACACTCCCAATCTCTCTCTCTCACTCCCAATCTCTCTCTCTCACACTCCCAATCTCTCTCTCTCTCACACTCCCAGTCTCTCTCTCTAACTCCCAGTCTCTCTCTCTCACACTCCCAATCTCTCTCTCTCTCACATTTCCAATCTCTCTCTCTCACACTCCCAGTCTCTCTCTCTCTCACACTCCAAATCTCTCTCTCTCTCACACTCCCAATCTCTCTATCTCACTCCCAATCTCTCTCTCTCACACTCCAAATCTCTCTCTCTCTCACACTCCCAGTCTCTCTCTCTCACTCCCAGTCTCTCTCTCTCACACTCCCAATCTCTCTCTCTCTCTCACATTCCCAATCTCTCTCTCACACACTCCCAATCTCTCTCTCACACTCCCAATCTCTCTCTCTCTCGCACACTCCCAATCTCTCTCTCTCTCACACTTCCAGTCGCTCTCTCACACTCCCAATCTCTCTCTCACACTCCCAATCTCTCTCTCTCTCACACTTCCAGTCTCTCTCTCTCTGACACTCCAAATCTCTCTCTCTCTCACACTCGCAGTCTCTCTCTCTCTCTCACACTCCAAATCTCTCTCTCTCTCACACTCCCAGTCTCTCTCTCTCTCTGACACTCCCAATCTCTCTCTCTCACACTCCCAATCTCTCTCTCTCTCACACTCCCAATCTCTCTCTCTCACACTCCCAATCTCTCTCTCTCTCACACTCCCAATCTCTCTCTCTCACACTCCCAATCTCTCTCTCTCACACTCCCAATCTCTCTCTCTCACACTCCCAATCTCTCTCTCATACTCCCAATCTCTCTCTCTCACACTCCCAGTCTCTCTCTCTCACACTCCCAATCTCCCTCTCACTCTCCCAATCTCTCACTCTCAACACTCCCAATCTCTCTCTCTCTCACACTCCCAGTCTCTCTCTCTGACACTCCCAATCTCTCTCTCTCACACTCCCAATCTCTCTCTCACACACTCCCAATCTCTCTCTCTCTCACACTCCCAATCTCTCTCTCTCTTCCCACTCCCAATCTCTCTCTCTCTCACACTCCCAATCTCTCTCTCTGACACTCCCAATCTCTCTCTCTCACACATCCCAATCTCTCTCTCTCTCACTCTCCAAAATCTCTCTCTCTCACACTCCCAATCTCTCTCTCTCTCACACTCCCAATCTCTCTCTCTCTCACACTCCCAATCTCTCTCTCTCACTCCCAATCTCTCTCTCTCACACTCCCAATCTCTCTCTCTCTCACACTCCCAGTCTCTCTCTCTAACTCCCAGTCTCTCTCTCTCACACTCCCAATCTCTCTCTCTCTCACATTTCCAATCTCTCTCTCTCACACTCCCAGTCTCTCTCTCTCTCACACTCCAAATCTCTCTCTCTCTCACACTCCCAATCTCTCTATCTCACTCCCAATCTCTCTCTCTCACACTCCAAATCTCTCTCTCTCTCACACTCCCAGTCTCTCTCTCTCACTCCCAGTCTCTCTCTCTCACACTCCCAATCTCTCTCTCTCTCACATTCCCAATCTCTCTCTCACACCCTCCCAATCTCTCTCTCACACACTCCCAATCTCTCTCTCTCTCTCGCACACTCCCAATCTCTCTCTCTCTCACACTTCCAGTCACTCTCTCACACTCCCAATCTCTCTCTCACACTCCCAATCTCTCTCTCTCTCACACTTCCAGTCTCTCTCTCTCTGACACTCCAAATCTCTCTCTCTCACACTCCCAGTCTCTCTCTCTCTCTCTCACACTCCCAATCTCTCTCTCTCTCACACTCCCAGTCGCTCTCCCTCTGACACTCCCAATCTCTCTCTCTCTCACACTGCCAATCTCTCTCTCTCTCACACTCCCAATCTCTCTCTCTCTCACACTCCCAATCTCTCTCTCTCACACTCCCAATCTCTCTCTCTCTCAGACTCCCAATCTCTCTCTCTCTCACACTCCCAGTCGCTCTCTCTCTCACACTCCCAATCTCTCTCTCTCTCACACTCCCAATCTCTCTCTCTCTCAAACTCCCAATCTCTCTCTCACACTCCCAATCTCTCTCTCTCTCACACTCCCAATCTCTCTCTCTCTCTCACTCCCAATCTCTCTCTCACACTCCCCATCTCTCTCTCAGTTCAGTTCAGTTCAGTTCAAATGCTTTATTGGCATGAAAGTTTACAGAGAACCATATTGCCAAAGCTTACATAGCAAAAAGGTACAGTTTTCCAACATTCTGTAGGTGTCAATCGATTTGACATTTGTTGGGTACATACAATATTACTTTTAAACAATATTAATTTTAAACAGTCTTTCTACTTCATTTGGTACGTTCAATATTAATTTTAAACAGTCTTACTTTTAAACAGTCCTCAGGTTGTGACATGTTGTTACATATTTAGCCCCAAGGTATGGTCTGTCTCCTTCTCCTAGGACTAATCTCAATTTTGACAGATCATCCAATTCCTTGAAATCTGGGGTTGTTTGGCTTAGCTTGTTGAATAATATGTTTCTTGATGTGTTGAATTTTTCGCATTTTAGGAGGAAATGCATTTCTGTTTCAACCTCGCCAGCCAGACATTGATCGCATATTCTATTCTCTCTAGGCTGCCAGGATTTCTTGTATCTGCCTTTTTCAATTTCCAGTTGGTGGTCGCTTAGTCTGTACCTGGTGAGGGTCTGTCTCTGTTTTGTGTCTCTGATGGTCGTGAGGTAGTCTGCCAGTTTATATTCTCTTTTTAGGGCCCGGTAACATTCTAATCTGCTTTGGCTTTCGGTTATTTGTTCCAATGTTCCAGGTAGGTTTCTTTGCATTTTTTAATGATTTGGTTCACTCGGATTGGTGTTTGGACGGCTGTGTTGGTCTGGGGCTGGTCAGGGTCCGGCTGAGTACTTAGTTTCAGTAGCAGCTGACTCAGGGGACTCTTTTCTGGGTTTAGCTCTTGGGTCTGAAAGGCTTTGAAATGAAGGGTGTCTGGGGAGCTAGATTTGAGGTGATTTAGGAAGTTTAGTGCTCGTTTTTGGATGTTTATTATCAGTGGGTATCTGCCTAGTTCGGCTCTGCATGCATTTGTTGGCGTTTTTCTTTGGGTGCGAAGGATGCTTCGGCAGAATTCTGCATGTAGGGCTTCTATTGTGTGTTTTTCCCATTTAGTGTAGCTTTGGTGATTTAGCGGGCCCCATACTTCACTACCGTACAGTGCAATGGGCAGGATTATGCTGTCAAAAATTTTGAGCCAGATTTTGATTGGGATTTGGATGTTGTAGAATTTTCTTTTTATTGCATATAGGGCTCTTCGGGCTTTTTCTTTTAGTGCATTCACTGCTATGCTGAAGCTCCCTGATGCTGTAATAGTTAGACCAAGGTAGGTGTAGCTCATAGTGTGTCCTATAGTGGTATCACTGAGGGTAAACTGGTATTTGTTTTCCTGACATCTGGGTCTTTTCTGAAAAATCATGATGTTGGTTTTCTTTAGATTTACTGTTAGAGCCCAATTTTGGCAGTATTTGTCGAGTAGGTCTAGTTGTTGCTGTAATCCCTGTTCTGTGGGAGACAGCAGAACCAGGTCGTCCGCATAGAACAGGGACTTCACTTCTCCATCTAGGAGACGGAGACCTGGTGACTCGCTTTGCTCCAGCATGTCTCTCTCTCACACTCCCAAACTCTCTCTCTCTCACACTCCCAATCTCTCTCTCTCACTCCCAATCTCTCTCTCTCACACTCCAAATCTCTCTCTCTCACACACTCCCAATCTCTCTCTCTCTCACACTCCCAATCTCTCTCTCTCTCGCACTCCCAATCTCTCTCTCTCACACTCCCAATCTCTCTCTCTCTCACACTCCCAATCTCTCTCTCTCACACTCCCAATCTCTCTCTCTCACACTCCCAATCTCTCTCTCTCACACTCCCAGTCTCTCTCTCTCACACTCCCAATCTCTCTCTCTCACTCCCAATCTCTCTCTCTCAAACTCCCAATCCCTCTCTCTCTCACACTTCCAATCTCTCTCTCTCTCACACTCCCAATCTCTCTCTCTCTCCCCAGTCTCTCTCCTCTCTCACACTCCCAATCTCTCTCTCTCTCACACTCCCAGTCTCTCTCTCTCTCACACTCCCAATCTCTCTCTCTCTCTCTCCCCAGTCTCTCTCCTCTCTCACACACCCAATCTCTCTCTCACACTCCCAATCTCTCTCTCTCACACTCCCAATCTCTCTCTCACACTACCAATCTCTCTCTCTCTCACAATCCCAATCTCTCTCTCTGACACTCCCAATCTCTCTCTCTCACACTCCCAATCTCTCTCTCTCTCACACTCCAAATCGCTCTCTCTCACACTCCCAATCTCTCTCTCTCACTCCCAGTCTCTCTCTCTCACACTCCCAATCTCTCTCTCTCTCACATTCCCAATCTCTCTCTCACACACTCCCAATCTCTCTCTCACACTCCCAATCTCTCTCTCTCTCACACTCCCAATCTCTCTCTCTCTCACACTCCAAATCGCTCTCTCTCACACTCCCAGTCTCTCTCTCTCACTCCCAGTCTCTCTCTCTCACACTCCCAATCTCTCTCTCTCTCACATTCCCAATCTCTCTCTCACACACTCCCAATCTCTCTCTCACACTCCCAATCTCTCTCTCTCTCACACTCCCAATCTCTCTCTCTCTCACACTTCCAGTCTCTCTCTCTCTGACACTCCCAATCTCTCTCTCTCTCACACTCCCAGTCTCACTCTCTCTCTCACACTCCCAATCTCTCTCTCTCTCACGCTCCCAGTCGCTGTCTCTCTGACACTCCCAATCTCTCTCTCTCTCACACTCCCAATCTCTCTCTCTCTCACACTCCCAATCTCTCTCTCTCACACACTCCCAATCTCTCTCTCTCACACTCCCAATCTCTCTCTCTCACACTCCCAATCTCTCTCTCTCACACTCCCAATCTCTCTCTCTCTCACACTCCCAATCTCTCTCTCTCTCACACTCCCAATCTCTCTCTCACACTCCCAATCTCTCTCTCTCTCTCACACTCCCAATCGCTCTCTCTCTCACACTTCCAGTCACGCTCTCACACTCCCAATCTCTCTCTCACACTCCCAATCTCTCTCTCTCTCACTCTTCCAGTCTCTCTCTCTCTGACACTCCAAATCTCTCTCTCTCTCACACTCCCAGTCTCTCTCTCTCTCTCACACTCCCAATCTCTCTCTCTCTCACACTCCCAGTCGCTCTCTCTCTGACACTCCCAATCTCTCTCTCTCTCACACTCCCAATCTCTCTCTCTCTCACACTCCCAAACTCTCTCTCTCACACTCCCAATCTCTCTCTCTCACACTCCCAATCCCTTTCTCTCTCACACTCCCAATCTCTCTCTCTCTCACACTCCCAGTCGCTCTCTCTCTGACACTCCCAATCTCTCTCTCTCTCACACTCCCAATCTCTCTCTCTCTCACACTCCCAATCTCTCTCTCACACTCCCAATCTCTCTCTCTCTCACACTCCCAATCTCTCTCTCACACTCCCAATCTCTCTCTCTCACACTCCCAATCTCTCTCTCTCTCCCCATTCTCTCTCCTCTCTCACACTCCCAATCTCTCTCTCTCACACTCCCAATCTCTCTCTCTCACACTCCCAATCTCTCTCTCTCACACTCCCAATCTCTTTCTCTCACTCCCAATCTCTCTCTCTCAAACTCCCAATCTCTCTCTCTCTCACACTCCCAATCTCTCTCTCTCTCACACTTCCAATCTCTCTCTCTCTCACACTCCCAACCTCTCTCTCTCTCCCCAGTCTCTCTCCTCTCTCACAGTCCCAATCTCTCTCTCTCTCACACTCCCAGTCTCTCTCTCTCTCACACTCCCAATCTCTCTCTCTCTCTCTCCCCAGTCTCTCTCCTCTCTCACACTACCAATCTCTCTCTCACACTCCCAATCTCTCTCTCTCACACTCCCAATCTCTCTCTCTCACTCCCAATCTCTCTCTCTCACACTCCCAATCTCTCTCTCTCACACACTCCCAATCTCTCTCTCTCTCACACTCCCAATCTCTCTCTCTCTCGCACTCCCAATCTCTCTCTCTCACACTCCCAATCTCTCTCTCTCTCACACTCCCAATCTCTCTCTCTCACACTCCCAATCTCTCTCTCTCACACTCCCAATCTTTCTTTCTCACACTCCCAGTCTCTCTCTCTCACACTCCCAATCTCTCTCTCTCACTCCCAATCTCTCTCTCTCAAACTCCCAATCTCTCTCTCTCTCACACTTCCAATCTCTCTCTCTCTCACACTCCCAATCTCTCTCTCTCTCCCCAGTCTCTCTCCTCTCTCACACTCCCAATCTCTCTCTCTCTCACACTCCCAATCTCTCTCTCTCTCACACTCCCAATCTCTCTCTCTGACACTCCCAATCTCTCTCTCTCACACTCCCAATCTCTCTCTCTCTCACACTCCAAATCTCTCTCTCTCACACTCCCAATCTCTCTCTCTCTCACACTCCCAATCTCTCTCTCTCTCACACTCCCAATCTCTCTCTCTCACTCCCAATCTCTCTCTCTCACACTCCCAATCTCTCTCTCTCTCACACTCCCAGTCTCTCTCTCTAACTCCCAGTCTCTCTCTCTCACACTCCCAATCTCTCTCTCTCTCACATTTCCAATCTCTCTCTCTCACACTCCCAGTCTCTCTCTCTCTCACACTCCAAATCTCTCTCTCTCTCACACTCCCAATCTCTCTATCTCACTCCCAATCTCTCTCTCTCACACTCCAAATCTCTCTCTCTCTCACACTCCCAGTCTCTCTCTCTCACTCCCAGTCTCTCTCTCTCACACTCCCAATCTCTCTCTCTCTCACATTCCCAATCTCTCTCTCACACACTCCCAATCTCTCTCTCACACTCCCAATCTCTCTCTCTCTCGCACACTCCCAATCTCTCTCTCTCTCACACTTCCAGTCGCTCTCTCACACTCCCAATCTCTCTCTCACACTCCCAATCTCTCTCTCTCTCACACTTCCAGTCTCTCTCTCTCTGACACTCCAAATCTCTCTCTCTCTCACTCTCCCAGTCTCTCTCTCTCTCTCACACTCCAAATCACTCTCTCTCTCACAATCCCAGTCTCTCTCTCTCTGACACTCCCAATCTCTCTCTCTCACACTCCCAATCTCTCTCTCTCTCACACTCCCAATCTCTCTCTCACACTCCCAATCTCTCTCTCTCTCACACTCCCAATCTCTCTCTCTCACACTCCCAATCTCTCTCTCTCACACTCCCAATCTCTCTCTCTCACACTCCCAATCTCTCTCTCATACTCCCAATCTCTCTCTCTCACACTCCCAGTCTCTCTCTCTCACACTCCCAATCTCTCTCTCACACTCCCAATCTCTCACTCTCACACTTCCAATCTCTCTCTCTCTCACACTCCCAGTCTCTCTCTCTGACACTCCCAATATCTCTCTCTCACACTCCCAATCTCTCTCTCACACACTCCCAATCTCTCTCTCTCTCACACTCCCAATCTCTCTCTCTCTCTGACACTCCCAATCTCTCTCTCTCACACTCCCAATCTCTCTCTCTCTCACACTCCAAATCTCTCTCTCTCACACTCCCAATCTCTCTCTCTCTCACACTCCCAATCTCTCTCTCTCTCACACTCCCAATCTCTCTCTCTCACTCCCAATCTCTCTCTCTCACACTCCCAATCTCTCTCTCTCTCACACTCCCAGTCTCTCTCTCTAACTCCCAGTCTCTCTCTCTCACACTCCCAATCTCTCTCTCTCTCACATTTCCAATCTCTCTCTCTCACACTCCCAGTCTCTCTCTCTCTCACACTCCAAATCTCTCTCTCTCTCACACTCCCAATCTCTCTATCTCACTCCCAATCTCTCTCTCTCACACTCCAAATCTCTCTCTCTCTCACACTCCCAGTCTCTCTCTCTCACTCCCAGTCTCTCTCTCTCACACTCCCAATCTCTCTCTCTCTCACATTCCCAATCTCTCTCTCTCACACTCCAAATCTCTCTCTCTCACACTCCCAATCTCTCTCTCTCTCACACTCCCAATCTCTCTCTCTCTCACACTCCCAATCTCTCTCTCTCACTCCCAATCTCTCTCTCTCACACTCCCAATCTCTCTCTCTCTCACACTCCCAGTCTCTCTCTCTAACTCCCAGTCTCTCTCTCTCACACTCCCAATCTCTCTCTCTCTCACATTTCCAATCTCTCTCTCTCACACTCCCAGTCTCTCTCTCTCTCACACTCCAAATCTCTCTCTCTCTCACACTCCCAATCTCTCTATCTCACTCCCAATCTCTTTCTCTCACACTCCAAATCTCTCTCTCTCTCACACTCCCAATCTCTCTCTCTCTCACATTCCCAATCTCTCTCTCACACACTCCCAATCTCTCTCTCACACTCCCAATCTCTCTCTCTCTCGCACACCCCCAATCTCTCTCTCTCTCACACTTCCAGTCGCTCTCTCACACTCCCAATCTCTCTCTCACACTCCCAATCTCTCTCTCTCTCACACTTCCAGTCTCTCTCTCTCTGACACTCCAAATCTCTCTCTCTCTCACACTCCCAGTCTCTCTCTCTCTCTCACACTCCAAATCTCTCTCTCTCTCACAATCCCAGTCTCTCTCTCTCTGACACTCCCAATCTCTCTCTCTCACACTCCCAATCTCTCTCTCTCTCACACTCCCAATCACTCTCTCTCACACTCCCAATCTCTCTCTCTCTCACACTCCCAATCTCTCTCTCTCACACTCCCAATCTCTCTCTCTCACACTCCCAATCTCTCTCTCTCACACTCCCAATCTCTCTCTCATACTCCCAATCTCTCTCTCTCACACTCCCAGTCTCTCTCTCTCACACTCCCAATCTCTCTCTCACACTCCCAATCTCTCACTCTCACACTCCCAATCTCTCTCTCATACTCCCAATCTCTCTCTCTCACACTCCCAGTCTCTCTCTCTCACACTCCCAATCTCTCTCTCACACTCCCAATCTCTCACTCTCACACTCCCAATCTCTCTCTCTCTCACACTCCCAGTCTCTCTCTCATACTCCCAATCTCTCTCTCTCACACTCCCAGTCTCTCTCTCTCACACTCCCAATCTCTCTCTCACACTCCCAATCTCTCACTCTCACACTCCCAAACTCTCTCTCTCTCACACTCCCAATCTCTCTCTCTCACTCCCAATCTCTCTCTCTCACACTCCAAATCTCTCTCTCTCTCACACTCCCAATCTCTCTATCTCACTCCCAATCTCTCTCTCTCACACTCCAAATCTCTCTCTCTCTCACACTCCCAATCTCTCTCTCTCTCACATTCCCAATCTCTCTCTCACACACTCCCAATCTCTCTCTCACACTCCCAATCTCTCTCTCTCTCGCACACTCCCAATCTCTCTCTCTCTCACACTTCCAGTCGCTCTCTCACACTCCCAATCTCTCTCTCACACTCCCAATCTCTCTCTCTCTCACACTTCCAGTCTCTCTCTCTCTGACACTCCAAATCTCTCTCTCTCTCACACTCCCAGTCTCTCTCTCTCTCTCACACTCCCAATCTCTCTCTCTCTCACACTCCCAATCTCTCTCTCTCTCACACTCCCAATCTCTCTCTCTCACTCCCAATCTCTCTCTCTCACACTCCCAATCTCTCTCTCTCTCACACTCCCAGTCTCTCTCTCTAACTCCCAGTCTCTCTCTCTCACACTCCCAATCTCTCTCTCTCTCACATTTCCAATCTCTCTCTCTCACACTCCCAGTCTCTCTCTCTCTCACACTCCAAATCTCTCTCTCTCTCACACTCCCAATCTCTCTATCTCACTCCCAATCTCTCTCTCTCACACTCCAAATCTCTCTCTCTCTCACACTCCCAGTCTCTCTCTCTCACTCCCAGTCTCTCTCTCTCACACTCCCAATCTCTCTCTCTCTCACATTCCCAATCTCTCTCTCTCACACTCCAAATCTCTCTCTCTCACACTCCCAATCTCTCTCTCTCTCACACTCCCAATCTCTCTCTCTCTCACACTCCCAATCTCTCTCTCTCACTCCCAATCTCTCTCTCTCACACTCCCAATCTCTCTCTCTCTCACACTCCCAGTCTCTCTCTCTAACTCCCAGTCTCTCTCTCTCACACTCCCAATCTCTCTCTCTCTCACATTTCCAATCTCTCTCTCTCACACTCCCAGTCTCTCTCTCTCTCACACTCCAAATCTCTCTCTCTCTCACACTCCCAATCTCTCTATCTCACTCCCAATCTCTCTCTCTCACACTCCAAATCTCTCTCTCTCTCACACTCCCAATCTCTCTCTCTCTCACATTCCCAATCTCTCTCTCACACACTCCCAATCTCTCTCTCACACTCCCAATCTCTCTCTCTCTCGCACACTCCCAATCTCTCTCTCTCTCACACTTCCAGTCGCTCTCTCACACTCCCAATCTCTCTCTCACACTCCCAATCTCTCTCTCTCTCACACTTCCAGTCTCTCTCTCTCTGACACTCCAAATCTCTCTCTCTCTCACACTCCCAGTCTCTCTCTCTCTCTCACACTCCAAATCTCTCTCTCTCTCACAATCCCAGTCTCTCTCTCTCTGACACTCCCAATCTCTCTCTCTCACACTCCCAATCTCTCTCTCTCTCACACTCCCAATCACTCTCTCTCACACTCCCAATCTCTCTCTCTCTCACACTCCCAATCTCTCTCTCTCACACTCCCAATCTCTCTCTCTCACACTCCCAATCTCTCTCTCTCACACTCCCAATCTCTCTCTCATACTCCCAATCTCTCTCTCTCACACTCCCAGTCTCTCTCTCTCACACTCCCAATCTCTCTCTCACACTCCCAATCTCTCACTCTCACACTCCCAATCTCTCTCTCATACTCCCAATCTCTCTCTCTCACACTCCCAGTCTCTCTCTCTCACACTCCCAATCTCTCTCTCACACTCCCAATCTCTCACTCTCACACTCCCAATCTCTCTCTCTCTCACACTCCCAGTCTCTCTCTCATACTCCCAATCTCTCTCTCTCACACTCCCAGTCTCTCTCTCTCACACTCCCAATCTCTCTCTCACACTCCCAATCTCTCACTCTCACACTCCCAAACTCTCTCTCTCTCACACTCCCAATCTCTCTCTCTCACTCCCAATCTCTCTCTCACACACTCCCAATCTCTCTCTCTCTCACACTCCCAATCTCTCTCTCTCTCTGACACTCCCAATCTCTCTCTCTCACACTCCCAATCTCTCTCTCTCTCACACTCCAAATCTCTCTCTCTCACACTCCCAATCTCTCTCTCTCTCACACTCCCAATCTCTCTCTCTCTCACACTCCCAATCTCTCTCTCTCACTCCCAATCTCTCTCTCTCACACTCCAAATCTCTCTCTCTCTCACACTCCCAGTCTCTCTCTCTCACTCCCAGTCTCTCTCTCTCACACTCCCAATCTCTCTCTCACACTCCCAATCTCTCACTCTCACACTCCCAATCTCTCTCTCTCTCACACTCCCAGTCTCTCTCTCTGACACTCCCAATATCTCTCTCTCACACTCCCAATCTCTCTCTCACACACTCCCAATCTCTCTCTCTCTCACACTCCCAATCTCTCTCTCTCTCACACTCCCAATCTCTCTCTCTCTCACACTCCCAATCTCTCTCTCTGACACTCCCAATCTCTCTCTCTCACACTCCCAATCTCTCTCTCTCTCACACTCCAAATCTCTCTCTCTCACACTCCCAATCTCTCTCTCTCTCACACTCCCAATCTCTCTCTCTCTCACACTCCCAATCTCTCTCTCTCACTCCCAATCTCTCTCTCTCACACTCCCAATCTCTCTCTCTCACACTCCCAGTCTCTCTCTCTAACTCCCAGTCTCTCTCTCTCACACTCCCAATCTCTCTCTCTCTCACATTTCCAATCTCTCTCTCTCACACTCCCAGTCTCTCTCTCTCTCACACTCCCAATCTCTCTATCTCACTCCCAATCTCTCTCTCTCACACTCCAAATCTCTCTCTCTCTCACACTCCCAGTCTCTCTCTCTCACTCCCAGTCTCTCTCTCTCACACTCCCAATCTCTCTCTCTCTCACATTCCCAATCTCTCTCTCACACACTCCCAATCTCTCTCTCACACTCCCAATCTCTCTCTCTCTCGCACACTCCCAATCACTCTCTCTCTCACACTTCCAGTCACTCTCTCTCTGACACTCCAAATCTCTCTCTCTCTCACACTCCCAGTCTCTCTCTCTCTCTCACACTCCCAATCTCTCTCTCTCTCACACTCCCAGTCGCTCTCCCTCTGACACTCCCAATCTCTCTCTCTCTCACACTGCCAATCTCTCTCTCTCTCACACTCCCAATCTCTCTCTCTCTCACACTCCCAATCTCTCTCTCTCACACTCCCAATCTCTCTCTCTCTCAGACTCCCAATCTCTCTCTCTCTCACACTCCCAGTCGCTCTCTCTCTCACACTCCCAATCTCTCTCTCTCTCACACTCCCAATCTCTCTCTCTCTCAAACTCCCAATCTCTCTCTCACACTCCCAATCTCTCTCTCTCTCACACTCCCAATCTCTCTCTCGCTCACACTCCCAATCTCTCTCTCACACTCCCAATCTCTCTCTCTCTCACACTCCCAAACTCTCTCTCTCTCACACTCCCAATCTCTCTCTCTCACTCCCAATCTCTCTCTCTCACACTCCCAATCTCTCTCTCTCTCGCACTCCCAATCTCTCTCTCTCACACTCCCAATCTCTCTCTCTCTCACACTCCCAATCTGTCTCTCTCACACTCCCAATCTCTCTCTCTCACACTCCCAATCTCTCTCTCTCACACTCCCAGTCTCTCTCTCTCACACTCCCAATCTCTCTCTCTCACTCCCAATCTCTCTCTCTCAAACTCCCAATCTCTCTCTCTCTCACACTTCCAATCTCTCTCTCTCTCACACTCCCAATCTCTCTCTCTCTCCCCAGTCTCTCTCCTCTCTCACACTCCCAATCTCTCTCTCTCTCACACTTCCAGTCTCTCTCTCTCTCACACTCCCAATCTCTCTCTCTCTCTCTCCCCAGTCTCTCTCCTCTCTCACACACCCAATATCTCTCTCACACTCCCAATCACTCTCTCTCACACTCCCAATCTCTCTCTCACACTACCAATCTCTCTCTCTCTCACAATCCCAATCTCTCTCTCTGACACTCCCAATCTCTCTCTCTCACACTCCCAATCTCTCTCTCTCTCACACTCCAAATCGCTCTCCATCACACTCCCAATCTCTCTCTCTCTCACACTCCCAGTCTCTCTCTCTCACTCCCAGTCTCTCTCTCTCACACTCCCAATCTCTCTCTCTCTCACATTCCCAATCTCTCTCTCACACACTCCCAATCTCTCTCTCACACTCCCAATCTCTCTCTCTCTCACACTCCCAATCTCTCTCTCACTCACACTTCCAGTCTCTCTCTCTGACACTCCCAATCTCTCTCTCTCTCACACTCCCAGTCTCACTCTCTCTCTCACACTCCCAATCTCTCTCTCTCTCACGCTCCCAGTCGCTGTCTCTCTGACACTCCCAATCTCTCTCTCTCTCACACTCCCAATCTCTCTCTCTCTCACACTCCCAATCTCTCTCTCTCTCACACTCCCAATCTCTCTCTCACACTCCCAATCTCTCTCTCTCTCTCGCACTCCCAATCTCTCTCTCTCTCACACTTCCAGTCACGCTCTCACACTTCCCAATCTCTCTCTCACACTCCCAATCTCTCTCTCTCTCACACTTCCAGTCTCTCTCTCTCTGACACTCCAAATCTCTCTCTCTCTCACACTCCCAGTCTCTCTCTCTCTCTCACACTCCCAATCTCTCTCTCTCTCACACTTCCAGTCGATCTCTCTCTGACACTCCCAATCTCTCTCTCTCTCACACTCCCAATCTCTCTCTCTCTCACACTCCCAATCTCTCTCTCTCTCACACTCCCAATCTCTCTCTCTCTCACACTTCCAGTCGCTCTCTCTCTGACACTCCCAATCTCTCTCTCTCTCACACTCCCAATCTCTCTCTCTCTCACACTCCCAATCTCTCTCTCTCTCACACTCCAAATCTCTCTCTCTCACACTCCCAATCTCTCTCTCTCTCACACTCCCAATCTCTCTCTCTCTCACACTCCCAATCTCTCTCTCTCACTCCCAATCTCTCTCTCTCACACTCCCAATCTCTCTCTCTCACACTCCCAGTCTCTCTCTCTAACTCCCAGTCTCTCTCTCTCACACTCCCAATCTCTCTCTCTCTCACATTTCCAATCTCTCTCTCTCACACTCCCAGTCTCTCTCTCTCTCACACTCCCAATCTCTCTATCTCACTCCCAATCTCTCTCTCTCACACTCCAAATCTCTCTCTCTCTCACACTCCCAGTCTCTCTCTCTCACTCCCAGTCTCTCTCTCTCACACTCCCAATCTCTCTCTCTCTCACATTCCAATCTCTCTCTCACACACTCCCAATCTCTCTCTCACACTCCCAATCTCTCTCTCTCTCGCACACTCCCAATCACTCTCTCTCTCACACTTCCAGTCTCTCTCTCTCTGACACTCCAAATCTCTCTCTCTCTCACACTCCCAGTCTCTCTCTCTCTCTCACACTCCCAATCTCTCTCTCTCTCACACTCCCAGTCGCTCTCCCTCTGACACTCCCAATCTCTCTCTCTCTCACACTGCCAATCTCTCTCTCTCTCACACTCCCAATCTCTCTCTCTCTCACACTCCCAATCTCTCTCTCTCACACTCCCAATCTCTCTCTCTCTCAGACTCCCAATCTCTCTCTCTCTCACACTCCCAGTCGCTCTCTCTCTCACACTCCCAATCTCTCTCTCTCACACTCCCAATCTCTTTCTCTCTCAAACTCCCAATCTCTCTCTCACACTCCCAATCTCTCTCTCTCTCACACTCCCAATCTCTCTCTCGCTCACACTCCCAATCTCTCTCTCACACTCCCAATCTCTCTCTCTCTCACACTCCCAAACTCTCTCTCTCTCACACTCCCAATCTCTCTCTCTCACTCCCAATCTCTCTCTCTCACACTCCCAATCTCTCTCTCTCTCGCACTCCCAATCTCTCTCTCTCACACTCCCAATCTCTCTCTCTCTCACACTCCAATCTGTCTCTCTCACACTCCCAATCTCTCTCTCTCACACTCCCAATCTCTCTCTCTCACACTCCCAGTCTCTCTCTCTCACACTCCCAATCTCTCTCTCTCACTCCCAATCTCTCTCTCTCAAACTCCCAATCTCTCTCTCTCTCACACTTCCAATCTCTCTCTCTCTCACACTCCCAATCTCTCTCTCTCTCCCCAGTCTCTCTCCTCTCTCACACTCCAATCTCTCTCTCTCTCACACTTCCAGTCTCTCTCTCTCTCACACTCCCAATCTCTCTCTCTCTCTCTCCCCAGTCTCTCTCCTCTCTCACACACCCAATATCTCTCTCACACTCCCAATCACTCTCTCTCACACTCCCAATCTCTCTCTCACACTACCAATCTCTCTCTCTCTCACAATCCAATCTCTCTCTCTGACACTCCCAATCTCTCTCTCTCACACTCCCAATCTCTCTCTCTCTCACACTCCAAATCGCTCTCCATCACACTCCCAATCTCTCTCTCTCTCACACTCCCAGTCTCTCTCTCTCACTCCCAGTCTCTCTCTCTCACACTCCCAATCTCTCTCTCTCTCACATTCCCAATCTCTCTCTCACACACTCCCAATCTCTCTCTCACACTCCCAATCTCTCTCTCTCTCACACTCCCAATCTCTCTCTCTCTCACACTTCCAGTCTCTCTCTCTGACACTCCCAATCTCTCTCTCTCTCACACTCCCAGTCTCACTCTCTCTCTCACACTCCCAATCTCTCTCTCTCTCACGCTCCCAGTCGCTGTCTCTCTGACACTCCCAATCTCTCTCTCTCTCACACTCCCAATCTCTCTCTCTCTCACACTCCCAATCTCTCTCTCTCTCACACTCCCAATCTCTCTCTCACACTCCCAATCTCTCTCTCTCTCTCGCACTCCCAATCTCTCTCTCTCTCACACTTCCAGTCACGCTCTCACACTCCCAATCTCTCTCTCACACTCCCAATCTCTCTCTCTCTCACACTTCCAGTCTCTCTCTCTCTGACACTCCAAATCTCTCTCTCTCTCACACTCCCAGTCTCTCTCTCTCTCTCACACTCCCAATCTCTCTCTCTCTCACACTTCCAGTCGCTCTCTCTCTGACACTCCCAATCTCTCTCTCTCTCACACTCCCAATCTCTCTCTCTCTCACACTCCCAAACTCTCTCTCTCACACTCCCAATCTCTCTCTCTCACACTCCCAATCCCTTTCTCTCTCACACTCCCAATCTCTCTCTCTCACACTCCCAGTCGCTCTCTCTCTGACACACCCAATCTCTCTCTCTCTCACACTCCCAATCTCTCTCTCTCTCACACTCCCAATCTCTCTCTCACACTCCCAATCTCTCTCTCTCTCACACTCCCAATCTCTCTCTCTCTCACACTCCCAATCTCTCTCTCACACTCCCAATCTCTCTCTCTCTCACACTCCCAATCTCTCTCTCTCTCCCCATTCTCTCTCCTCTCTCACACTCCCAATCTCTCTCTCTCACACTCCCAATCTCTCTCTCTCACACTCCCAATCTCTCTCTCTCACACTCCCAATCTCTTTCTCTCACTCCCAATCTCTCTCTCTCAAACTCCCAATCTCTCTCTCTCTCACACTCCCAATCTCTCTCTCTCTCACACTTCCAATCTCTCTCTCTCTCACACTCCCAACCTCTCTCTCTCTCCCCAGTCTCTCTCCTCTCTCACAGTCCCAATCTCTCTCTCTCTCACACTCCCAGTCTCTCTCTCTCTCACACTCCCAATCTCTCTCTCTCTCTCTCCCCAGTCTCTCTCCTCTCTCACACACCCAATCTCTCTCTCACACTCCCAATCTCTCTCTCTCACACTCCCAATCTCTCTCTCTCACTCCCAATCTCTCTCTCTCACACTCCCAATCTTCTCTCTCACACACTCCCAATCTCTCTCTCTCTCACACTCCCAATCTCACTCTCTCTCGCACTCCCAATCTCTCTCTCTCACACTCCCAATCTCTCTCTCTCTCACACTCCCAATCTCTCTCTCTCACACTCCCAATCTCTCTCTCTCACAGTCCCAATCTCTCTCTCTCACACTCCCAGTCTCTCTCTCTCACATTCCCAATCTCTCTCTCTCACTCCCAATCTCTCTCTCTCAAACTCCCAATCTCTCCCTCTCTCACACTTCCAATCTCTCTCTCTCTCACACTCCCAATCTCTCTCTCTCTCCCCAGTCTCTCTCCTCTCTCACACTCCCAATCTCTCTCTCTCTCACACTCCCAGTCTCTCTCTCTCTCACACTCCCAATCTCTCTCTCTCTCTCTCCCCAGTCTCTCTCCTCTCTCACACACCCAATCTCTCTCTCACACTCCCAATCTCTCTCTCTCACACTCCCAATCTCTCTCTCACACTACCAATCTCTCTCTCTCTCACACTCCCAATCTCTCTCTCTGACACTCCCAATCTCTCTCTCTCACACTCCCAATCTCTCTCTCTCTCACACTCCAAATCGCTCTCTCTCACACTCCCAATCTCTCTCTCTCTCACACTCCCAGTCTCTCTCTCTCACTCCCAGTCTCTCTCTCTCACACTCCCAATCTCTCTCTCTCTCACATTCCCAATCTCTCTCTCACACACTCCCAATCTCTCTCTCACACTCCCAATCTCTCTCTCTCTCACACTCCCAATCTCTCTCTCTCTCACACTTCCAGTCTCTCTCTCTCTGACACTCCCAATCTCTCTCTCTCTCACACTCCCAGTCTCACTCTCTCTCTCACACTCCCAATCTCTCTCTCTCTCACGCTCCCAGTCGCTGTCTCTCTGACACTCCCAATCTCTCCCTCTCTCACACTCCCAATCTTTCTCTCTCTCACACTCCCAATCTCTCTCTCTCTCACACTCCTAATCTCTCTCTCACACTCCCAATCTCTCTCTCTCTCACACTCCCAATCTCTCTCTCTCTCCCCATTCTCTCTCCTCTCTCACACTCCCAATCTCTCTCTCTCACACTCCCAATCTCTCTCTCTCACACTCCCAATCTCTCTCTCTCACACTCCCAATCTCTTTCTCTCACTCCCAATCTCTCTCTCTCAAACTCCCAATCTCTCTCTCTCTCACACTCCCAATCTCTCTCTCTCTCACACTTCCAATCTCTCTCTCTCTCACACTCCCAACCTCTCTCTCTCTCCCCAGTCTCTCTCCTCTCTCACAGTCCCAATCTCTCTCTCTCTCACACTCCCAGTCTCTCTCTCTCTCACACTCCCAATCTCTCTCTCTCTCTCTCCCCAGTCTCTCTCCTCTCTCACACACCCAATCTCTCTCTCACACTCCCAATCTCTCTCTCTCACACTCCCAATCTCTCTCTCTCACTCCCAATCTCTCTCTCTCACACTCCCAATCTTCTCTCTCACACACTCCCAATCTCTCTCTCTCTCACACTCCCAATCTCACTCTCTCTCGCACTCCCAATCTCTCTCTCTCACACTCCCAATCTCTCTCTCTCTCACACTCCCAATCTCTCTCTCTCACACTCCCAATCTCTCTCTCTCACAGTCCCAATCTCTCTCTCTCACACTCCCAGTCTCTCTCTCTCACATTCCCAATCTCTCTCTCTCACTCCCAATCTCTCTCTCTCAAACTCCCAATCTCTCCCTCTCTCACACTTCCAATCTCTCTCTCTCTCACACTCCCAATCTCTCTCTCTCTCCCCAGTCTCTCTCCTCTCTCACACTCCCAATCTCTCTCTCTCTCACACTCCCAGTCTCTCTCTCTCTCACACTCCCAATCTCTCTCTCTCTCTCTCCCCAGTCTCTCTCCTCTCTCACACACCCAATCTCTCTCTCACACTCCCAATCTCTCTCTCTCACACTCCCAATCTCTCTCTCACACTACCAATCTCTCTCTCTCTCACACTCCCAATCTCTCTCTCTGACACTCCCAATCTCTCTCTCTCACACTCCCAATCTCTCTCTCTCTCACACTCCAAATCGCTCTCTCTCACACTCCCAATCTCTCTCTCTCTCACACTCCCAGTCTCTCTCTCTCACTCCCAGTCTCTCTCTCTCACACTCCCAATCTCTCTCTCTCTCACATTCCCAATCTCTCTCTCACACACTCCCAATCTCTCTCTCACACTCCCAATCTCTCTCTCTCTCACACTCCCAATCTCTCTCTCTCTCACACTTCCAGTCTCTCTCTCTCTGACACTCCCAATCTCTCTCTCTCTCACACTCCCAGTCTCACTCTCTCTCTCACACTCCCAATCTCTCTCTCTCTCACGCTCCCAGTCGCTGTCTCTCTGACACTCCCAATCTCTCCCTCTCTCACACTCCCAATCTTTCTCTCTCTCACACTCCCAATCTCTCTCTCTCTCACACTCCTAATCTCTCTCTCACACTCCCAATCTCTCTCTCTCTCTCACACTCCCAATCTCTCTCTCTCTCACACTTCCAGTCACGCTCTCACACTCCCAATCTCTCTCTCACACTCCCAATCTCTCTCTCTCTCACAATTCCAGTCTCTCTCTCTCTGACACTCCAAATCTCTCTCTCTCTCACACTCCCAGTCTCTCTCTCTCTCTCACACTCCCAATCTCTCTCTCTCTCACACTCCCAGTCGCTCTCTCTCTGACACTCCCAATCTCTCTCTCTCTCACACTCCCAATCTCTCTCTCTCTCACACTCCCAAACTCTCTCTCTCACACTCCCAATCTCTCTCTCTCACACTCCCAATCCCTCTCTCTCTCACACTCCCAATCTCTCTCTCTCTCACACTCCCAGTCGCTCTCTCTCTGACACTCCCAATCTCTCTCTCTCTCACACTCCCAATCTCTCTCTCTCTCACACTCCCAATCTCTCTCTCACACTCCCAATCTCTCTCTCTCTCACACTCCCAATCTCTCTCTCTCTCACACTCCCAATCTCTCTCTCACACTCCCAATCTCTCTCTCTCTCACACTCCCAATCTCTCTCTCTCTCCCCAGTCTCTCTCCTCTCTCACACTCCCAATCTCTCTCTCTCACACTCCCAATCTCTCTCTCTCACACTCCCAATCTCTCTCTCTCACACTCCCAATCTCTTTCTCTCACTCCCAATCTCTCTCTCTCAAACTCACAATCTCTCTCTCTCTCACACTCCCAATCTCTCTCTCTCTCACACTTCCAATCTCTCTCTCTCTCACACTCCCAACCTCTCTCTCTCTCCCCAGTCTCTCTCCTCTCTCACAGTTCCAATCTCTCTCTCTCTCACACTCCCAGTCTCTCTCTCTCTCACACTCCCAATCTCTCTCTCTCTCTCTCCCCAGTCTCTCTCCTCTCTCACACACCCAATCTCTCTCTCACACTCCCAATCTCTCTCTCTCACACTCCCAATCTCTCTCTCTCACTCCCAATCTCTCTCTCTCACACTCCCAATCTTCTCTCTCACACACTCCCAATCTCTCTCTCTCTCACACTCCCAATCTCTCTCTCTCTCGCACTCCCAATCTCTCTCTCTCACACTCCCAATCTCTCTCTCTCACACTCCCAGTCTCTCTCTCTCACATTCCCAATCTCTCTCTCTCACTCCCAATCTCTCTCTCTCAAACTCCCAATCTCTCTCTCTCTCACACTTCCAATCTCTCTCTCTCTCACACTCCCAATCTCTCTCTCTCTCCCCAGTCTCTCTCCTCTCTCACACTCCCAATCTCTCTCTCTCTCACACTCCTAATCTCTCTCTCACACTCCCAATCTCTCTCTCTCTCTCACACTCCCAATCTCTCTCTCTCTCACACTTCCAGTCACGCTCTCACACTCCCAATCTCTCTCTCACACTCCCAATCTCTCTCTCTCTCACAATTCCAGTCTCTCTCTCTCTGACACTCCAAATCTCTCTCTCTCTCACACTCCCAGTCTCTCTCTCTCTTTCACACTCCCAATCTCTCTCTCTCTCACACTCCCAGTCGCTCTCTCTCTGACACTCCCAATCTCTCTCTCTCTCACACTCCCAATCTCTCTCTCTCTCACACTCCCAAACTCTCTCTCTCACACTCCCAATCTCTCTCTCTCACACTCCCAATTCCTCTCTCTCTCACACTCCCAATCTCTCTCTCTCTCACACTCCCAGTCGCTCTCTCTCTGACACTCCCAATCTCTCTCTCTCTCACACTCCCAATCTCTCTCTCTCTCACACTCCCAATCTCTCTCTCACACTCCCAATCTCTCTCTCTCTCACACTCCCAATCTCTCTCTCTCTCACACTCCCAATCTCTCTCTCACACTCCCAATCTCTCTCTCTCTCACACTCCCAATCTCTCTCTCTCTCCCCAGTCTCTTTCCTCTCTCACACTCCCAATCTCTCTCTCTCACACTCCCAATCTCTCTCTCTCACACTCCCAATCTCTCTCTCTCACACTCCCAATCTCTTTCTCTCACTCCCAATCTCTCTCTCTCAAACTCCCAATCTCTCTCTCTCTAACACTCCCAATCTGTCTCTCTCTCACACTTCCAATCTCTCTCTCTCTCACACTCCCAACCTCTCTCTCTCTCCCCAGTCTCTCTCCTCTCTCACAGTCCCAATCTCTCTCTCTCTCACACTCCCAGTCTCTCTCTCTCTCACACTCCCAATCTCTCTCTCTCTCTCTCTCCCCAGTCTCTCTCCTCTCTCACACACCCAATCTCTCTCTCACACTCCCAATCTCTCTCTCTCACACTCCCAATCTCTCTCTCTCACTCCCAATCTCTCTCTCTCACACTCCCAATCTTCTCTCTCACACACTCCCAATCTCTCTCTCTCTCACACTCCCAATCTCTCTCTCTCTCGCACTCCCAATCTCTCTCTCTCACACTCCCAATCTCTCTCTCTCTCACACTCCCAATCTCTCTCTCTCACACTCCCAATCTCTCTCTCTCACACTCCCAATCTCTCTCTCTCACACTCCCAGTCTCTCTCTCTCACATTCCCAATCTCTCTCTCTCACTCCCAATCTCTCTCTCTCAAACTCCCAATCTCTCTCTCTCTCACACTTCCAATCTCTCTCTCTCTCACACTCCCAATCTCTCTCTCTCTCCCCAGTCTCTCTCCTCTCTCACACTCCCAATCTCTCTCTCTCTCACACTCCCAGTCTCTCTCTCTCTCACACTCCCAATCTCTCTCTCTCTCTCTCCCCAGTCTCTCTCCTCTCTCACACACCCAATCTCTCTCTCACACTCCCAATCTCTCTCTCTCACACTCCCAATCTCTCTCTCACACTACCAATCTCTCTCTCTCTCACACTCCCAATCTCTCTCTCTGACACTCCCAATCTCTCTCTCTCACACTCCCAATCTCTCTCTCTCTCACACTCCAAATCGCTCTCTCTCACACTCCCAATCTCTCTCTCTCTCACACTCCCAGTCTCTCTCTCTCACTCCCAGTCTCTCTCTCTCACACTCCCAATCTCTCTCTCTCTCACATTCCCAATCAGTTCAGTTCAGTTCAGTTCAGTTCAAATGCTTTATTGGCATGAAAGTTTACAGAGAACCATATTGCCAAAGCTTACATAGCAAAAAGGTACAGTTTTCCAACATTCTGTAGGTGTCAATCGATTTGACATTTGTTGGGTATATACAATATTACTTTTAAACAATATTAATTTTAAACAGTCTTTCTACTTCATTTGGTATGTTCAATATTAATTTTAAACAGTCTTACTTTTAAACAGTCCTCAGGTTGTGACATGTTGTTACATAATTAGCCCCAAGGTATGGTCTGTCTCCTTCTCCTAGGACTAATCTTAATTTTGACAGATCATCCAATTCCTTGAAATCTGGGGTTGTTTGGCTTAGCTTGTTGAATAATATGTTTCTTGATGTGTTGAATTTTTCGCATTTTAGGAGGAAATGCATTTCTGTTTCAACCTCGCCAGCCAGACATTGATCGCATATTCTATTCTCTCTAGGCTGCCAGGATTTCTTGTATCTGCCTTTTTCAATTTCCAGTTGGTGGTCGCTTAGTCTGTACCTGGTGAGGGTCTGTCTCTGTTTTGTGTCTCTGATGGTCGGGAGGTAGTCTGCCAGTTTATATTCTCTTTTTAGGGCCCGGTAACATTCTAATCTGCTTTGGCTTTCGGTTATTTTGTTCCAATGTTCCAGGTAGGTTTCTTTGCATTTTTTAATGATTTGGTTCATTCAGATTGGTGTTTGGACGGCTGTGTTGGTCTGGGGCTGGTCAGGGTCCGGCTGAGTACTTAGTTTCAGTAGCAGCTGACTCAGGGGACTCTTTTCTGGGTTTAGCTCTTGGGTCTGAAAGGCTTTGAAATGAAGGGTGTCTGGGGAGCTAGATTTGAGGTGATTTAGGAAGTTTAGTGCTCGTTTTTGGATGTTTATTATCAGTGGGTATCTGCCTAGTTCGGCTCTGCATGCATTTGTTGGCGTTTTTCTTTGGGTGCGAAGGATGCTTCGGCAGAATTCTGCATGTAGGGCTTCTATTGTGTGTTTTTCCCATTTAGTGTAGCTTTGGTGATTTAGCGGGCCCCATACTTCACTACCGTACAGTGCAATGGGCAGGATTATGCTGTCAAAAATTTTGAGCCAGATTTTGATTGGGATTTGGATGTTGTAGAATTTTCTTTTTATTGCATATAGGGCTCTTCGGGCTTTTTCTTTTAGTGCATTCACTGCTATGCTGAAGCTCCCTGATGCTGTAATATTTAGACCAAGGTAGGTGTAGCTCATTGTGTGTCCTATAGTGGTATCTCTGAGGGTAAACTGGTATTTGTTTTCCTGACATCTGGGTCTTTTCTGAAAAATCATGATGTTGGTTTTCTTTAGATTTACTGTTAGAGCCCAATTTTGGCAGTATTTGTCGAGTAGGTCTAGTTGTTGCTGTAATCCCTGTTCTGTGGGAGACAGCAGAACCAGGTCGTCCGCATAGAACAGGGATTTCACTTCTCCATCCAGGAGGCGGAGACCTGGTGACTCGCTTTGCTCCAGCATGTCTGCTAATTCATTTATGTATATGTTGAACAGGGTCGGGCTCAAATTGCAGCCCTGCCGGACGCCTCTTCTCTGGGTGAAGAAATCGGTGCGTTTGTCTCCAATTTTGACCCCGCATTTGTTTTTCAGATACATTGATTTAATAAGGTCATAGACTTTGCCCCCTATTCCACACTGAAGAAGTTTATAATAGAGCCCTTCATGCCATATAGAGTCAAAGGCTTTCTTGAAGTCGATGAAACAGGCGAATATTTTCCCATTTTTTGTTTGGTGTTTATGTTTTTCGATGAGGGTGTGAAGGGTATAGATATGGTCGGCGGTGCGGTGTTTTGGAAGAAAGCCTATTTGGCTTTTTCTGAGGATATTATGTTTGTTAAGAAAATCAAGTAATCTACTATTTAGAATACTGCAGAATAACTTCCCTAGACAACTGTTGACACAGATGCCGCGGTAGTTATTTGGGTCTGATTTGTTTCCACTTTTATATATGGGGGAGATTAGTCCTTGGCACCAGATATCGGGAAAACAGCCTGAGCGTAATATGATGTTGAATAGTTTGAGTATCGCACCCTGCATCTCCATATTACTGAACTTTAGCATTTCATTTTTGATGTTGTCTACTCTCTCTCACACACTCCCAATCTCTCTCTCACACTCCCAATCTCTCTCTCTCTCACACTCCCAATCTCTCTCTCTCTCACACGTCCAGTCTCTCTCTCTCTGACACTCCCAATCTCTCTCTCTCTCACACTCCCAGTCTCACTCTCTCTCTCACACTCCCAATCTCTCTCTCTCTCACGCTCCCAGTCGCTGTCTCTCTGACACTCCCAATCTCTCCCTCTCTCACACTCCCAATCTCTCTCTCTCTCACACTCCCAATCTCTCTCTCTCTCACACTCCTAATCTCTCTCTCACACTCCCAATCTCTCTCTCTCTCTCACACTCCCAATCTCTCTCTCTCTCACACTTCCAGTCACGCTCTCACACTCCCAATCTCTCTCTCACACTCCCAATCTCTCTCTCTCTCACAATTCCAGTCTCTCTCTCTCTGACACTCCAAATCTCTCTCTCTCTCACACTCCCAGTCTCTCTCTCTCTCTCACACTCCCAATCTCTCTCTCTCTCACACTCCCAGTCGCTCTCTCTCTGACACTCCCAATCTCTCTCTCTCTCACACTCCCAATCTCTCTCTCTCTCACACTCCCAAACTCTCTCTCTCACACTCCCAATCTCTCTCTCTCACACTCCCAATCCCTCTCTCTCTCACACTCCCAATCTCTCTCTCTCTCACACTCCCAGTCGCTCTCTCTCTGACACTCCCAATCTCTCTCTCTCTCACACTCCCAATCTCTCTCTCTCTCACACTCCCAATCTCTCTCTCACACTCCCAATCTCTCTCTCTCTCACACTCCCAATCTCTCTCTCTCTCACACTCCCAATCTCTCTCTCACACTCCCAATCTCTCTCTCTCTCACACTCCCAATCTCTCTCTCTCCCCAGTCTCTCTCCTCTCTCACACTCCCAATCTCTCTCTCTCACACTCCCAATCTCTCTCTCTCACACTCCCAATCTCTCTCTCTCACACTCCCAATCTCTTTCTCTCACTCCCAATCTCTCTCTCTCAAACTCCCAATCTCTCTTTCTCTCACACTCCCAATCTCTCTCTCTCTCACAATTCCAATCTCTCTCTCTCTCACACTCCCAATCTCTCTCTCTCTCCCCAGTCTCTCTCCTCTCTCACAGTCCCAATCTCTCTCTCTCTCACACTCCCAGTCTCTCTCTCTCTCACACTCCCAATCTCTCTCTCTCTCTCTCCCCAGTCTCTCTCCTCTCTCACACACCCAATCTCTCTCTCACACTCCCAATCTCTCTCTCTCACACTCCCAATCTCTCTCTCTCACTCCCAATCTCTCTCTCTCACACTCCCAATCTCTCTCTCTCACACACTCCCAATCTCTCTCTCTCTCACACTCCCAATCTCTCTCTCTCTCGCACTCCCAATCTCTCTCTCTCACACTCCCAATCTCTCTCTCTCTCACACTCCCAATCTCTCTCTCTCACACTCCCAATCTCTCTCTCTCACACTCCCAATCTCTCTCTCTCACACTCCCAGTCTCTCTCTCTCACACTCCCAATCTCTCTCTCTCACTCCCAATCTCTCTCTCTCAAACTCCCAATCTCTCTCTCTCTCACACTTCCAATCTCTCTCTCTCTCACACTCCCAATCTCTCTCTCTCTCCACAGTCTCTCTCCTCTCTCACACTCCCAATCTCTCTCTCTCTCACACTCCCAGTCTCTCTCTCTCTCACACTCCCAATCTCTCTCTCTCTCTCTCCCCAGTCTCTCTCCTCTCTCACACACCCAATCTCTCTCTCACACTCCCAATCTCTCTCTCTCACACTCCCAATCTCTCTCTCACACTACCAATCTCTCTCTCTCTCACACTCCCAATCTCTCTCTCTGACACTCCCAATCGCTCTCTCTCACACTCCCAATCTCTCTCTCTCTCACACTCCAAATCGCTCTCTCTCACACTCCCAATCTCTCTCTCTCTCACACTCCCAGTCTCTCTCTCTCACTCCCAGTCTCTCTCTCTCACACTCCCAATCTCTCTCTCTCTCACATTCCCAATCTCTCTCTCACACACTCCCAATCTCTCTCTCACACTCCCAATCTCTCTCTCTCTCACACTCCCAATCTCTCTCTCTCTCACACTTCCAGTCTCTCTCTCTCTGACACTCCCAATCTCTCTCTCTCTCACACTCCCAGTCTCACTCTCTCTCTCACACTCCCAATCTCTCTCTCTCTCACGCTCCCAGTCTCTCTCTCTCTGACACTCCAAATCTCTCTCTCTCTCACACTCCCAGTCTCTCTCTCTCTCTCACACTCCCAATCTCTCTCTCTCTCACACTCCCAGTCGCTCTCTCTCTGACACTCCCAATCTCTCTCTCTCTCACACTCCCAATCTCTCTCTCTCTCACACTCCCAAACTCTCTCTCTCACACTCCCAATCTCTCTCTCTCACACTCCCAATCCCTCTCTCTCTCACACTCCCAATCTCTCTCTCTCTCACACTCCCAGTCGCTCTCTCTCTGACACTCCCAATCTCTCTCTCTCTCACACTCCCAATCTCTCTCTCTCTCACACTCCCAATCTCTCTCTCACACTCCCAATCTCTCTCTCTCTCACACTCCCAATCTCTCTCTCTCTCACACTCCCAATCTCTCTCTCACACTCCCAATCTCTCTCTCTCTCACACTCCCAATCTCTCTCTCTCTCCCCAGTCTCTCTCCTCTCTCACACTCCCAATCTCTCTCTCTCACACTCCCAATCTCTCTCTCTCACACTCCCAATCTCTCTCTCTCACACTCCCAATCTCTTTCTCTCACTCCCAATCTCTCTCTCTCAAACTCCCAATCTCTCTTTCTCTCACACTCCCAATCTCTCTCTCTCTCACAATTCCAATCTCTCTCTCTCTCACACTCCCAATCTCTCTCTCTCTCCCCAGTCTCTCTCCTCTCTCACAGTCCCAATCTCTCTCTCTCTCACACTCCCAGTCTCTCTCTCTCTCACACTCCCAATCTCTCTCTCTCTCTCTCCCCAGTCTCTCTCCTCTCTCACACTCCCAATCTCTCTCTCTCACACTCCCAATCTCTCTCTCTCACTCCCAATCTCTCTCTCTCACACTCCCAATCTCTCTCTCTCACACACTCCCAATCTCTCTCTCTCTCACACTCCCAATCTCTCTCTCTCTCGCACTCCCAATCTCTCTCTCTCACACTCCCAATCTCTCTCTCTCTCACACTCCCAATCTCTCTCTCTCACACTCCCAATCTCTCTCTCTCACACTCCCAATCTCTCTCTCTCACACTCCCAGTCTCTCTCTCTCACACTCCCAATCTCTCTCTCTCACTCCCAATCTCTCTCTCTCAAACTCCCAATCTCTCTCTCTCTCACACTTCCAATCTCTCTCTCTCTCACACTCCCAATCTCTCTCTCTCTCCACAGTCTCTCTCCTCTCTCACACTCCCAATCTCTCTCTCTCTCACACTCCCAGTCTCTCTCTCTCTCACACTCCCAATCTCTCTCTCTCTCTCTCCCCAGTCTCTCTCCTCTCTCACACACCCAATCTCTCTCTCACACTCCCAATCTCTCTCTCTCACACTCCCAATCTCTCTCTCACACTACCAATCTCTCTCTCTCTCACACTCCCAATCTCTCTCTCTGACACTCCCAATCGCTCTCTCTCACACTCCCAATCTCTCTCTCTCTCACACTCCAAATCGCTCTCTCTCACACTCCCAATCTCTCTCTCTCTCACACTCCCAGTCTCTCTCTCTCACTCCCAGTCTCTCTCTCTCACACTCCCAATCTCTCTCTCTCTCACATTCCCAATCTCTCTCTCACACACTCCCAATCTCTCTCTCACACTCCCAATCTCTCTCTCTCTCACACTCCCAATCTCTCTCTCTCTCACACTTCCAGTCTCTCTCTCTCTGACACTCCCAATCTCTCTCTCTCTCACACTCCCAGTCTCACTCTCTCTCTCACACTCCCAACCTCTCTCTCTCTCACGCTCCCAGTCGCTGTCTCTCTGATACTCCCAATCTCTCTCTCTCTCACACTCCCAATCTCTCTCTCTCTCACACTCCCAATCTCTCTCTCTCTCACACTCCCAATCTCTCTCTCACACTCCCAATCTCTCTCTCTCTCTCACACTCCCAATCTCTCTCTCTCTCACACTTCCAGTCACGCTCTCACACTCCCAATCTCTCTCTCACACTCCCAATCTCTCTCTCTCTCACACTTCCAGTCTCTCTCTCTCTGACACTCCAAATCTCTCTCTCTCTCACACTCCCAGTCTCTCTCTCTCTCTCACACTCCCAATCTCTCTCTCTCTCACACTCCCAGTTGCTCTCTCTCTGACACTCCCAATCTCTCTCTCTCTCACACTCCCAATCTCTCTCTCTCTCACACTCCCAAACTCTCTCTCTCACACTCCCAATCTCTCTCTCTCACACTCCCAATCCCTCTCTCTCTCACACTCCCAATCTCTCTCTCTCTCACACTCCCAGTCGCTCTCTCTCTGACACTCCCAATCTCTCTCTCTCTCACACTCCCAATCTCTCTCTCTCTCACACTCCCAATCTCTCTCTCACACTCCCAATCTCTCTCTCTCTCACACTCCCAATCTCTCTCTCTCTCTCACGCCCAATCTCTCTCTCACACTCCCAATCTCTCTCTCTCTCACACTCCCAATCTCTCTCTCTCTCCTCAGTCTCTCTCCTCTCTCACACTCCCAATCTCTCTCTCTCACACTCCCAATCTCTCTCTCTCACACTCCCAATCTCTCTCTCTCACACTCCCAATCTCTTTCTCTCACTCCCAATCTCTCTCTCTCAAACTCCCAATCTCTCTCTCTCTCACACTCCCAATCTCTCTCTCTCTCACACTTCCAATCTCTCTCTCTCTCACACTCCCAATCTCTCTCTCTCTCCCCAGTCTCTCTCCTCTCTCACAGTCCCAATCTCTCTCTCTCTCACACTCCCAGTCTCTCTCTCTCTCACACTCCCAATCTCTCTCTCTCTCTCTCCCCAGTCTCTGTCCTCTCTCACACACCCAATCTCTCTCTCACACTCCCAATCTCTCTCTCACACTCCCAATCTCTCTCTCACACTACCAATCTCTCTCTCTCTCACACTCCCAATCTCTCTCTCTCACACTCCCAATCTCTCTCTCTCACACTCCCAATCTCTCTCTCTCACACTCCCAGTCTCTCTCTCTCACACTCCCAATCTCTCTCTCTCACTCCCAATCTCTCTCTCTCAAACTCCCAATCTCTCTCTCTCTCACACTCCCAATCTCTCTCTCTCTCACACTTCCAATCTCTCTCTCTCTCACACTCCCAATCTCTCTCTCTCTCCCCAGTCTCTCTCCTCTCTCACACTCCCAATCTCTCTCTCTCTCACACTCCCAGTCTCTCTCTCTCTCACACTCCCAATCTCTCTCTCTCTCTCTCCCCAGTCTCTCTCCTCTCTCACGCACCCAATCTCTCTCTCTCTCACACTCCCAGTCTCTCTCTCTCTCACACTCCCAATCTCTCTCTCTCTCTCTCCCCAGTCTCTCTCCTCTCTCACACTCCCAATCTCTCTCTCTCTCACACTCCCAGTCTCTCTCTCTCTCACACTCCCAATCTCTCTCTCTCACACTCCCAATCTCTCTCTCACACTACCAATCTCTCTCTCTCTCACACTCCCAATCTCTCTCTCTGACACTCCCAATCTCTCTCTCTCACACTCCCAATCTCTCTCTCTCTCACACTCCAAATCTCTCTCTCTCACACTCCCAATCTCTCTCTCTCTCACACTCCCAGTCTCTCTCTCTCACTCCCAGTCTCTCTCTCTTACACTCCCAATCTCTCTCTCTCTCACATTCCCAATCTCTCTCTCACACACTCCCAATCTCTCTCTCACACTCCCAATCTCTCTCTCGCTCACACTCCCAATCTCTCTCTCTCTCACACTTCCAGTCTCTCTCTCTCTGACACTCCCAATCTCTCTCTCTCTCACACTCCCAGTCTCTCTCTCTCTCTCACACTCCCAATCTCTCTCTCTCTCACGCTCCCAGTCGCTCTCTCTCTGACACTCCCAATCTCTCTCTCTCTCACACTCCCAATCTCTCTCTCTCTCACACTCCCAATCTCTCTCTCTATCACACTCCCAATCTCTCTCTCTCTCACACTCCCAATCTCTCTCTCTCTCACACTCCCAATCTCTCTCTCTCTCACACTCCCAATCTCTCTCCCACACTCCCAATCTCTCTCTCTCTCTCACCCTCCCAATCTCTCTCTCTCTCACACTTCCAGTCGCGCTCTCACACTCCCAATCTCTCTCTCACACTCCCAATCTCTCTCTCTCTCACACTTCCAGTCTCTCTCTCTCTGACACTCCAAATCTCTCTCTCTCTCACACTCCCAGTCTCTCTCTCTCTCTCACACTCCCAATCTCTCTCTCTCACACTCCCAGTCGCTCTCTCTCTGACACTCCCAATCTCTCTTTCTCTCACACTCCCAGTCTCTCTCTCTCTCTCACACTCCCAAACTCTCTCTCTCACACTCCCAATCTCTCTCTCTCACACTCCCAATCCCTCTCTCTCTCACACTCCCAATCTCTCTCTCTCTCACACTCCCAGTCGCTCTCTCTCTGACACTCCCAATCTCTCTCTCTCTCACACTCCCAATCTCTCTCTCTCTCACACTCCCAATCTCTCTCTCACACTCCCAATCTCTCTCTCTCTCACACTCCCAATCTCTCTCTCTCTCTCACGCCCCATCTCTCTCTCACACTCCCAATCTCTCTCTCTCTCACACTCCCAATCTCTCTCTCTCTCCCCAGTCTCTCTCCTCTCTCACACTCCCAATCTCTCTCTCTCACACTCCCAATCTCTCTCTCTCACACTCCCAATCTCTCTCTCTCACACTCCCAATCTCTTTCTCTCACTCCCAATCTCTCTCTCTCAAACTCCCAATCTCTCTCTCTCTCACACTCCCAATCTCTCTCTCTCTCACACTTCCAATCTCTCTCTCTCTCACACTCCCAATCTCTCTCTCTCTCCCCAGTCTCTCTTCTCTCTCAGAGTCCCAATCTCTCTCTCTCTCACACTCCCAGTCTCTCTCTCTCTCACACTCCCAATCTCTCTCTCTCTCTCTCCCCAGTCTCTCTCCTCTCTCACACACCCAATCTCTCTCTCACACTCCCAATCTCTCTCTCTCACACTCCCAATCTCTCTCTCACACTACCAATCTCTCTCTCTCTCACACTCCCAATCTCTCTCTCTCACACTCCCAATCTCTCTCTCTCACACTCACAATCTCTCTCTCTCACACTCCCAGTCTCTCTCTCTCACACTCCCAATCTCTCTCTCTCACTCCCAATCTCTCTCTCTCAAACTCCCAATCTCTCTCTCTCTCACACTCCCAATCTCTCTCTCTCTCACACTTCCAATCTCTCTCTCTCTCACACTCCCAATCTCTCTCTCTCTCCCCAGTCTCTCTCCTCTCTCACACTCCCAATCTCTCTCTCTCTCACACTCCCAGTCTCTCTCTCTCTCACACTCCCAATCTCTCTCTCTCTCTCTCCCCAGTCTCTCTCCTCTCTCACACTCCCAATCTCTCTCTCTCTCACACTCCCAGTCTCTCTCTCTCTCACACTCCCAATCTCTCTCTCTCACACTCCCAATCTCTCTCTCACACTACCAATCTCTCTCTCTCTCACACTCCCAATCTCTCTCTCTGACACTCCCAATCTCTCTCTCTCACACTCCCAATCTCTCTCTCTCTCACACTCCAAATCTCTCTCTCTCACACTCCCAATCTCTCTCTCTCTCACACTCCCAGTCTCTCTCTCTCACTCCCAGTCTCTCTCTCTTACACTCCCAATCTCTCTCTCTCTCACATTCCCAATCTCTCTCTCACACACTCCCAATCTCTCTCTCACACTCCCAATCTCTCTCTCGCTCACACTCCCAATCTCTCTCTCTCTCACACTTCCAGTCTCTCTCTCTCTGACATTCCCAATCTCTCTCTCTCTCACACTCCCAGTCTCTCTCTCTCTCTCACACTCCCAATCTCTCTCTCTCTCACGCTCCCAGTCGCTCTCTCTCTGACACTCCCAATCTCTCTCTCTCTCACACTCCCAATCTCTCTCTCTCTCACACTCCCAATCTCTCTCTCTCTCACACTCCCAATCTCTCTCTCTCTCACACTCCCAATCTCTCTCTCTCTCACACTCCCAATCTCTCTCTCTCTCACACTCCCAATCTCTCTCTCACACTCCCAATCTCTCTCTCTCTCTCACACTCCCAATCTCTCTCTCTCTCACACTTCCAGTCGCGCTCTCACACTCCCAATCTCTCTCTCACACTCCCAATCTCTCTCTCTCTCACACTTCCAGTCTCTCTCTCTCTGACACTCCAAATCTCTCTCTCTCTCACACTCCCAGTCTCTCTCTCTCTCTCACACTCCCAATCTCTCTCTCTCTCACACTCCTAGTCGCTCTCATAGAGTCATAGAGTTTTACAGCACAGAAAGAGGCCCTTCGGCCCATCGTGTCTGCGCCGCCCATCCATCCCTGTCCAGTCTAATCCCATTTTCCAGCATTTGGTCCATAGCCTTGTATGCAATGGCATTTCAAGTGCTCATCCAAATGCTTCTTGAATGTTGTGAGGATTCCTGCCTCCATCACCCTTTCAGGCATTGATTTCCACATTCCAACCACCCTCTGGGTGAAAAAGTTCCTCCTCAAATCCCCTCTAAATCTCCTGCCCCTTACCCTGAATCTATGCCCCCTTGTTATTGACCCCCCCACTAAGGGGAAAAGTTCCACTTTATCTACCCTATCTATGCCCCTCATTATGTTGTACACCTCAATCAGGTCCCCCCTCAGCCTTCTCTGCTCCAAGGAAAACAACTCCAGCCTGTCCAGCCTCTCTTCATAGCTGAGGCGCTTCATCCCAGGTAACATCCTGGTGAATCTTCTCTGCCACTCCCAATCTCTCTCTCTCTCACACTCCCAATCTCTCTCTCTCTCACACTCCCAATCTCTCTCTCTCTCACACTCCCAATCTCTCTCTCTCACACTCCCAATCTCTCTCTCTCTCACACTCCCAATCTCTCTCTCTCACACTCCCAGTCTCTCTCTCTCACACTCCCAATCTCTCTCTCACACTCCCAATCTCTCTCTCTCTCACACTCCCAATCTCTCTCTCTCTCACACTCCCAATCTCTCTCTCTCACACTCCCAATCTCTCTCTCTCTCACACTCCCAATCTCTCTCTCTCACACTCCCAGTCTCTCTCTTTCACACTCCCAATCTCTCTCTCTCACTCCCAATCTCTCTCTCTCAAACTCCCAATCTCTCTCTCTCTCACACTCCCAATCTCTCTCTCTCTCACACTTCCAATCTCTCTCTCTCTCACATTCCCAATCAGTTCAGTTCAGTTCAGTTCAGTTCAAATGCTTTATTGGCATGAAAGTTTACAGAGAACCATATTGCCAAAGCTTACATAGCAAAAAGGTACAGTTTTCCAACATTCTGTAGGTGTCAATCGATTTGACATTTGTTGGGTATATACAATATTACTTTTAAACAATATTAATTTTAAACAGTCTTTCTACTTCATTTGGTATGTTCAATATTAATTTTAAACAGTCTTACTTTTAAACAGTCCTCAGGTTGTGACATGTTGTTACATAATTAGCCCCAAGGTATGGTCTGTCTCCTTCTCCTAGGACTAATCTTAATTTTGACAGATCATCCAATTCCTTGAAATCTGGGGTTGTTTGGCTTAGCTTGTTGAATAATATGTTTCTTGATGTGTTGAATTTTTCGCATTTTAGGAGGAAATGCATTTCTGTTTCAACCTCGCCAGCCAGACATTGATCGCATATTCTATTCTCTCTAGGCTGCCAGGATTTCTTGTATCTGCCTTTTTCAATTTCCAGTTGGTGGTCGCTTAGTCTGTACCTGGTGAGGGTCTGTCTCTGTTTTGTGTCTCTGATGGTCGGGAGGTAGTCTGCCAGTTTATATTCTCTTTTTAGGGCCCGGTAACATTCTAATCTGCTTTGGCTTTCGGTTATTTTGTTCCAATGTTCCAGGTAGGTTTCTTTGCATTTTTTAATGATTTGGTTCATTCGGATTGGTGTTTGGACGGCTGTGTTGGTCTGGGGCTGGTCAGGGTCCGGCTGAGTACTTAGTTTCAGTAGCAGCTGACTCAGGGGACTCTTTTCTGGGTTTAGCTCTTGGGTCTGAAAGGCTTTGAAATGAAGGGTGTCTGGGGAGCTAGATTTGAGGTGATTTAGGAAGTTTAGTGCTCATTTTTGGATGTTTATTATCAGTGGGTATCTGCCTAGTTCGGCTCTGCATGCATTTGTTGGCGTTTTTCTTTGGGTGCGAAGGATGCTTCGGCAGAATTCTGCATGTAGGGCTTCTATTGTGTGTTTTTCCCATTTAGTGTAGCTTTGGTGATTTAGCGGGCCCCATACTTCACTACCGTACAGTGCAATGGGCAGGATTATGCTGTCAAAAATTTTGAGCCAGATTTTGATTGGGATTTGGATGTTGTAGAATTTTCTTTTTATTGCATATAGGGCTCTTCGGGCTTTTTCTTTTAGTGCATTCACTGCTATGCTGAAGCTCCCTGATGCTGTAATATTTAGACCAAGGTAGGTGTAGCTCATTGTGTGTCCTATAGTGGTATCTCTGAGGGTAAACTGGTATTTGTTTTCCTGACATCTGGGTCTTTTCTGAAAAATCATGATGTTGGTTTTCTTTAGATTTACTGTTAGAGCCCAATTTTGGCAGTATTTGTCGAGTAGGTCTAGTTGTTGCTGTAATCCCTGTTCTGTGGGAGACAGCAGAACCAGGTCGTCCGCATAGAACAGGGATTTCACTTCTCCATCCAGGAGGCGGAGACCTGGTGACTCGCTTTGCTCCAGCATGTCTGCTAATTCATTTATGTATATGTTGAACAGGGTCGGGCTCAAATTGCAGCCCTGCCGGACGCCTCTTCTCTGGGTGAAGAAATCGGTGCGTTTGTCTCCAATTTTGACCCCGCATTTGTTTTTCAGATACATTGATTTAATAAGGTCATAGACTTTGCCCCCTATTCCACACTGAAGAAGTTTATAATAGAGCCCTTCGTGCCATATAGAGTCAAAGGCTTTCTTGAAGTCGATGAAACAGGCGAATATTTTCCCATTTTTTGTTTGGTGTTTATGTTTTTCGATGAGGGTGTGAAGGGTATAGATATGGTCGGCGGTGCGGTGTTTTGGAAGAAAGCCTATTTGGCTTTTTCTGAGGATATTATGTTTGTTAAGAAAATCAAGTAATCTACTATTTAGAATACTGCAGAATAACTTCCCTAGACAACTGTTGACACAGATGCCGCGGTAGTTATTTGGGTCTGATTTGTTTCCACTTTTATATATGGGGGAGATTAGTCCTTGGCACCAGATATCGGGAAAACAGCCTGAGCGTAATATGATGTTGAATAGTTTGAGTATCGCACCCTGCATCTCCATATTACTGAACTTTAGCATTTCATTTTTGATGTTGTCTACTCTCTCTCACACACTCCCAATCTCTCTCTCACACTCCCAATCTCTCTCTCTCTCACACTCCCAATCTCTCTCTCTCTCACACGTCCAGTCTCTCTCTCTCTGACACTCCCAATCTCTCTCTCTCTCACACTCCCAGTCTCACTCTCTCTCTCACACTCCCAATCTCTCTCTCTCTCACGCTCCCAGTCGCTGTCTCTCTGACACTCCCAATCTCTCCCTCTCTCACACTCCCAATCTCTCTCTCTCTCACACTCCCAATCTCTCTCTCTCTCACACTCCTAATCTCTCTCTCACACTCCCAATCTCTCTCTCTCTCTCACACTCCCAATCTCTCTCTCTCACACTTCCAGTCACGCTCTCACACTCCCAATCTCTCTCTCACACTCCCAATCTCTCTCTCTCTCACAATTCCAGTCTCTCTCTCTCTGACACTCCAAATCTCTCTCTCTCTCACACTCCCAGTCTCTCTCTCTCTCTCACACTCCCAATCTCTCTCTCTCTCACACTCCCAGTCGCTCTCTCTCTGACACTCCCAATCTCTCTCTCTCTCACACTCCCAATCTCTCTCTCTCTCACACTCCCAAACTCTCTCTCTCACACTCCCAATCTCTCTCTCTCACACTCCCAATCCCTCTCTCTCTCACACTCCCAATCTCTCTCTCTCTCACACTCCCAGTCGCTCTCTCTCTGACACTCCCAATCTCTCTCTCTCTCACACTCCCAATCTCTCTCTCTCTCACACTCCCAATCTCTCTCTCACACTCCCAATCTCTCTCTCTCTCACACTCCCAATCTCTCTCTCTCTCACACTCCCAATCTCTCTCTCACACTCCCAATCTCTCTCTCTCTCACACTCCCAATCTCTCTCTCTCTCCCCAGTCTCTCTCCTCTCTCACACTCCCAATCTCTCTCTCTCACACTCCCAATCTCTCTCTCTCACACTCCCAATCTCTCTCTCTCACACTCCCAATCTCTTTCTCTCACTCCCAATCTCTCTCTCTCAAACTCCCAATCTCTCTTTCTCTCACACTCCCAATCTCTCTCTCTCTCACAATTCCAATCTCTCTCTCTCTCACACTCCCAATCTCTCTCTCTCTCCCCAGTCTCTCTCCTCTCTCACAGTCCCAATCTCTCTCTCTCTCACACTCCCAGTCTCTCTCTCTCTCACACTCCCAATCTCTCTCTCTCTCTCTCCCCAGTCTCTCTCCTCTCTCACACACCCAATCTCTCTCTCACACTCCCAATCTCTCTCTCTCACACTCCCAATCTCTCTCTCACTCCCAATCTCTCTCTCTCACACTCCCAATCTCTCTCTCTCACACACTCCCAATCTCTCTCTCTCTCACACTCCCAATCTCTCTCTCTCTCGCACTCCCAATCTCTCTCTCTCACACTCCCAATCTCTCTCTCTCTCACACTCCCAATCTCTCTCTCTCACACTCCCAATCTCTCTCTCTCACACTCCCAATCTCTCTCTCTCACACTCCCAGTCTCTCTCTCTCACACTCCTAATCTCTCTCTCTCACTCCCAATCTCTCTCTCTCAAACTCCCAATCTCTCTCTCTCTCACACTTCCAATCTCTCTCTCTCTCACACTCCCAATCTCTCTCTCTCTCTCTCCACAGTCTCTCTCCTCTCTCACACTCCCAATCTCTCTCTCTCTCACACTCCCAGTCTCTCTCTCTCTCACACTCCCAATCTCTCTCTCTCTCTCTCCCCAGTCTCTCTCCTCTCTCACACACCCAATCTCTCTCTCACACTCCCAATCTCTCTCTCTCACACTCCCAATCTCTCTCTCACACTACCAATCTCTCTCTCTCTCACACTCCCAATCTCTCTCTCTGACACTCCCAATCGCTCTCTCTCACACTCCCAATCTCTCTCTCTCTCACACTCCAAATCGCTCTCTCTCACACTCCCAATCTCTCTCTCTCTCACACTCCCAGTCTCTCTCTCTCACTCCCAGTCTCTCTCTCTCACACTCCCAATCTCTCTCTCTCTCACATTCCCAATCTCTCTCTCACACACTCCCAATCTCTCTCTCACACTCCCAATCTCTCTGTCTCTCACACTCCCAATCTCTCTCTCTCTCTCACACTCCCAATCTCTCTCTCTCTCACGCTCCCAGTCGCTGTCTCTCTGATACTCCCAATCTCTCTCTCTCTCACACTCCCAATCTCTCTCTCTCTGACACTCCCAATCTCTCTCTCTCTCACACTCCCAATCTCTCTCTCTCTCTCACACTCCCAATCTCTCTCTCTCTCACGCTCCCAGTCGCTGTCTCTCTGATACTCCCAATCTCTCTCTCTCTCACACTCCCAATCTCTCTCTCTCTCACACTCCCAATCTCTCTCTCTCTCACACTCCCAATCTCTCTCTCACACTCCCAATCTCTCTCTCTCTCTCACACTCCCAATCTCTCTCTCTCTCACACTTCCAGTCACGCTCTCACACTCCCAATCTCTCTCTCACACTCCCAATCTCTCTCTCTCTCACACTTCCAGTCTCTCTCTCTCTGACACTCCAAATCTCTCTCTCTCTCACACTCCCAGTCTCTCTCTCTCTCTCACACTCCCAATCTCTCTCTCTCTCACACTCCCAGTCGCTCTCTCTCTGACACTCCCAATCTCTCTCTCTCTCACACTCCCAATCTCTCTCTCTCTCACACTCCCAAACTCTCTCTCTCACACTCCCAATCTCTCTCTCTCACACTCCCAATCCCTCTCTCTCTCACACTCCCAATCTCTCTCTCTCTCACACTCCCAGTCGCTCTCTCTCTGACACTCCCAATCTCTCTCTCTCTCACACTCCCAATCTCTCTCTCTCTCACACTCCCAATCTCTCTCTCACACTCCCAATCTCTCTCTCTCACACTCCCAATCTCTCTCTCACACTCCCAATCTCTCTCTCTCTCACACTCCCAATCTCTCTCTCTCACACTCCCAATCTCTCTCTCTCACACTCCCAATCTCTCTCTCTCACACTCCCAGTCTCTCTCTCTCACACTCCCAATCTCTCTCTCTCACTCCCAATCTCTCTCTCTCAAACTCCCAATCTCTCTCTCTCTCACACTCCCAATCTCTCTCTCTCTCACACTTCCAATCTCTCTCTCTCTCACACTCCCAATCTCTCTCTCTCTCCCCAGTCTCTCTCCTCTCTCACACTCCCAATCTCTCTCTCTCTCACACTCCCAGTCTCTCTCTCTCTCACACTCCCAATCTCTCTCTCTCTCTCACCCCAGTCTCTCTCCTCTCTCACGCACCCAATCTCTCTCTCTCTCACACTCCCAGTCTCTCTCTCTCTCACACTCCCAATCTCTCTCTCTCTCTCTCCCCAGTCTCTCTCCTCTCTCACACTCCCAATCTCTCTCTCTCTCACACTCCCAGTCTCTCTCTCTCTCACACTCCCAATCTCTCTCTCTCACACTCCCAATCTCTCTCTCACACTACCAATCTCTCTCTCTCTCACACTCCCAATCTCTCTCTCTGACACTCCCAATCTCTCTCTCTCACACTCCCAATCTCTCTCTCTCTCACACTCCAAATCTCTCTCTCTCACACTCCCAATCTCTCTCTCTCTCACACTCCCAGTCTCTCTCTCTCACTCCCAGTCTCTCTCTCTTACACTCCCAATCTCTCTCTCTCTCACATTCCCAATCTCTCTCTCACACACTCCCAATCTCTCTCTCACACTCCCAATCTCTCTCTCGCTCACACTCCCAATCTCTCTCTCTCTCACACTTCCAGTCTCTCTCTCTCTGACACTCCCAATTTCTCTCTCTCTCACACTCCCAGTCTCTCTCTCTCTCTCACACTCCCAATCTCTCTCTCTCTCACGCTCCCAGTCGCTCTCTCTCTGACACTCCCAATCTCTCTCTCTCTCACACTCCCAATCTCTCTCTCTCTCACACTCCCAATCTCTCTCTCTCTCACACTCCCAATCTCTCTCTCTATCACACTCCCAATCTCTCTCTCTCTCACACTCCCAATCTCTCTCTCTCTCACACTCCCAATCTCTCTCTCTCTCACACTCCCAATCTCTCTCCCACACTCCCAATCTCTCTCTCTCTCTCACACTCCCAATCTCTCTCTCTCTCACACTTCCAGTCGCGCTCTCACACTCCCAATCTCTCTCTCACACTCCCAATCTCTCTCTCTCTCACACTTCCAGTCTCTCTCTCTCTGACACTCCAAATCTCTCTCTCTCTCACACTCCCAGTCTCTCTCTCTCTCTCACACTCCCAATCTCTCTCTCTCTCACACTCCCAGTCGCTCTCTCTCTGACGCTCCCAATCTCTCTTTCTCTCACACTCCCAGTCTCTCTCTCTCTCTCACACTCCCAAACTCTCTCTCTCACACTCCCAATCTCTCTCTCTCACACTCCCAATCCCTCTCTCTCTCACACTCCCAATCTCTCTCTCTCTCACACTCCCAGTCGCTCTCTCTCTGACACTCCCAATCTCTCTCTCTCTCACACTCCCAATCTCTCTCTCTCTCACACTCCCAATCTCTCTCTCACACTCCCAATCTCTCTCTCTCTCACACTCCCAATCTCTCTCTCTCTCTCACGCCCAATCTCTCTCTCACACTCCCAATCTCTCTCTCTCTCACACTCCCAATCTCTCTCTCTCTCCCCAGTCTCTCTCCTCTCTCACACTCCCAATCTCTCTCTCTCACACTCCCAATCTCTCTCTCTCACACTCCCAATCTCTCTCTCTCACACTCCCAATCTCTTTCTCTCACTCCCAATCTCTCTCTCTCAAACTCCCAATCTCTCTCTCTCTCACACTCCCAATCTCTCTCTCTCTCACACTTCCAATCTCTCTCTCTCTCACACTCCCAATCTCTCTCTCTCTCCCCAGTCTCTCTCCTCTCTCAGAGTCCCAATCTCTCTCTCTCTCACACTCCCAGTCTCTCTCTCTCTCACACTCCCAATCTCTCTCTCTCTCTCTCCCCAGTCTCTCTCCTCTCTCACACACCCAATCTCTCTCTCACACTCCCAATCTCTCTCTCTCACACTCCCAATCTCTCTCTCACACTACCAATCTCTCTCTCTCTCACACTCCCAATCTCTCTCTCTCACACTCCCAATCTCTCTCTCTCACACTCACAATCTCTCTCTCTCACACTCCCAGTCTCTCTTTCTCACACTCCCAATCTCTCTCTCTCACTCCCAATCTCTCTCTCTCAAACTCCCAATCTCTCTCTCTCTCACACTCCCAATCTCTCTCTCTCTCACACTTCCAATCTCTCTCTCTCTCACACTCCCAATCTCTCTCTCTCTCCCCAGTCTCTCTCCTCTCTCACACTCCCAATCTCTCTCTCTCTCACACTCCCAGTCTCTCTCTCTCTCACACTCCCAATCTCTCTCTCTCACACTCCCAATCTCTCACACTACCAATCTCTCTCTCTCTCACACTCCCAGTCTCTCTCTCTCTCACACTCCCAATCTCTCTCTCTCACACTCCCAATCTCTCTCTCACACTACCAATCTCTCTCTCTCTCACACTCCCAATCTCTCTCTCTGACACTCCCAATCTCTCTCTCTCACACTCCCAATCTCTCTCTCTCTCACACTCCAAATCTCTCTCTCTCACACTCCCAATCTCTCTCTCTCTCACACTCCCAGTCTCTCTCTCTCACTCCCAGTCTCTCTCTCTTACACTCCCAATCTCTCTCTCTCTCACATTCCCAATCTCTCTCTCACACACTCCCAATCTCTCTCTCACACTCCCAATCTCTCTCTCGCTCACACTCCCAATCTCTCTCTCTCACACTTCCAGTCTCTCTCTCTCTGACACTCCCAATCTCTCTCTCTCTCACACTCCCAGTCTCTCTCTCTCTCTCACACTCCCAATCTCTCTCTCTCTCACGCTCCCAGTCGCTCTCTCTCTGACACTCCCAATCTCTCTCTCTCTCACACTCCCAATCTCTCTCTCTCTCACACTCCCAATCTCTCTCTCTCTCACACTCCCAATCTCTCTCTCTATCACACTCCCAATCTCTCTCTCTCTCACACTCCCAATCTCTCTCTCTCTCACACTCCCAATCTCTCTCTCTCTCACACTCCCAATCTCTCTCCCACACTCCCAATCTCTCTCTCTCCCTCACACTCCCAATCTCTCTCTCTCTCACACTTCCAGTCGCGCTCTCACACTCCCAATCTCTCTCTCACACTCCCAATCTCTCTCTCTCTCTCACACTTCCAGTCTCTCTCTCTCTGACACTCCAAATCTCTCTCTCTCTCACACTCCCAGTCTCTCTCTCTCTCTCACACTCCCAATCTCTCTCTCTCTCACACTCCCAGTCGCTCTCTCTCTGACACTCCCAATCTCTCTTTCTCTCACACTCCCAGTCTCTCTCTCTCTCTCACACTCCCAAACTCTCTCTCTCACACTCCCAATCTCTCTCTCTCACACTCCCAATCCCTCTCTCTCTCACACTCCCAATCTCTCTCTCACACTCCCAGTCGCTCTCTCTCTGACACTCCCAATCTCTCTCTCTCTCACACTCCCAATCTCTCTCTCTCTCACACTCCCAATCTCTCTCTCACACTCCCAATCTCTCTCTCTCTCACACTCCCAATCTCTCTCTCTCTCTCACGCCCAATCTCTCTCTCACACTCCCAATCTCTCTCTCTCTCACACTCCCAATCTCTCTCTCTCTCCCCAGTCTCTCTCCTCTCTCACACTCCCAATCTCTCTCTCTCACACTCCCAATCTCTCTCTCTCACACTCCCAATCTCTCTCTCTCACACTCCCAATCTCTTTCTCTCACTCCCAATCTCTCTCTCTCAAACTCCCAATCTCTCTCTCTCTCACACTCCCAATCTCTCTCTCTCTCACACTTCCAATCTCTCTCTCTCTCACACTCCCAATCTCTCTCTCTCTCCCCAGTCTCTCTCCTCTCTCAGAGTCCCAATCTCTCTCTCTCTCACACTCCCAGTCTCTCTCTCTCTCACACTCCCAATCTCTCTCTCTCTCTCTCCCCAGTCTCTCTCCTCTCTCACACACCCAATCTCTCTCTCACACTCCCAATCTCTCTCTCTCACACTCCCAATCTCTCTCTCACACTACCAATCTCTCTCTCTCTCACACTCCCAATCTCTCTCTCTCACACTCCCAATCTCTCTCTCTCACACTCACAATCTCTCTCTCTCACACTCCCAGTCTCTCTCTCTCACACTCCCAATCTCTCTCTCTCACTCCCAATCTCTCTCTCTCAAACTCCCAATCTCTCTCTCTCTCACACTCCCAATCTCTCTCTCACACTTCCAATCTCTCTCTCTCTCACACTCCCAATCTCTCTCTCTCTCCCCAGTCTCTCTCCTCTCTCACACTCCCAATCTCTCTCTCTCTCACACTCCCAGTCTCTCTCTCTCTCACACTCCCAATCTCTCTCTCTCTCTCTCCCCAGTCTCTCTCCTCTCTCACACTCCCAATCTCTCTCTCTCTCACACTCCCAGTCTCTCTCTCTCTCACACTCCCAATCTCTCTCTCTCACACTCCCAATCTCTCTCTCACACTACCAATCTCTCTCTCTCTCACACTCCCAATCTCTCTCTCTGACACTCCCAATCTCTCTCTCTCACACTCCCAATCTCTCTCTCTCTCACACTCCAAATCTCTCTCTCTCACACTCCCAATCTCTCTCTCTCTCACACTCCCAGTCTCTCTCTCTCACTCCCAGTCTCTCTCTCTTCTCTCTCACACTCCCAGTCTCTCTCTCTCACTCCCAGTCTCTCTCTCTTACACTCCCAATCTCTCTCTCTCTCACATTCCCAATCTCTCTCTCACACACTCCCAATCTCTCTCGCACACACCAATCTCTCTCTCTCTCACACTCCCACTCTCTCTCTCTCTCACACTTCCAGTCTCTCTCTCTCTGACACTCCCAATCTCTCTCTCTCTCACACTCCCAGTCTCTCTCTCTCTCTCACACTCCCAATCTCTCTCTCTCTCACGCTCCCAGTCGCTCTCTCTCTGACACTCCCAATCTCTCTCTCTCTCACACTCCCAACCTCTCTCTCTCTCACACTCCCAATCTCTCTCTCTCTCACACTCCCAATCTCTCTCTCTCTCACACTCCCAATCTCTCTCTCTCTCACACTCCCAATCTCTCTCTCACACTCCCAATCTCTCTCTCTCTCTCACACTCCCAATCTCTCTCTCTCTCACACTTCCAGTCGTGCTCTCACACTCCCAATCTCTCTCTCACACTCCCAATCTCTCTCTCTCTCACACTTCCAGTCTCTCTCTCTCTGACACTCCAAATCTCTCTTTCTCTCACACTCCCAGTCTCTCTCTCTCTCTCACACTCCCAATCTCTCTCTCTCTCACACTCCTAGTCGCTCTCATAGAGTCATAGAGTTTTACAGCACAGAAAGAGGCCCTTCGGCCCATCGTGTCTGCGCCGCCCATCCATCCCTGTCCAGTCTAATCCCATTTTCCAGCATTTGGTCCATAGCCTTGTATGCAATGGCATTTCAAGTGCTCATCCAAATGCTTCTTGAATGTTGTGTGGGTTCCTGCCTCCATCACCCTTTCAGGCATTGAGTTCCACATTCCAACCACCCTCTGGGTGAAAAAGTTCCTCCTCAAATCCCCTCTAAATCTCCTGCCCCTTACCCTGAATCTATGCCCCCTTGTTATTGACCCCCCCACTAAGGGGAAAAGTTCCTCTTTATCTACCCTATCTATGCCCCTCATTATTTTGTACACCTCAATCAGGTCCCCCCTCAGCCTTCTCTGCTCCAAGGAAAACAACTCCAGCCTGTCCAGCCTCTCTTCATAGCTGAGGCGCTTCATCCCAGGTAACATCCTGGTGAATCTTCTCTGCCACTCCCAATCTCTCTCTCTCTCACACTCCCAATCTCTCTCTCTCTCACACTCCCAATCTCTCTCTCTCTCACACTCCCAATCTCTCTCTCTCACACTCCCAATCTCTCTCTCTCTCACACTCCCAATCTCTCTCTCTCACACTCCCAGTCTCTCTCTCTCACACTCCCAATCTCTCTCTCACACTCCCAATCTCTCTCTCTCTCACACTCCCAATCTCTCTCTCTCTCACACTCCCAATCTCTCTCTCTCACACTCCCAATCTCTCTCTCTCTCACACTCCCAATCTCTCTCTCTCACACTCCCAGTCTCTCTCTTTCACACTCCCAATCTCTCTCTCTCACTCCCAATCTCTCTCTCTCAAACTCCCAATCTCTCTCTCTCTCACACTCCCAATCTCTCTCTCTCTCACACTTCCAATCTCTCTCTCTCTCACACTCCCAATCTCTCTCTCTCTCCCCAGTCTCCCTCCTCTCTCACACTCCCAATCTCTCTCTCTCTCACACTCCCAGTCTCTCTCTCTCTCACACTCCCAATCTCTCTCTCTCTCTCTCCCCAGTCTCTCTCCTCTCTCACGCACCCAATCTCTCTCTCACACTCCCAATCTCTCTCTCTCACACTCCCAATCTCTCTCTCACACTACCAATCTCTCTCTCTCTCACACTCCCAATCTCTCTCTCTGACAGTCCCAGTCTCTCTCTCTCACACTCCCAATCTCTCTCTCTCTCACACTCCAAATCTCTCTCTCTCACACTCCCAATCTCTCTCTCTCTCACACTCCCAGTCTCTCTCTCTCACTCCCAGTCTCTCTCTCTTACACTCCCAATCTCTCTCTCTCTCACATTCCCAATCTCTCTCTCACACACTCCCAATCTCTCTCTCACACACCAATCTCTCTCTCTCTCACACTCCCACTCTCTCTCTCTCTCACACTTCCAGTCTCTCTCTCTCTGACACTCCCAATCTCTCTCTCTCTCACACTCCCAGTCTCTCTCTCTCTCTCACACTCCCAATCTCTCTCTCTCTCACGCTCCCAGTCGCTCTCTCTCTGACACTCCCAATCTCTCTCTCTCTCACACTCCCAATCTCTCTCTCTCTCACACTCCCAATCTCTCTCTCTCTCACACTCCCAATCTCTCTCTCTCACACTCCCAATCTCTCTCTCTCTCACACTCCCAATCTCTCTCTCTCTCACACTCCCAATCTCTCTCTCTCTCACACTCCCAATCTCTCTCTCACACTCCCAATCTCTCTCTCTCTCTCACACTCCCAATCTCTCTCTCTCTCACACTTCCAGTCGCGCTCTCACACTCCCAATCTCTCTCTCACACTCCCAATCTCTCTCTCTCTCACACTTCCAGTCTCTCTCTCTCTGACACTCCAAATCTCTCTTTCTCTCACACTCCCAGTCTCTCTCTCTCTCTCACACTCCCAATCTCTCTCTCTCTCACACTCCCAGTCGCTCTCATAGAGTCATAGAGTTTTACAGCACAGAAAGAGGCCCTTCGGCCCATCGTGTCTGCGCCGCCCATCCATCCCTGTCCAGTCTAATCCCATTTTCCAGCATTTGGTCCATAGCCTTGTATGCAATGGCATTTCAAGTGCTCATCCAAATGCTTCTTGAATGTTGTGAGGGTTCCTGCCTCCACCACCCTTTCAGGCATTGAGTTCCACATTCCAACCACCCTCTGGGTGAAAAAGTTCCTCCTCAAATCCCCTCTAAATCTCCTGCCCCTTACCCTGAATCTATGCCCCCTTGTTATTGACCCCCCCACTAAGGGGAAAAGTTCCTCTTTATCTACACTATCTATGCCCCTCATTATTTTGTACACCTCAATCAGGTCCCCCCTCAGCCTTCTCTGCTCCAAGGAAAACAACTCCAGCCTGTCCAGCCTCTCTTCATAGCTGAGGCGCTCCATCCCAGGTAACATCCTGGTGAATCTTCTCTGCCACTCCCTATCTCTCTCTCTCTCACACTCCCAATCTCTCTCTCTCTCACACTCCCAATCTCTCTCTCTCTCACACTCCCAATCTCTCTCTCTCACACTCCCAATCTCTCTCTCTCTCACACTCCCAATCTCTCTCTCTCACACTCCCAATCTCTCTCTCTCACACTCCCAATCTCTCTCTCTCACACTCCCAGTCTCTCTCTCTCACACTCCCAATCTCTCTCTCTCACTCCCAATCTCTCTCTCTGAAACTCCCAATCTCTCTCTCTCTCACACTCCCAATCTCTCTCTCTCTCACACTTCCAATCTCTCTCTCTCTCACACTCCCAATCTCTCTCTCTCTCCCCGTCTCTCTCCTCTCTCACACTCCCAATCTCTCTCTCTCTCACACTCCCAGTCTCTCTCTCTCTCACACTCCCAATCTCTCTCTCTCTCTCTCCCCAGTCTCTCTCCACTCTCACACAACCAATCTCTCTCTCACACTCCCAATCTCTCTCTCTCACACTCCCAATCTCTCTCTCACACTACCAATCTCTCTCTCTCTCACGCTCCCAATCTCTCTCTCTGACACTCCCAATCTCTCTCTCTCACACTCCCAATCTCTCTCTCTCTCACACTCCAAATCTCTCTCTCTCACACTCCCAATCTCTCTCTCTCTCACACTCCCAGTCTCTCTCTCTCACTCCCAGTCTCTCTCTCTCACACTCCCAATCTCTCTCTCTCTCACATTCCCAATCTCTCTCTCACACACTCCCAATCTCTCTCTCACACTCCCAATCTCTCTCTCTCTCACACTCCCAATCTCTCTCTCTCTCACACTTCCAGTCTCTCTCTCTCTGACACTCCCAATCTCTCTCTCTCTCACACTCCCAGTCTCTCTCTCTCTCTCACACTCCCAATCTCTCTCTCTCTCACGCTCCCAGTCGCTCTCTCTCTGACACTCCCAATCTCTCTCTCTCTCACACTCCCAATCTCTCTCTCTCTCACACTCCCAATCTCTCTCTCTCTCACACTCCCAATCTCTCTCTCTCGCACACTCCCAATCTCTTTCTCTCTCACACTCCCAATCTCTCTCTCTCTCACACTCCCAATCTCTCTCTCTCTCACACTCCCAATCTCTCTCTCACACTCCCAATCTCTCTCTCTCTCTCACACTCCCAATCTCTCTCTCTCACACTTCCAGTCGCGCTCTCACACTCCCAATCTCTCTCTCACACTACCAATCTCTCTCTCTCTCACACTCCCAGTCTCTCTCTCTCTCACTGATGTGCCTCCATAAATCTGAGACTCGATGTTAGCGAAACAAAACAAGGCTTTTATTGACTTAGAAGGTAACACACAGAGGAGAATGTATCTTCCATCCAGAGGTCTGCCGTACTGGATGTGCTGCAGGCTGGGCCAGCTTACATAGGAGCCAGGTATGGGCGGAGCCCTACACACAGTACAACACAATGGAAATGAAACTGAAATGAACCACAGTCACAGGCAGAGAAATACTGATGAGTGATGAGAGAAATACTGATGAGTGATGAATGGAATATTTCATCACATTCACCCCTTCTATAGATTTAGTCTGTTCGGGGGTTTGATAGTCCTCTGAGACCGACGTGGCTGTTGTGGTGCCGCGGGTGTCGGCTGGGTGTCCCCGGTGGCCTCCTGGGTCTCTGCCGGGGGTGCCGCCAGGTTTGTTGAAGGGGTAGTTGGTGGGGGTACCGTTGGTCGATGTTCTTCTGGGGGTGATGAAAGAGTAGTGGGTGGGTAAGAGTTGCTGTGGTCGTTGTTGCTGCTGTTGTCGTGGTTGTTGTCGTTACTGGCTGGGGCGACGTCTTTTATGGACACGGTGTCCTCCCTTCCGTCGGCGTGCCGGACATACGCGTATTGGGGGTTAGCGTGGAGTAGGTGCACTGACTCCATGAGAGGGTCCGTCTTATGGCCCCTCACATGCCTTCACATGAATACCGGACCTGGGGTGGAGAGCCATGATGGCATGGATACGCCTGAGGTGGATTTCCGGGGAAAGACAAACATTCGCTCATGAGGCGTGGCATTCGTGGCAGTACATAATAGCGACCGTATCGAATGGAGCACATCTGGGAGGACTTCCTGCCAGCGGGAGATAGGGAGGCCTTTGGTCCTTAGAGCTAGAGTGACTGCTTTCCATACTGTCCCGTTCTCTCGCTCCACTTGACCGTTACCCCGGGGGTTGTAGCTGGTGGTACGGCTCGTGGCGATCCCCCTGGACAGCATGTACTGGCGTAGCTCTTCACTCATGAAGGATGCCCCCCTATCCGTATGGATGTAGCTCGGCATACCGAAAAGGCAGAACAGGCTGTTGAGGCATTTAATGACCGTGGCGCTGGTCATGTCTGGGCAGGGGGAGGCGAATGGGAAACGAGAGTATTCGTCCACAATGTTCAGGAAGTAAACATTGCGGTCGACGGACGGGAGGGGGCCCTTGAAATCTAAGCTGAGCCGCTCAAAGGGCCGTGTAGCTTTGATTAAGTGGGCTCTATCTGGGCGGTAGAACCGAGGCTTGCACTCAGCGCAAGTGCGACAGTTCCTGGTCAGGGACCGAACTTCCTCAATCGAGTAGGGTAAGTTGTGGGACTTTATGAAGTGGAACAGCCGCGTGACCCCTGGGTGGCAGAGGTCGTTGTGGAGGGTCTGTAGCCGATCCCCGGTGGCGCTGGCACACATCCCTCGTGAGAGGGCATCGGGGGATTCGTTAAGGGCCCCTGGCCGATAAATGGTGTCATAATCGAAGGTGGAGAGCTCGATCCGCCACCTAAGAATCTTATCATTTTTAATCTTCCCCCTCTGTTTATTATTGAACATAAACGCTACCGACCGCTGGTCGGTAAGTAGGGTGAAGCGTTTGCCGGCTAGGTAGTGGCGCCAGTGGCGCACTGCCTCCACGATGGCTTGGGCCTCCTTTTCTACGGAGGAGTGTCTGATCTCGGGCCCTTGGAGGGTCCTCGAGAAGAAAGCTACGGGCCGCCCCACCTGGTTGAGGGTGGCCGCCAAGGCAAAGTCAGATGCATCACTTTCCACTTGAAAGGGGATGTTCTCGTCCACTGCCTGTAGCGTGGCCCGCTCAATATCCTGCTTAATGCTTTTGAAGGCGGCATGGGCCTCAGCAGAGAGCGGAAAAGAGGATGCTTTCAAGAGGGGGCGGGCTTTGTCGGAGTAGTTGGGGACCCATTGGGAATAATAAGAAAATAACCCCAGGCACCTTTTCAGGGCTTTGGGAGTGTTGGGCAGGGGCAGCTCCCATAGGGGGCGCAATCGGTCGGGGTCTGGTCCGATTTCCCCATTCTCCACCACACTGCCTAGTATGCAGAGGCGCGTGGTGTTGTAAACGCACTTGTCCTCGTTGTAGGTGAGGTTGAGTTTTTGTGCGGTTTTCAGGAACCTCTCGAGGTTCGAGTCGTGATCCTGCTGGTTGTGACCGCAGTTGGTGACGTTGTCGAGGTAGGGGAAGGTTGCCTGCAAGTGGTGGTCATCGACCATGCGGTCCATCTCCCTCTGGAAGACCGAGACCCCATTCGTCACCCCAAAGGGGACTCTGAGGAATTGGTAGAGGCGTCCGTTCGCCTCGAAGGCGGTGTACGGGCGGTCCTCTGGTCTGATAGGGAGCTGGTGGTACGCTGACTTGAGGTCGATGGTGGAGAACACCCGATATTGGGCGATTTGGTTCACCATTTCTGATATGCGGGGTAGCGGGTAGGCGTCTAGTTGAGTGTACCTGTTGATCGTTTGGCTATAGTCGATCACCATCCGTTTCTTCTCGCTACCCCTTACCACCACCACTTGGGCGCGCCACGGGCTATTGCTGCGTTCAATAATGCGCTCTTTCAGGAGCCTGTCTACCTCGGTCGCGATAAACCGCCTGTCCTCCCAGCTGTACCTCCTGCTTTTGGTCGCTATTGGCCGGCAGTTAGGGGTAAGGTTCGCGAATAGCGAAGGCGGCTTTACCTTCAGGGTAGCCAGACCGCACACTGTGAGGGGCGGCTGGGACCCACCGTAATTGAGCGTGATGCTTTGGCGGTAGCACTGGAAATCCAGGCCCAAGATCACGCTCGCACATAGATTCTTCATGATTAATACTTTAAAATTATCGTTTACAGTTCCGTTAATGGACAATTGTACCGTGCAGTAACCCATAATGGTCGATGTCTGGGTTTTATCAGCCATAGAGATGGTACCCCGAGTAGGGACCACCTTTAGGGAGAGTTGTTGTGCCAGTTCAGGGTGGATAAAACTCTCCATGCTTCCACTGTCAATTAAACATTTAACCCTGCACCCGTTTAACTCGATGTCCACCATTGATTTGGATAGCGGGTGCGGCCTGGTCTGGTCCACTGTGACCGATGCCACTGTAGGGCCCTGATCGAGACAAGATGGCGTCCACGCTGTCTGCTCACAAGATGGCGGACCCCACGAGGTCGGGCAAGATGGCGTCCAAGATGGCCGCTCCCACGGCGCACACGCGGCGGTGGCGGGTTTTCCGGCGGGGTTCCCTCTGCACACCTTCCCGAAGTGCCCCTTCTTACCGCACTTAAAGCAGGTGGTGCCTTTCGCCGGGCACAGGTTTCTGGTGTGTTTCGGCTGCCCGCAGAAGTAGCAGTTGGGTCCCCGACGCGTCGCGGCTGTCGTAGGGCTTCTGGGGGGAGAGCGGGGCCCCGACGGTGTCAGGCTGCCGGGCGGGGAAGATGCCTTCCAAGATGGCGGCGCCCTTGGTGCACACGTGGCGGCGTGGATGGCGCGGGCTGAAGAGTAGGCATCCGAGTTTCTCTGGGCCACATCCAGGGATCGTGCTGTGTCCGCAGCCTGTTTCAGGTCCAATCCCGTTTTTTCCAGCAGTCTCTGCCGGATGTAAGTGGAGCTGAGGCCTGTGATAAAGGCATCGCGAACAAGCTCATCAGTGTACACTGCGGCTTTTACATCTTGGCACTTGCAGTCTTTGCCAAGCGTTTTCAGGGTGCCTAGGAACTCCTCCACCGATTCCCCAGGTCGCTGTGCGCGAGTAGCGAGCAGATGCCTAGCATACACCTCATTCGTAGGCTGCTGGTAATGCGCCTTTAAGATGTCGCAGGCGGCCGGGTACGTGTCGGCATCTTGGATGAGGGGGTAAACCCGGTGGCTTACCCAATTCCGCAGAATTCTGAGTTTCATACTCGCAGCGTCCGTAGCGTCTTTGACGGCTGCGGAATTGTCCAGGAAGAATTCCATACACATAAACCAGTGTCCGAAGCGTGCCGATGCGTCCGAAGCATGCTGGTCCAAATCCAAACGTTCGGGTTTCAAGAGTTGATCCATTATGTTGAAAATTAAGTCAATAAAATTGATGTGCCTCAATAAATCCGAGACTTGATGTTAGCGAAACAAAACAAGGCTTTTATTGACTTAGAAGGTAACACACAGAGGAGAATGTATCTTCCATCCAGAGGTCTGCCGTACTGGATGTGCTGCAGGCTGGGCCAGCTTACATAGGAGCCAGGTATGGGCGGAGCCCTACACACAGTACAATACAATGGAAATGAAACTGAAACCAACCACAGTCACAGGCAGAGAAATACTGATGAGTGATGAGGGAAATACTGATGAGTGATGAATGGAATATTTCATCACATTCACCCCTTCTATAGATTTAGTCTGTTCGGGGGTTTGATAGTCCTCTGCGACCGACGTAGCTGTTGTGGTGCCGCGGGTGTCGGCTGGGTGTCCCCGGTGGCCTCCTGGGTCTCTGCCGGGGGTGCCGCCAGGGTTGTTGAAGGGGTAGTTGGTGGGGGTACCGTTGGTCGATGTTCTTCTGGGAGTGATGAAAGAGTAGTGGGTGGGTAAGAGTTGCTGTGGTCGTTGTTGCTGCTGTTGTCGTGGTTGTTGTCGTTACCGGCTGGGGCGACGTCTTTTATGGACACGGTGTCCTCCCTTCCGTCGGCGTGCCGGACATACGCGTATTGGGGGTTGGCGTGGAGTAGGTGCACTGACTCCACGAGAGGGTCCGTCTTATGGCCCCTCACATGCCTTCGCACGAATACCGGACCTGGGGTGGAGAGCCATGACGGCATGGATACGCCTGAGGTGGATTTCCGGGGAAAGACAAACATTCGCTCATGAGGCGTGGCATTAGTGGCAGTACACAATAGCGACTGTATCGAATGGAGCACATCTGGGAGGACTTCCTGCCAGCGGGAGATAGGGAGGCCTTTGGTCCTTAGAGCTAGAGTGACTGCTTTCCATACTGTCCCGTTCTCTCGCTCAACTTGACCGTTACCCCGGGGGTTGTAGCTGGTGGTACGGCTCGTGGCGATCCCCCTGGACAGCATGTACTGGCGTAGCTCTTCACTCATGAAGGACGCCCCCCTATCCGTATGGATGTAGCTCGGCATACCGAACAGGCAGAACAGGCTGTTGAGGCATTTAATGACCGTGGCGCTGGTCATGTCTGGGCAGGGGAAGGCGAATGGGAAACGAGAGTATTCGTCCACAATGTTCAGGAAGTAAACATTGCGGTCGACGGACGGGGGGGGGCCCTTGAAATCTAAGCTGAGCCGCTCAAAGGGCCGTGTAGCTTTGATTAAGTGGGCTCTATCTGGGCGGTAGAACTGAGGCTTGCACTCAGCGCAAGTGCGACAGTTCCTGGTCAGGGACCGAACTTCCTCAATCGAGTAGGGCAAGTTGCCGGACTTTATGAAGTGGAACAGCCGCGTGACCCCTGGGTGGCAGAGGTCGTTGTGGAGGGTCTGTAGCCGATCCCCGGTGGCGCTGGCACACATCCCTTGTGAGAGGGCGTCGGGGGATTCGTTAAGGGCCCCTGGCCGATAAATGATGTCATAATCGAAGGTGGAGAGCTCGATCCGCCACCTAAGAATCTTATCATTTTTAATCTTCCCCCTCTGTTTATTATTGAACATAAATGCTACCGACCGCTGGTCGGTAAGGAGGGGGAAGCGTTTGCCGGCTAGGTAGTGGCGCCAGTGGCGCACTGCCTCCACGATGGCTTGGGCCTCCTTTTCTACGGAGGAGTGTCTGATCTCGGGCCCTTGGAGGGTCCTCGAGAAGAAAGCTACGGACCGCCCCGCCTGGTTGAGGGTGGCCGCCAAGGCAAAGTCAGGCGCATCACTTTCCACTTGAAAGGGGGTGTTCTCGTCCACTGCCTGTAGCGTGGCCCGCTCAATATCCTGCTTAATGCTTTTGAAGGCGGCATGGGCCTCAGCAGAGAGCGGAAAAGAGGATGCTTTCAAGAGGGGGCGGGCTTTGTCGGAGTAGTTGGGGACCCATTGGGAATAATAAGAAAATAACCCCAGGCACCTTTTCAGGGCTTTGGGAGTGTTGCGCAGGGGCAGCTCCCGTAGGGGGCGCAATCGGTCGGGGTCTGGTCCGATTTCCCCATTCTCCACCACGCTGCCTAGTATGCAGAGGCGCGTGGTGTTGTAAACGCACTTGTCCTCGTTGTAGGTGAGGTTGAGTTTTTGTGCGGTTTTCAGGAACCTCTCGAGGTTCGAGTCGTGATCCTGCTGGTTGTGACCGCAGATGGTGACATTGTCGAGGTAGGGGAAGGTTGCCTGCAAGTGGTGGTCATCGACCATGCGGTCCATCTCCCTCTGGAAGACCGAGACCCCATTCGTCACCCCAAAGGGGACTCTGAGGAATTGGTAGAGGCGTCCGTTCGCCTCGAAGGCGGTGTACGGGCGGTCCTCTGGTCTGATAGGGAGCTGGTGGTACGCTGACTTGAGGTCGATGGTGGAGAACACCCGGTATTGGGCGATTTGGTTCACCATTTCTGATATGCGGGGTAGCGGGTAGGCGTCTAGTTGGGTGTACCTGTTGATCGTTTGGCTATAGTCGATCACCATCCGTTTCTTCTCGCTACCCCTTACCACCACCACTTGGGCGCGCCACGGGCTATTGCTGCGTTCAATAATGCACTCTTTCAGGAGCCTGTCTACCTCGGTCGCGATAAACCGCCTGTCCTCCCAGCTGTACCTCCTGCTTTTGGTCGCTATTGGCCGGCAGTTCGGGGTAAGGTTCGCGAATAGCGAAGGCGGCTTTACCTTCAGGGTAGCCAGACCGCACACTGTGAGGGGCGGCTGGGACCCACCGTAATTGAGCGTGATGCTTTGGCGGTAGCACTGGAAATCCAGGCCCAAGATCACGCTCGCACATTGATTAATACTTTAAAATTATCGTACACAGTTCCGTTAACGGACAATTGTACCGTGCAGTAACCCATAATGGTCGATGTCTGGGTTTTATCAGCCATAGAGATGGTACCCCCGAGTAGGGACCACCTTTAGGGAGAGTCGTTTGTACCAGTTCAGGGGTGGATAAAACTCTCCGTGCTTCCACTGTCAATTAAACATTTAACCCTGCACCCCGTTTACCTCGATGTCCACCATTGATTTGGATAGCGGGTGTGCGGCCTGGTCTGGTCCACTGTGACCGATGCCACTGTAGGGCCCTGATCGAGACAAGATGGCGTCCACGCTGTCTGCTCACAAGATGGCGGACCCCACGAGGGTCGGGCAAGATGGCGTCCAAGATGGCCGCTCCCACGGCGCACACGCGGCGGTGGCGGGTTTTCTGGCGGGGTTCCCTCTGCACACCTTCCCGAAGTGCCCCTTCTTACCGCACTTAAAGCAGGTGGTGCCTTTCGCCGGGCACAGGTTTCTGGTGTGTTTCGGCTGCCCGCAGAAGTAGCAGTTGGGTCCCCGACGCGTCGCGGCTGTCGTAGGGCTTCTCGGGGGAGAGCGGGGGCCCCGACGGTGTCGGGCTGCCGGGCGGGGAAGATGCCTTCCAAGATGGCGGCGCCCTTGGTGCACACGTGGCGGCGTGGACGGCGCGGGCTGAAGAGTAGGCGTCCGAGTTTCTCTGGGCCACATCCAGGGATCGTGCTGTGTCCGCAGCCTGTTTCAGGTCCAATCCCGTTTTTTCCAGCAGTCTCTGCCAGATGTAAGTGGAGCTGAGGCCTGTGATAAAGGCATCGTGAACAAGCTCGTCAGTGTACACTGCGGCTTTTACATCTTGGCACTTGCAGTCTTTGCCAAGTGTTTTCAGGGTGCTTAGGAACTCCTCCACCGATTCCCCAGGTCGCTGTGCGCGAGTAGCGAGCAGATGCCTAGCATACACCTCATTCGTAGGCTGCTGGTAATGTGCCTTTAAGATGTTGCAGGCGGCCGGGGTACGTGTCGGCGTCTTGCATGAGGGGGGTAAACCCGGTGGCTTACCCAATTCCGCAGAATTCTGAGTTTCATACTCGCAGCGTCCGTAGCGTCTTTGACGGCTGCGGAATTGTCCAGGAAGAATTCCATACACATAAACCAGTGTCCGAAGCGTGCCGATGCGTCCGAAGCATGCTGGTCCAAATCCAAACGTTCGGGTTTCAAGAGTTGATCCATTATTTTGAAAATTAAGTCAATAAAATTGATGTGCCTCAATAAATCCGAGACTCGATGTTAGCGAAACAAAACAAGGCTTTTATTGACTTAGAAGGTAACACACAGAGGAGAATGTATCTTCCATCCAGAGGTCTGCCATACTGGATGTGCTGCAGGCTGGGCCAGCTTACATAGGAGCCAGGTATGGGCGGAGCCCTACACACAGTACAATACGATAGCAAAATACTGCAGATGTTGGAAATCCAAAATAACAACAGAAAATGCTGGAAAAACTCAGCAGGTCAGGCAACATCCGTGGAGAGAAATTTGAGTTGACGTTTCGGGTTGGACCCTTCTTCAATACTGGATAGAAAAGAAACTAAATCGAAGGCAGGGCTGCGGTCGGACAAAAGAATAATAGAAACAAAAGAAGTAAAAGAGATTAGAAGCAGACGAGATGGTAATGGGCTGGGATTAGGTGTAAAGTGTACTGGCAGGGCAAAATATAGCTGCCAGGTGTGAGAGAGAAACAAAAGGAAAGGCGGGGGGGAGGAAAAGGAGTGGAACAATTACAAGAGAAAATGAAATGGGGGGCCGAGCTTATGATCTGAAATTGTTGAACTCGATATTAAGTCCGGAAGGCTGCAGACTGCCTAATCGGAAGATGAGTTGCTGTTCCTCGAGTTTACGTTGAGCTTCCGTGGAACAATACAAAGAGGACAAGGATGGTGAGGTCCGAGTGGGAATGGAGCGGTGAATTAAAATGACAGGCGACCGGAAGCTCGGGGTCACCCTTACGGAACTGAACGGAGGTGATCCGCAAAGCGGTCACCCAATCTGCGTTTGGGCTCCCCAATGTAGAGGAGGACCGCATCGTGAGCAGCGAATACAGTATACTAGATTGCGAGAAGTACAAGTAAATTGCTGTTTCACCTGGAAGGGGTGTTTGGGGCCCTGGACAGTGGGAAGGGGGGAGGTATAGGGGGCAGGTGTTACATCTCCTCCGCTTGCACGGGAAGGTGCCAGGCGAAGAGGAAGTGCTGTTTGGGGTGATAGAGGAGTGGACTAGGGTGTCTCGGAAGGGAGCGGTCCCTGCGGAATGCTGAAAGGGGAGGGGAGGGGAAGATACGTTGTGGTGGTGGGATCACTTTGGAGGTAGCGGAAATGCCGGAGGATGATCCGTTGAATGTGGAGGCTGGTGGGGGTGAAAGGTAGAGGACAAGGGGAACCCTATCGTGGTTCCGGGGAGGGAGGGGGCAGGGGTGAAGGCAGAAGTGCGGGAGATAGAACTGACACGGTCGAGGGCAGTGTCAACCACAGTAGAGGGGAATCCTCAGTTGCGGAAAAAGGAAGACATGTCTGAAGCACTGGTGTGGAAGGTGGCATCGTCAGAGCAGATACGGCGGAGGCAGAGAAACTGGGAGAATGGAATAGTACAATACACAGTGCAATACACAGTACAATACAATGGAAATGAAACTGAAACCAACCACAGTCACAGGCAGAGAAATACTGATGAGTGATGAATGGAATATTTCATCACACTCACACTCCCAAACTCTCCCTCTCTCACACTCCCAATCTCTCTCTCTCACACTCCAATCTCTCTCTCACACTCCCAATCTCTCTCTCTCACTCCTATCTCTCTCTCTCAACACTCCCAATCTCTCTCTCTCTCTGACACTCCCAATCTCTCTCTCTCACACTCCCAATCTCTCTCTCTCAACTCCCAACTCTCTCTCTCACACTCCCAGTCTCTCTCTCTCACACTCCCAATCTCTCTCTCTCTCACACTACCAATCTCTCTCTCTCACACTCCCAATCTCTCTCTCTCACACTCCCAATCTCTCTCTCTCACACTCCCAATCTCTCTCTCACACTCCCAATCTCTCTCTCACACTCCAATCTCTCTCTCACTCACTCCCAATCTCTCTCTCTCTCTCACACTCCCAATCTCTCTCTCTCTCACACTCCCAATCTCTCTCTCTCTCACACTCCAATCTCTCTCTCTCACACTCCCATCTCTCTTCTCACACTCCCAATCTCTCTCTCTCACCTCCCAATCTCTCTCTCTCACACTCCCAATCTCTCTCTCTCTCACTCCCAATCTCTCTCTCTCTCTCTCACACTCCAATCTCTCTCTCTCCTCTCACACTCCCAATCTCTCTCTCACACTCCCAATCTCTCTCTCTCTCACACTCCCAATCTCTCTCTCTCTCACACTCCCAATCTCTCTCTCTCACACTCTCCAATCTCTCTCTCTCACACTCCCAATCTCTCTCTCTACACTCTCAATCTCTCTCTCTCTATCACACTCCAATCTCTCTCTCTACACTCCCAATCTCTCTCTCTCTCACTCTCCCAATCTATCTCTCTCTCACACTCCCAACTCTCTCTCTCTCTCACACTCCAATCTCTCTCTCTCAATCTCCCAATCTCTCTCTCTCACACTCCCAATCTCTCTCTCTCTCACACTCCCAATCTCTCTCTCTCTCACACTCCCAATCTCTCCTCTCTCACACTCCCAATCTCTCTCTCACACTCCAATCTCTCTCTCTCACACTCCCAATCTCTCTCTCTCACTACTCCAATCTCTCTCTCTCTCACTCCCAATTCTCTCTCTCTCTCACACTCCAATCTCTCTCTCTCTACACTCCCAGTCTCTCTCTCTCTCACACTCCCATCCTCTCTCTCTCTCTCTCTCTCTCCTCTCACTCCCAAATCTCTCTCACTCCCAATCTCTCTCTCTCACTCCCATCTCTCTCTCTCTCACACTCCCAATCTCTCTCTCTCTCTCACTCCTACTCTCCATCTCTCTCCTCTCAATCTCTCCTCTCTCTCTCTCTCCTCCCTCTCTCCTTCCCTCTCTCTCCTCCATCTCTCTCTCTCTCTCTCCACCCTCTCTCTCTCTCTCTCTCTCATTCCCATCTCTCTCTCTCCCTTCCCTCTCTCTCTCTCCTCTCTCTCTCTCACTCTCTCATCATTCCCTCTCTCTCTCTCTCCTTCTACCTCTCTCTCTTTCCCCCAGTCGCTCTCTCTCTCTCTTCACAACAACATGCCTCTCGAAAAAGCCTCGCACCGCCGCACGGGCCCCCAGCTAGTCTATATATATAAAGCGGCTCTTCTGTCTGTCTGTCCCGATGTCTGTCTGTCTGTCCGTCCGTTTTCTACACGTTTGAAAAGTTATAGAGCGTACCGACGCGCGCGTCACCTCAAAAGAAAGCTTGCGATTCCGGACCGGTTCATAGGCGTATTTACCTTTCGGCCGGACAAAAATCGCCGCCGCTGGTATCCAAAAAACGTTCAGCGTTCCGCTCATTAGCATCTCATTAGCGACCGTGTGATGTCGAGGTCGACCAATCGTACGGCGGGTTCCTGGTGCATGCCATCCTACAGTTGAGTGTCGAGTGACTCGACGAATTGACCAATCCTACGCTTCGGTGACCTGACCGGTTCGACCAATCGGGTGCGTGTGTGGGCGGGCCTTATCCTTCTGAACCGAGGTGAGTGGGCCGCCATCTTGATTTTTCACGATTTTTTTCCCCACACTTTCAGTGTGTTAGGGAACTAAGGTAAATATTTGAATTATGTGTTAGGGAATTAATTAACAATTTATTTGAGTTTTATATTGT
>NC_140998.1:176152371-176259344 GCF_052327205.1 Somniosus microcephalus | reverse complement strand
ATGGAGTTGACCTCCTGGGCCACTTGCAGCCACACAGCTTTAGTCTACTAGGGTGGCTTTTTTCTCCCTGAGGAAGGGAAGAGCACCTCCTTATTAGATCTTGCTCCCTGCACCAGAGCTTGGAGGGAGAGCTCATCAAATCGAGGTGGACACTTTTGCTTGCTGGTGGACATGGTCGGTAAATGAAGTCCTTTGTACAATGTCCAAAGTGTTTCCGGCCTCCAGAAGAAGCAAGGCTGCTCACAGGCCTTAAATCCAGCAGCACTGATAGAAACATAGAAACATAGAAGATAGGAGCAGGAGTAGGCCATTCGGCCCTTCGAGCCTGCTCCGCCATTCAACGAGATCATGGCTGATCATCCAAACCCTAGCACCCGGTCCCTACACCGACAGCCATCCCACCCAAGCCCTATCCCCGTAACCCCACGTATTTAATCCCCCCTAACACTAAGGGCCAATTTTTTTATTTATTTTTATCATGGCCAATCAACCTAACCCGCACATCTTTGGACTGTGGGAGGAAACCGGAGCACCCGGAGGAAACCCACGCAAACACGGGGAGAATGTGCAAACTCCACACAGACAGTCACCCGAGGCCGGATTTGAACCCGGGTCCCTGGCGCTGTGAGGCAACAGTGCTAACCAGTATGCCACCGTGATGTCATCAGAGGCAACTTTCAGGATGGAAAGACTCATTGGGCCAGAGGTTCTCACACGCTGGAAATCAAGTGCCCAATTAGGGCAAAATCGCAATTTTTCCCACTTCACATCGGAGTCGGGGCCCTGACATGAAAACCACCTGACATGCCCCAGCCCGACCCCAATGGCAAAATCCAACTGTCTCTGTGCACCGACCAGGTCTCTGATCATTTCCTGTGCTTATGTATTCTCTGCCCTCTCCAATTATTGGCATTGTTGTGTTGGTGGTTGTTGGAGGTCAATCATCTCAGCCCCAGGACATCGCTGCAGGTGTTCCTCAGGGCAGTATCCTAGGTTCAGCTACCTTCAGCTGAATAACCTTCCCTCCATCACAATGTCAGCCGATGATTGCACCGTGTTCAGCTCCATTTGCAGTTCCTCAGGCAATGAAGCAGTCCATGTCTGCATGCAGTAAGACCTGGACAACATCTAGGTTTGGGCTGATCAGTGGCAAGTAACGCCACACAAGTGCCCGGCAATGAACATCTCTAATAAGAGTGAGTCTAGCACTTCCCCTTGAATTACCATTGCCGAATTCCCTATCAACATCTTGAGGGTTGCCATTGATCAGAAACAACTGGACCAACCACATAAATGGCGTGGCTGCTAGAGCAGTTCAGAGGCTGGGTATTCTGTGGCGAGTGGCTCAACCCCCAACTTCCCAGCGCCTCTCCACCATCTACAGGGCACAATCAGGGCTGTGATGAAACACTCTCCACTTGCAACTACAACAACACTTAAGAAACTCAACACCGTCCAGGACAAAGCAGCCCATCCAACACCTTAAATATTCACTCCCTTCACCACCGGCGCACCGTGGCTGCAGTGTGTACCATCTACAAGATGCACTGCAGCAACTCACCAAAGCTTCTTCGACAGCACCTCCTAAACCCACAACCTCCACAAACTAAAAAGGACAAGGACAGCAGGCGCATGGAAAACCATTACCTTCAAGTTCCCCTCCGAGTCACGCACCATTCTGACTTGAAAATATATCGCCGTTCCTTCATTGTCACTGGGTAAAAATCCTGGAATTCCCTCCCTAACAGCACTGTGGGAGCACTGTTAAGTATGTGTATTGTATTGAACAATTAACACAAAGACTTAAACGTATAACTCAAACAGGTCTTTACTGGTTGGAGGTAGGGACTATACATAGGTCTTTACTTCATGCCCACAGGCGGGAACTGAGGGGGATCAGTACCCACAGTACTATTTATACCCCTATGGCCAGGAGTGGTACTGCGTATCACTACGCCCAACAAGTAGTGCAGTCCTGTCCATAGGTTCAAAGTAGCACACATATTACATACACAACATTCCTCCCTTCCTAGCTTTACAGTCATCTCCCCATTTAACATAACGTAATAACATATATACATATATAACTTCAGGTTTACATAACAGAATAACATAGATACATAGATAACTTCATGTCAAAAACAGATCACAGATTCAGTCTCTGCGGAAAACAGTTCACAGATTCAATCTCTGTGGTGTAGTCGGTTCACGTTGCTAGAGTGACTCATTCAATAGTCCTTCCATGGATTTAACAGTTTGAACTTCCGAACTGAATTGGCTCCGTTCGGAGGGACCACGTGTGTGATCTGGTAGAGGTGATAATGGTTCAGATGGGTCATCTTCTGTTTTTACTTTTCCTTTTCTGCTTCTTGGAGACTCTCTGGGCTCCATTGTCAGCTGCCACAGCTGCCAGCTGCATGCGCAGTTCCTCCTTCTCTTCCTCCTGTTTCCGTCGTAGAGCCAGCTTCTCCCGATGTTCCGTAGACTTTTGGTGCTCCTCCATGATTTCTGCACTTTGGGAGTCGAAGTTACAAGCTGGGCAGGACAGGACATCGTAATATTCGGTGTCGTCCTGAGCTAGACCAGTGAGAGGGTCGTCTATTTCCTCCATACCTAGCTGGACGTTAGCCAGCTCTTGTTCCAAATCCAGACATCTTTCCTGAAGAGACTTCTTCATGTGTACCTCTGCATCCAGCTTTTTCTGGGCTTTCAGCAAGTCGTTTACTAGTGACCTCATTTGTGATTTTAATACTTCAACTTCCTTTGGAGATTGATTGATCGGACTATGCAATCCCTCTACCGGAGCAGCTGTTTCAGCGGTCTGTTGTTCTACGTTGACGTGAGTCAGCGTACTTTTGGCATCCAAGGGCTGCTCTGTTGCAGTCATCTCAGTCTGTGTTGCCACCTCAGCTCTTCCAATAACCTTTGAGAGCTCCGAACCCCTTTCGTTTGAATATTGAAGTTCATGTTCAAGTTTTTCCCATTTCAGAGTCCTGTCCTTCAGCATATGCAGGAGTTGGCTGACCGTTAACTCCTCTGACATCAGACGTTTTGTGTGCTCCTGCTCCATTTTCTCCATCAGCTGCTTCTGTTGTCTTTCCAGATTCTCCAACTCTATATCAAAGAACTCTTTCGTTGCATTCAACTCTTGCTCAAAACGGCGAAGCATTTGTTCTAATTGCTGTTGTAGTTTGAAATGGAGTTGAGTTCGAGCCCGGTGTCCCTCAGAAATGGGCACATCAGTAGACTTGCCAGACTCAGAATCCACAGTTAAACTATGTTGTTGTTGCTCAGTGGAATTCTGTGCTGAAACTTTGTCTTTTGCACCTGAGTTGGGCTTACCATCATCCGTTCCAGAGTCTGGGCCGACTATCTTCACCGAGTTCTCACTCGTTATTGTTTGTAGGAAATGCCAGTCCATATTCATTTTCCTAATCCACTCCCGTCCTAGTAGTGGAGGACCTCCTTCAGATATCACATATAAGTCCATTATTTGACTGTCTTCGCCCTTGTGGGCCACTGCAACCTCTATTTTCCCGATGGGGTACACTCTTTGCCCCGTGTATGTTTTCAATATAATCCCCGTATCCTGTAGGGGAATATGTTGGAATAACTTTCCGTAATCTTTCTTATTTATGACCGTCAATGCCGATCCAGTGTCCAATTCCAGTTTTACTTGGACTCCTTCTATCTGAAGAGTGACCCAAATTGTCTGGAGGTCTGCACCCTTACCAGCGTTGAGTACTCTTAAGCTAGCCAGTTCATTACAGCTTAAGCTAGCCAGTTCATTACTGCTAGCGTCTGAATCGGACTCCTGTTCGGTCACCTTGTGTACCTTTGCGTATTTTCCTTGCGGTGACTTCTTGTTGCTGGTCTTCTTCCCTGACCTGCATACTCTAGCTATATGTCCAAGCCTACCACAAGTTCTACATTCTTGGTTTTTAAACCAACACTGGTTCTGATCATGCGTTGTCTTTCCACAACGATAACATTTGCCAGAACTCACACCCAATTTGTGTGCACTGAGCTCCGGTGACCGTAGCTGCATTACTGCCGTGCCTCTCGCTGCGGCTTCGTGTGCTGCTGCCATAGTGACCGCCTTCTCAAGCGTCAGCTCATTCTCCTCGAGCAGTCGCTTTTGTGTATCCTGTTTAAATAAACCACACACAAATTTGTCTCGTAGTGCATCTGTCAATCCCGTTCCAAACTGGCAATATTTCGCTAATTTACGCAATTCCAGCAAATATTCAGCATTGCTTTCATGCTGTAGCTGCCTTCTGTCGTAAAATTTAAATCGTTCCGCTAGCATCAGCGGCGTGGGGTTTAGATGATCTTTCAGGACAGTAACAATCTCATCGAACGTCTTATCCGCCGGTTCATCTGGTGATAACAGGTGTTTCAATTGCCCGTGCGTCTTCGCACCCATTAAATTTAATAATGTTAGAGCTTTATCTTGGTCACGAATTTTATTGGCCTTACAATAATTTTTTACTCTTTCAACATATATGGCCCAATCTTCGAGGTCACTATCAAAGGTGCTAATATTCCCGTGTTTAGGCATTGTAGATTTGCAATTTCTCAGATTTTATTTTCTTTACTTGTTATCAAAGATGGTGGCTTCCCGCTCTTGCCGTCGTCCTCCGCCCACAAAATGGCGGTTTTCCCGCGCTTGGCGGTCTTCACCCGTCCCCCGACGCCGTCTCCCTTCAGCCCTCGAGTGCGGCCCTTATCTTCGCCGCGATCGATAGCCCGCGCTGTGCACCGCGACTCTCGCACCTTGAGCTTCTGCAGCCGCCGCGCCTTTCAGTCCGAGTGCGGCTCTTATCTTTGGTCCCGATCGCTGGCCCGGCTGCGCCCCTCACTTCAAAGCGGCCCGGCCCTTATCTGCCGATCGCTATCGCCCTACCTCTCTCTCTTCCCCAGTCCTGTCTTTACTCCGGTTCACAAGCTGATGGAGGCTTCAGGGTCCTAATGCCTGTCTCTTCCAGTCGCTGGAAGCTGTCAGGATTTCTGCTGCCCTTCAGTTTTGAGTGGGGTGTTGAGGATTGAAACCTCTCTTCAACGTCCTGTCTTTGGACGAAGCCGCCTGGAATAACTGCCGCAGGGTAAGAGCCTGACTCGTCGCCAGTGTTAAGTATGTGTATTGTATTGAACAATTAACACAAAGACTTAAACGTATAACTCAAACAGGTCTTTACTGGTTGGAGGTAGGGACTATACATAGGTCTTTACTTCATGCCCACAGGCGGGAACTGAGGGGGATCAGTACCCACAGTACTATTTATACCCCTATGGCCAGGAGTGGTACTGCGTATCACTACGCCCAACAAGTAGTGCAGTCCTGTCCATAGGTTCAAAGTAGCACACATATTACATACACAACAAGCACCTTCACCACACGGACTGCAGCGGTTCAAGAAGGCGGCTCACCACCACCTTCTCAAGGGCAACTAGGGATGGGCAATAAATGCTTGCCTTGTGAACGACACCCGGATCCCGAGAATGAATAAAAAACTGCATTGTGCCGACTAATACTTTAAAAATGTTGTCTATTATTAACAGAGTGGGTGGTATGATGACAAAGCCTGTTGGCACTCAAGCATACTGTTCCAAGAAATTGTTGATGTGGGTTTCTCCCGGTGATTATTCACAGCCTGTTCCTTATCTCATCCACCCTGCCAGAAAGAGACAGCAAACGCAGTCTAGGCCATCTAAATGTGAATGAGAATTAATGAGTAAATCATTGCAGTTGCTCTCAAACACCTCCAGAAGAGTACATCACAGAGCAGTGAGTCAAGGGAGCACAGCAACTTCCTATTGTCTCAGCTCGGGAATGATAGGTGGCACATTGAGGCAACGACTCCTGTGTTTCTGGAGGGGGAAGATGTTATCTGTGGAGGGAATCAGGCAGAAATTGTTGAATATACTGGAGTTTTACTTTCTAACTTTTGGGGATTTATGGGTAGGTGATTAAATGGGTGGAATAGAGTATCATATCACTCCACATATTAAAATGCGATGGAACTATTCATAGTGCATAAGCATATTTACAATTAAATATTGCTGTTTAAGAACATTTAAAGTTGCAGTGTACCTTGTCTATAACTCTATATATGTGTCTTTAAACTTTCATTAACATATTCAACAGCTGAAAATCCGTTTGAATGTCTGGTAAAATCTGTATGTAGTAGGCAAAATGATTCTTATCTGGTCTTGGCAAGGAACATCCCCATTAAAAGCAAAATCTAAGGAGCAATGACCTCGGTGTTTCTTTCCAAAAAGAGAGAGATCTTCCATGCCAATCCCTTGTATCCAACTGCCTGCATTTGTGATTGACTTAAATCATTTTTTATTCACAAAGACAGCAGCTGAACAATCTTGAAATGGAGAGACCCAAGGACCTCATTAACATCACAACAATTAGCAGAACATCTCCGCATGTTTATAAAATATTTCTGGCTCATGTCAAAAACCCAAGAGGAAAAAGGCAATGTCACAAACATGCAAACTTTTGGAATATGAGTTTAAATGAACAGGGTGACTTGCCATTAGTATCCCCTTCTATTGGTTTTCAGACTTCCCTCAACTGCAATCTACAGTTGTTTGTCATAATCACTTCAGAATATATGTCGTGTGAAAGGAACAGTTTAACTTTTCTTCCAGCTATTTGAGATGTTTGACTGGATAACCTGCAGTAAAAATGAAAACTTTTCTTGTACTTCATCATAATTTCAAACTGTGATTGTTATCAAGTTCAGTAACTTTCTGCTGGGCACGCAGAGTCTTTGAGTCACTGTGCGTCACAAAGATACACAAGGTTATGTTGGAAGTAGCTGTGCAGATATATTTGTGTCACTATATGGGTCAATGCACAAGAAAAAGGTATGATAACAGTCATAGTTCAGTTACATGGAATTGATACGTGACATGTAAACTTAACTTTTCAGTATTTTTCTCAAGCCGGAAGGAACATGTAGGGCTGGATTTTCTGAATGGAGACGTGCTGGAGGCGGGACTGCTGCTTGCTAGGTCTCAGTCCCGCCTCCATCAACTTCTGGCCAACCAGCGGGGTTTTCCCCTGATTGACCTTGTTAAGCCCACCCTGCGGGCTCAGCAGGCCAATTAGGGGGAAGTCACTGACAGAGCGCATCAACGTATGACGTGCCATCTGTCAAGATTTCTTGAAAGAAGAAATGTCAGCGTTTGACAGCTCTGTGAAGCTGTCAAACACTGACATTCTGTGTAGTTTGATGAGCCCTAGTGTTCAGGACTCATCAAACCTTTCTACTTTGTAGAAATCAGATGACTATTGGTTCGGCGGATCCAAAAGCCATTCTGTGAAATCTACAATGAAGATGCCGGGACTCCGGATCCACAGCGGCTGGAGGCTGTAGGCAGAAACAAAGGTAAGTGAACATTTTCTAACACTTTACACTCACCTCACATACTTGCCACTCCACCCATCATTCACCTCTAAATTACACTTTCAGACCCCTCCGACCCGCGCAGACCTCCTGCTCAACTCCTCCACCCCAGCGGGGTTCTCCAAGGTCGGGAAGCCTGCACTTGAAAAGGTAAAATGGTACTAATCCTTATTTCTGCCTGTTAATTACCTGTTAACAGACAGTTAAAAGGATTTAATCCCTTTCCTGCCTCGAGGAGATGGAACCCGGATCAGGATGGCTTCCCGCCTCCTGGCAAAAGGGCACAGAATTGGGGTGGGGGCGGGTTTGCCAGCCACCCCCACTTTCTGCAACTTTACCGGCAGTCCCGCCTCCATACCCGCCTCCTTGGGGCTGGCAAAATCCAGCCCGTAAAGTCTGGAGTTAATGTGGGATCACGTAATAGTCATGAATATCACAAAGAATTATGGTGAACATAAGAACATAAGAACATAAGAAATAGGAGCAGGAGTAGGCCAATCGGCCCCTCGAGCCTGCTCCGCCATTCAATAAGATCATGGCTGATCTGATCCTAACCGCCAATCTACTATCACAGAACCATCTCCTGAATCTAACAGAATTAGACACATGAAATAGCAGCAGGATCAGGCTACACGGCCCCTGGGCCCGCTCCGCTACCCACAGGGCCATGTCTGATCCGAACCTGGACTCATGTCCAAATTCCTGCCCGCTCCCCATAACCCTTAATTCCCTTTACTTCTAGGAAACTGTCTATTTCTGTTTTAAATTTATGTAATGATGTAGCTTCTACAGCTTTTTGGGGCAGCATATTCCATGGACCTACCACCCTCTGAGTGAAGTGGTTCCTCCTCATCTCAGTTTTGAAAGAGCAGCCCCTTATTCTAAGACTATGCCCCCTAGTTCTAGTTTCACCCATCATCGGGAACATCCTCCCCGCATCCACCCGATCCAACCCCTTCACAATCTCATATGTTTCAATAAGATCGCCTCTCATTCTTCTGAACTCCAATGAGTAGAGTCCCAATCTACTCAACCTCTCCTCATATGTCCATCCCCTCATCCCCGGGATTAACCGAGTGAACCATCTTTGCACTGACTCGAGAGCAAGTATGTCTTTTCTTAAGTATGGACACCAAAACTGTATGCAGTATTCTAGGTGCGGTCACACCAATACCTTGTACAACTGAAGCAATACCTCCCTATTTTTATATTCTATCCCCCTAGCAATGAAAGCCAACATTCCACTGGCCTTCTTAATCACTTGCTGCACCTGCATACTAAGCTTTTGAGTTTCGTGCACCAGGACCCCCAGATCACTTTGTACTTTTGTACTTTCCAGTTTCTTGCCATTAAGATAATAACTTGCTCTACGATTTTTCCTGCCAAAGTGCATAACCTCACACTTTCCAGTATTGTATTCCATCTGCCAAATCTCTGCCCACTTATTTAGCCTGTCTATGTCCCCTTGCAGGTTTTTTATGTCCTCCTCACTCACTACTTTCCCTCCCATCTTAGTATCATCTGCAAACTTTGATATGTTACATTCGGTCCCCTCCTCCAAATCGTTAATGTAGATAGTAAAGCGTTGGGGACCCAGCACTGACCCCTGTGGAACACCACTAGTTACTGATTGCCAGTCTGAGAATGAAACATTTATCCCAACTCTCTGCCTTCTGTTAGATAGCCAATCCTCTATCCATGTCAGAATATTACCCCCAATCCCGTGATTTTTTATCTTAAGCAATAATCTTTTGTGTGGCACCTTGTCAAATGCCTTTTGGAAGTCTAAATACACTACGTCCACTGGTTCCCCTTTATCCACCCTATTAATTACTTCCTCAAAGAACTCCAGCAAATTTGTCAAACATGACTTCCCCTTCATAAAACCATGCTGACTTTGTCCTATTAAATTATGATTATCCAAATGTCCTGTTACTGTCTCCTTAATAATGGACTCCAAAATTTTACCTACCACAGATGTTAGGCTAACCGGTCTATAGTTTCCAGCCTTCTGTCTACTGCCCTTTTTAAATAAGGGTGTTACATTAGCAGTTTTCCAGTCTGCCAGGACCTTTGCTGAGTCCAGGGAGTTTTGGAAAATTATTACCAATGCATCCACAATCCCTACCGCCACTTCCCTCAAGACCCTAGGATGTAAGCCATCAGGTCCAGGTGATTTATCCGCCTTGAGTCCCATTATTTTACCGAGTACGACTTCCTTTGTGATTTTGATCATGTTTAGCTCCTCCCCCCCTATAGCCCCCTGTTTGTCCAGTGTTGGGATATTCTTAGTGTCCTCTACTGTAAAGACTGATACAAAATATTCATTCAGTGTTTTTGCCATCTCCATATTTCCCACCATTAATTTCCCGGTCCCATCCTCTAAGGGACCAACATTAACTTTAGCCACCCTTTTTCTTTTTATATAACTATAAAAACTCTTACTATCTGTTTTTATATTTTTTGCTAATTTACTTTCATAATCTATCTTCCCTTTCTTAATCAATCTTTTTGTTATTTTTTGCTGTCTTTTAAAGTTTTCCCAATCCTCTATCCTCCCACTAGATTTGGCTACCTTATATGCCCTTGTTTTTAGTCGAATACTATCCTTAATTTCTTTACTTAGCCACGGATGGCTGTCTTTTCTTTTGCACCCTTTTCTTCTTAGTGGAATATATTTTTTTTGGAAGTTGTAAAATAACTCCTTAAATGTACACCACTGATCATGTATCATCTTACCCTTTAATCTATTTTCCCAATCCACTCTACTCAATTCCGCTCTCATACCTTCATAGTCTCCTTTATTCAAGCTTAGCACGCTTGTTTGAGATCCAACCTTCTCACCCTCTAATTGAATATGGAATTCAACCATGTTATGGTCACTCATTCTAAGGGGATCCTTTAATAGGACATTTTTAATTAATCCTGTCTCGTTACACAGGACCAGATCTAAGGTTGCTTGCCCCCTGGTCGGTTCAGTTACATACTGCTCAAGAAACCCATCCCTAATACACTCAATGAACTCATCCTCAAGGCAGCCCTGCCCAATTTGATTTGTCCAATTAATATGATAGTTAAAATCCCCCATAATTATAGATGCTCCCTTATTACAAGCCTCAACTATTTCCTGATTGATACTCCGTCCAACAGAGTTGCAACTGTTCGGAGGCCTATAGACTACGCCCACTCGTGTTTTATTCCCCTTATTATTCCTTACCTCCACCCAAACTGTTTCATTATCCTGATCTTTTGACCCAATATCATTTCTCTGCATTACAGTGATTCCTTCCTTTATTAACATAGCCACCCCACCTCCCCTTCCTTCCTGCCTGTCCTTCCTGATCGTTAAATAACCTGGTATGTTTAATTCCCAGGCATTGTCACCCTGCAACCATGTTTCTGTAATGGCCACAAGATCATACCCATATGTAGTTATTTGTGCCATTAACTCATCTATTTTGTTACGAATGCTACGTGCATTCAGATAGAGAACTTTCAAAGATGTTTTGTGACACTTAGTTTCTGCTTTTGCCCTTTTCATTACTTTAACTTTTACTCCATACCTTCTGCCCCTTCCTGACACGCTCTGGTTTTTAATTTCCCCACTGCTACCTAAGTCTATGACCTTTTCTGTTGTCATTTTTATTATTTGCTCTCGAGGAACCTCCCCCCCACTAGTTAGTTTTAAGCCCTCTCTACAGCCCTAGTTATATGATCCACCAGGACTCTAGTCCCAGCACTGGCAAAGTGAAGCCCGTCCCAATGGAACAGCTCCCTCCTGCCCCAGTACTGGCGCCAGTGTCCCAGGAAGCAAAACCCATTTCTCCCACACCAGTCTTTGAGCCACGCATTTAACTCTCTAATTTTATTTGTCCTAGCCAAATTCGCTCGTGGCTCAGGTAATAATCCAGAGATTATTACCCTTAAGGTTCTGTTTTTTAATTTGATCCCTAGCTGCTCATACTCCTTTAACAGAACCGGCTTTCTAGTCCTATCTACGTCGTTTGTACCCTCATCCATGCTTTTGTTACCTCCAGACTTGACTAGTCAGAAACCATAGAGAAAAGGCAGGCGAGGAAATGGCTTTATCCGCAATATAGGAGTTTCCTGATAGGTCAAGGAAGCATAAAGCACCACAGTCGCAGTCACAGATGATGTTGTTAGTGACTTTGACCAGTGCTGTCTTAGTCCCGTGAGCAGGGTGAAAACTGGTCTGAATGAATTTGAACAGGGGGCTGTGGGAGAGGTCAGCATGCAACAGGGTGGGGTGGGGCATGATGGCACACTCAAGGAACTTGGATAAGAAAAGAAGGTTAGAGGTTGGGTGATAGTTGGAGGGGAGAGGCAGGTAAAGGATGAGCTTTTTGAAAGGGGGACAATGAGGCAGTTTTGACAGGAAGAGGAATAGTGCCTGAAGAGAAGGGAGGGGCCATTAATAATATTGGTAAAGACTGGGGCCAGGAGTGGTCGTTGAATGATCAGGAGTTGGGTGAGGAGGAGATCAAACAACAACAACAACTTGTATATATATAGTGCCTTTAACATAGTAAAACGTTCTAAGGCGCTTCACAGGAGCGTTTTCAAACAAAATTTGACACCAAGCCATATAAGGGGATATTGGGGCAGGTGACCAAAAGCTTGGTCAAAGAGATAGGGTTTAAGGAGCATCTTAAAGGAGGAAAGAGAGGTGGAGAGGCAGAGAGGTTTGGGGAGGGAATTCAAGAGCTTAGGGCCTGGTGGAGCGATTAAAATCGGGGATGCTTAAGAGGCAAAAATTGAAGAAGCATAGATATCTTGGAGGGTTGTAGGACTGGAGGAGGTTACAGAGATAGTGAGGGGTGAGGCTATGTAGGGAATTGAAAACAAGGATGAGAATTTTAAAATCGAGGTGTTGCTCAAACGGGAGCCAATGTAGATCAGTGGCACAGGACTGATGGGTGAACATGACTTGGTGCGAGTTAAGATATGGGCAGCAGAGTTTAGGATGAGCTTAAGTTTATGGAGCAGAAAGGAGCAGGAAGTCCATTTCATAGAAAAGATAAGCTTGTGGGGGATGGGGGGTTGCTGGTGATGGGTGAACAGTTTCAAAGGTCGTGATTTCACCTTCTGAGGCGGGTCTGGAGCGGCCGGGGTCGGTGGAGGGGTGCAATCCTGTTGCTGACTCCATCCCACTCCGTGAAAAGAATTTTACGCTGATTGGGCTTGTTAAGCCCGCCCAGCGCGTTTGCCAGCCTATTGAAGGAAGTGGGCCTGATGAAGTCACTTGATGACGCGTCATCAGCCAGTTTCCTTAAAGGGACCATGCGCAAATTGATTTTGACAGTTGTGCTGTCAGTGTTCTACAGCCTTGAGCTGCTGCAAACACTGACAAGCACTGCTAAGAGGTGCATGGCTACACCCAGGCTCTCCCATGACTCCCTCCATATGGAGGGAGTCACAGCACGCAGGGAGATTCTCTTCCCTTCCCAGGGGCGGAAGAGACCTCCCTGGGAGATCAATGCAGCCTGGTTGCACATTGCACAGGAGGGCACAAGCAGGGATGTCGTCAGGAGGCCCAGGCTGCAGTGGCGCAAACCTTTCAATGATCTCAGTAGATCACAAAACATTACTGCAAAGCCACACTCAACCTCATCCTGCTGTGACACTCATCACATCCCCATCACTCTGCCTTCCCTACACTACTCCTGCACATCCTTACACCAACTTACCTTGCACCTCCACCCATCCCTATCTACATTATCACTTCTCCATCTCACTAGCCACCCCTCACACTCACCCTCATCCTGGTCCAATCATACCAAATAACAGCACACAAGGGTGGGCACTTGGGTGTTTTAGCCAATGTTCATGTGAAGTTTCCATTAATGTGGTGTCAGACATTGAAATCTTTATTTTCAACACTTTGCATTGTTGGGCAGATTTGTGTGCCCCTTTGGAAGTGGTTAGTGAGTTGCAGTGAATGGTGAGACATGACGGCACCCCCCGCGATGGTGATGAGTGTGAAAGGAATGGCTTGGACATTGTAGGGATGCTTTATTGTGTTGGTGTGGGGTGATGCCAACCTGGCGCATCATGTACAGTGTCAAGTGAAGCATATCTGGCTATGGTGAGGCCTTCCTTGATGTCCCGGGCAGCAGTGTGGCCGGGCCCTGTGTCCTGTGCAGCATCAGTTGATTGCAAAGAAGGTTGGTGTTGATGTTGGTGCTGCTGGTGTGGCTGGTGCTATTGGTATTGGGGCTGATCGTGTTGGGATTCTGAGGACCAAGGTGAGATTTTTTCAAGGGCACCGATGCTGATGTAATAGATGGCAGGTGAAGTTGAGATGACAGAAGCGATCTGTCAATGGTGAGAAAGGTTGTTCCAATGAGGTGACACTGGATACAAAGTTTGCTCCAAACACTTGCAAGCTGCATAAAGCTCAATCTGTCCTCCAAATGCAGTAAGCAACAGCTTCTAGCCTTGGAAAGTGAACACCTATGAAATGGAGCTTTTATAGAACATTTGCAGCTGTCAAGTTAGTAAATCATCCCATGCTGACACAACTCCTGACCTCCTCACCTGATGTGATTTCCCGAGCAGCGGGAAAGCCGTTGGCGAATTCTAAGGGCTCGATTTTGCCATTGGGGGTGGGCTGGGGCGTGTCAGGTGGTTTTCGTGCCAGTATCCCGACTCCGATGTGAAGTGGGAAAAAAGTGCGATTTTGCCCTAATTGGGCACTTGATTTCCAGCGTGTGGAAACCCCTGGCCCAATGAGTCTTTTCATACAGAAAGTCGCCTCCGATTATGTCATTAATGCTGCTGGATTTAAGGCCTGCAAGCAGCCTTGCTTCTTCTGGAGACTTTAAACTTTATGCCCATTGTTGTGATCGCTTCATTCAGCAACTATGTCCAGCAGTAGGCCAAAGTGTGCTCCAAGGTTCGATGAGGCCTCCCTCCAAACTCTGGTGGAGGGAGCAAGATCAAATAAGGAGGTGCTCTTCCCTTCCTCAGGGAGGAAAAAGCCTCCCCAGCAGGCTAAAGCTGTGTGGCTGCAAGTGGCCCAGGAGGTCAATTCAATCTCTATGTGCCACAGAACCTGGCTGCAGTGCAGGAAGAGGTTTCATGACATTCTCCGCACAGGAAAAGTGAGTATGACTTTCCCATCACCCTCAATCTGATCCCCATTGCCTCTCCTCACCAGCACTCTGCTTTGCCAACCTCTTCCTCCACATCCCACTTGACACTTAGATCACTGCACCCTTACCCATTCCCTCTCTCTCTATGGTCACATTCACTTAACTATTTGACCATGCAGCCTTCACACTCCCTATCACTGTGATGCAATGACAACAACTTACAACACAAAGGGAGGGCCCTTTGTCTCCTTCTATGCATCTATGCTATGTATTCGCCACACTCACTCCTTCATTCTCACTCAAACTGCACTAGTGCCCCTCATTGCAGGAAAAGAGAGCCCACAATAAGAGGCAAAGAGCGAGGAAAGGAAGAGGGCCACCCTCAGTAGCCCAGCTCACCACATCGTAGGAGGCGGCCCTGGAAATTGCCGGTGTCAAGAACGATTCGCAAGTGGGGGACGGACAGACGGGTGCATCACAGCAAGCTGGTGACAGAATAGTTTGGCATCTCTCTCATTGACATTGCATGAGTGACTGATAATGATTCTGATGCTCTAACAAATTGACTTATGATCATCTTCACAATTCAATGTGCATGCAACCTTTACCTCACATCTCTAACTCTTTCCTTTACTCCCCCACAGGACCATCGACAGCCCCTGTCCCCACAATCCAGGAGGAACAGCCCGAGCCTCAAGACTCCTCAGAGGAAGCTGCAACCTCTGAGGGCGCTGCGTCAGCAGAATTAAGCGCACCCAGCACCAGCGCAGACACTCACAACTCAGTGGGACCTTTGCGAGATAGAGTAGTGTTGGCAACTGGTGTATCACAGCTCACAAGTGAGCATCAGCAGATGGTGGAGACAGGGTCAGCAGTGGAGAGTCCTCGTCGGAGGGCGCAGGACTCTGCCAGCTCGGCTCAGCTGCATGTCGACCCTGTGCCTCCGGGTCCATCCAGAAGGAGAGCGGTGCTGGAATTCCAGGAACAGGTGCAGGAGTCTCTGGCAGGTTTTGTCTACAGGGTCGCTGCGAGTGCGGAGCGAATGGAGGAGTCCATCGTGAACATGAGCAGAGCCTTTGTGGAGGCATGGGCACATGAACGCATCACCACGGAATGGATGGCAACCTCTGTGGAAAGGATGGCTACGGTAGAGGAGAGGATGACTAAGTCCATGGAGGAGCTAAGTCACCAGAGTGTTGAAAACATGATCATTGTTCAGAATAGACTGACATCTCTTGAGGAGCAATGGTTAGCTCTTGAGCATAGAAGCCAGACCTTCATGGAAGTCCTCTGGAGTAGGACCTCCAGTGCAGAAATGGGTTCTCATGGCCCCCTTGAAGTGCAGCAAGGTGCTGTCAAGCCACTTGCCAGCGCTGAAGTGGGGCTGATCCATGACAGGGATATTGGTGGCAGACAACAAGGAAGTGGGGGCTCCTCTCCAGAGCGCTCACACGACCATGCCACTGCAAAGCCCTTGGTCAGAGCCCCACCAGAGTCCTCACCCAACTGAGATGGGTGTCTCATCCCCTGTACAGCCGCAGGAGCAGCAGACTGTTGCTGAGCCCTCACAGGTTCACAACCCCAGAGGACGGCCGCCAAATGTGTCGAAACAGGAGCAGCAAGAAAGTGAGCAAGGGGCCTCCACATCTGCTGAAGCCACAGGGGAAGCACCATGTAGGAGCATGCATAAGAGGAAGATAATGCACAAGTAGTCACAAGGGTAGTCACTTGTGTGTTATGTTGTGTTTATTTTTCAAATGCTTGTTGTGATAAAAATTTCTGATGGCAAACTGTTGAAGTTGTGGCGTGTGTCATTTCGCAAATGGGACTTCCGCATTGAGGGCTTAGAGCAACTTGTGAATTGTCAGTATGGTGGTCAGAGTGATAGGAATCCGCAGGTTCTTGTCCATTGTCGATGCTCTGGTAAGGAGGTGCGAGGCAAAAGTGTTTGATTGTGCAGGCTGAGCAAATCTGGCCAAGACGAGTGCATCCCTTGCATCCCGGGCACCAATGTGGTCACGCACTGGCACCTTCTGGCCTGTGCAGCTTCAGGTGGGTGAGCAGCAGCTTGGCGCTCCTGTTGTTGCTGCTGCTGTTGGTGCTGCTGTTGTTCAGGGTTCTGCTGCTGCCGCGGCTGGTCTTCGTCCGAATCTGATGTCCAGGAGGAAAGGAAATAAATGCTTCCCATGCTTCTGGTATATGCCTCAGTTGAGGAAGTGCTCAGTCAAGGTGGGGAGAGGTGTTTCCCAGGAGGTCACACTGGAGATGGGTCTCAGGCTCCAGACTTCCACAACAATGAGTAGGCCGCTAAAAGTTCCCCCAGACCTGAGACAACAAAGTTCTGCCACCTGCAAATGATGATTGCTGAAAATTCCTTTTTAAGGGTGGAGCTGCAGCTGTTAGTAAGCAATCCACTTGTGAGGCTGCCAGGATTACCTGGCGTGTTCCAGAGGAGACATGCAGGACGGGATTATAGAGGCAAATAACTGCTTATTAAGAGCCTTAAGAGCCTATCCCGCCTCTTGGAGGCGGGATGGAAACGGGGTCTAAAACCCCGATTCTGGGAAAATTGCTCAGAGGTGGGCTGGAGGCGGGATCGGAGCTGCCCGCCATTTTTGCAATTTTAACACCTCACACGCCTCCAATCTCGCCTCCTCGGGCCTGGCAAAATCGAGCCCTAAAAATCTAAGGATAAGCTTAAAATACTAGTTAATTGCCTCTTAACAATCTCTCTAATGATGTAAACTGCCTCCCCTGCCGCTTGGTGTCGGGTCTGTTCTGTTCCCTATCCGCTGACAAAAAAAAACATTTTCCCAGCTGACCCGCCTCCAAATGTCCCTTCTGACCCCCCTGAAAAATTCCAGCCAAAGTGACAGGGATGTTGGGTTTAGGATGAGTAAGTGGTTGGGAGGTAGGAGAAGGAGAATAGTGAGTTATTGTCACCTCGGGCACCTGATCACATTTCTTGAATCTTCCAGATAAAGAAATCTATGAACTCCTCACAGTTACTGTTGGAGGTCAGCAACCAAGGACAAGAGAAAGGGATGTGAGGAGATGGTTTGAACATACATAAGAACATAGGAAATAGGAGCAGGAGTAGGCCATTCGGCCCTTCGAGCCTGCTCCGCCATTCAATAAGATTTTTGTCATGGAAAGAAAGGAGTTATGAGTTGTCCTCAAAATGTTCCTAGTATAAATCACCTTTATTGGGAAAGGCTGTACGTGTGGGAAAACCTCATAAAAAAGTAAGAGGATTAAATACAAAATGACAAATAAAAGAATTCAAGAATGTAGTCTAGCCCTAACCCTAATGCAGTTTAAAACTATGACGGCTTAGTTTAGAATTTATAGTTCTAACTCCAACCCAGAATTATGCAGGTGTGAAGAGGAGGTGAGTACGTTATACCATGCAGCCACTGAAAGCCCCCTTTAGGAATTCTGGATGGATATAGTTTGAAATTCCTTTCAAATATATAAAAAAAATAAGCTGTGGGAGTTTTCGTGTGTTTGATGAAGAGACCTTGATTAGTGCAACACTCTGATTCTCTATTTACGGCTGTGAATGGAATGAAAGCAAAAATAAACTGTTATCTGAAATCACACAATCTATTCAAAGATATTTTATGAATGGCAAAACACACGACATACTTTGAATTAATCCTTGCAAAGGAAAAAAAACATTTGGAGTAAAATAAGCTTCAAACGTTGCAATATTCTTTATTCTGGAGTTTGGGATACAATACGTTACTTCATTTTCTTGTGGTTAAACCCAACTAGCCTCACTTGCAACGTTACAAAGAGTCATGTGTGAATATTACTCCTAGCCCTTCATCACGGCTTTTAACAAAACTCATTTAGGCAGAATCCCTTATGGCGAGCAAACAGTAGTTATCAGTATTTTGATCGCTCAAAATGAGCCGGAATTATTTGCATTCGATAGCTGACACTCAAAAAAAAAGAAGCAGTCTCCTTCATTCACATATCTCCTAAATCTATTGTGAAAAAATCTAGCATCACCTAATTTAGTAGATTTTGTAGTGTTTTGTGTGTTTTAGTACGGCAGCAGAGGGCTGTATCCTCGGTAATGTGGTGTTTGAATCCTAGCACGTAATGGTCCGGATATTCGAGTGCGCTCAAACACAGACACGCAGGGGGTGCAGGGAACGATCCCCTTTGCCTGAATTGATAGGCCCGGGGCGCCCGTAATATTGGGCCTCAGACCTCATTATCATCGAACCGGTGAGCAACGGACATCTAATGGGTGTCCCTAGACAACTTGCCAGAGAAGCGAACTCGTAGATAGGGCCACTACGACGGCAGCAGTGGGCCTCAGGTAAGTTCCTAAAGAGGACAGGGAAGCGGGGGAAACTAGGAGGGAGGGTAATGGGTGGCTGTAAGGGAGAGTGGCGGTGATCGGGAGGGAGGGTGGCAGCCTGGATTGGAAAGGTGGCGGTGATGATCGAGGGCGGAGGGGGTGGTCGAGCGGTGGCTGGCAGCGGCCCATGTGGTTTGTATGTGAAACCGGGAGGAGCACTTCCTGTACATGGCCCAAAAGTGGAAACATGTGGGTGGCAGTGCACCTGAGGAAGATCTACACCGGTCCCTCTGACAAATCAAAGTAAGTGCACCTCTGCTTGCACATGCGGGTAGGGGAATAATAACCAGGGCGCGGACCTGCTCTAGTCAAATCTCAAGAACTGCAATCCCTCCATTGCTCCCCCCTCTTTTTCTTCCAGAAAATACAGAGGGATTCCCACAAGGAAACCTATGGTCCAAATTTTTAGGGAAATAATTCAAAAGTGACAATGCCAAGAAACCTTGGCAGAAAAACTTTGAGAGTATCAAGCGGCCAAAAAATCCACCATAATATAATTTGAAATAAAACCTACAAAATCATTGCGGCTACTTGCTCTGTGTCTTTTTAAATGTCAAATTCCTCTAACCCCATGCCTAGCAACCCTGGGTGCCCGTTCACATTGAGGGTATTCTCAGTTTCCATTATAAAAAATGATCCACCCAACCAGAAATGTACACGATGAGCATTATGGGCAGTGATGCAAGCTGTGACATGGCTCTCCATGTATCGGCACCCAGTGTCTGTGCCCGGCATCCTGACAGGAGTCATGAGCCAGGTGTAGAGGTGACATCCACTGTCTCCAGGGTGGCCTGGGTGGAAGAAAGGTGAGGTTGGACTTGGGGCTGGTGCAGCCTGAACACATCATGACTACTCCCAGGAAACCGGTTTAGAGACCTACATTATCAGCTGCCTGTAGTGACACACAGCTGCACGTTCAACTGGAACCAACGTTCCCTCTGCGTTGCGGGGCCGTGCAGCAATCGGGAAGGTACCGCGTAGGCCGCTCACATGCTGTTCCCTCTAAGATACCGCATATGCGTGGCCACGCAGGCGAGCACGCAGCAAACTTAAAGGTGCCGCTCACAAAACAAAATTTAGAGGGAACATTAGCTGGAACCACTTCTTGTTAGAGAATATGGCTCGTTCTTGAAGGGGAGAACACAGGGCAACGTGTGGAAAGTCAATGGAACCTTGCACCTGGAGAAACCCAGAGAGCTCTCCCTTCCTGATCAGCAGCCTCGAAGGTGAGGTATTGCTGTCTCATTGTAAAGAGGGCATCCGTCACCTGCTGGGTGGTCATATGGACAGCAAAATGTCTGATATTGCTGAGGTCACCTGTTACAGCTTGAATTGAGCCTGTGGCCTAGAAATTGAGAGCCACCATTACCCCGACAGCCACAGGACAGTGCTAAGTGTGCCCTGGTGTCTGGCTCCAATTCCTGCTGTAACTGGTGACCACAGTCAGTGGCTGTCTGCCTGCTGAAGCACAGCGTCCTCATGCACGGCTCCTTGGTCATGCTCAGGTACCACATCATGTCCCGTAAGACCCATATTGTGCAAGGCCTCCTGTGGCCTTCCCCCTTTCGCCCTCTTCTTTGAGCCTCCGCAGGTATGAGCTGCCATGCTTGCTACTGCTATTCCTCTTGGCGTGGCAGCCTCAATGGTAATCCCAGCAACATCCTCATATTTCCTAGTACTACTGCAGCTAATGAAGTAAAACAGTGGAGCTGCAGCCAAAAGTAAGTTCTCCAACAGTATCAAAAACTTCCCAAACTCAGCCAAAAGAGCCATGACATGGTTCCAAAAAATCCCTAGCAGCCTAAAACGTCTCTCTCCAGAGACTTACCTTAATGGAGGATCCCATTAAATTCCGCAGCTGGAGCCTGCTTCCTGAGCCATGTTTTGCTGGGCAGACGTAAGAATTTTTGAATCCAAAGCTCGCAGGCACCAATTTCCCTAAAGAAAGAAAGAAAACCTGCATATATAGTGCCTTTCATGACCTCAGGACGTCCCAAAGCAATTTATAGCAAGAATGAAGTACATTTGAAATGGAGTCACTCATGTAATGTAGGAAACGAGGCAGTCAATATGCACACAGCAAGCTCCCACAAACAGCAATGTGATAATTGTTGTGTATGTAATATGTGTGCTACTTTGAACCTATGGACAGGACTGCACTACTTGTTGGGCGTAGTGATACGCAGTACCACTCCTGGCCATAGGGGTATAAATAGTATTGTGGGTACTGATCCCCCTCAGTTCCCGCCTGTGGGCATGAAGTAAAGACCTATGTGCAGTCCCTACCTCCAACCAGTAAAGGCCTGTTTGAGTTATACGTTTAAGTCTTTGTGTTAATTGTTCAATACAATACACATACTTAACACTGGCGACGAGTCAGGCTCTTACCCTGCGGCAGTTATTCCAGGCGGCTTCGTCCAAAGACAGGACGTTGAAGAGAGGTTTCAATCCTCAACACCCCACTCAAAACTGAAGGGCAGCAGAAATCCTGACAGCTTCCAGCGACTGGAAAAGACAGGCATTAGGACCCTGAAGCCTCCATCAGCTTGTGAACCGGAGTAAAGACAGGACTGGGGAAGAGAGAGAGGTAGGGCGATAGCGATCGGCAGATAAGGGCCGGGCCGCTTTGAAGTGAGGGGCGCAGCCGGGCCAGCGATAGGGACCAAAGATAAGAGCCGCACTCGGACTGAAAGGCGCGGCGGCTGCAGAAGCTCAAGGTGCGAGAGTCGCGGTGCACAGCGCGGGCTATCGATCGCGGCGAAGATAAGGGCCGCACTCGAGGGCTGAAGGGAGATGGCGTCGGGGAACGGGTGAAGACCGCCAAGCGTGGGAAAACCGCCATTTTGTGGGCGGAGGACGACGGCAAGAGCGGGAAGCCGCCATCTTTGATAACAAGTAAAGAAAATAAAATCTGAGAAATTGCAAATCTACAATGCCTAAACACGGGAATATTAGCACCTTTGATAGTGACCTCGAAGATTGGGCCATATATGTTGAAAGAGTAAAAAATTATTGTAAGGCCAATAAAATTCGTGACCAAGATAAAGCTCTAACATTATTAAATTTAATGGGTGCGAAGACGTACGGGCAATTGAAACACCTGTTATCACCAGATGAACCGGCGGATAAGACGTTCGATGAGATTGTTACTGTCCTGAAAGATCATCTAAACCCCACGCCGCTGATGCTAGCGGAACGATTTAAATTTTACGACAGAAGGCAGCTACAGCATGAAAGCAATGCTGAATATTTGCTGGAATTGCGTAAATTAGCGAAATATTGCCAGTTTGGAACGGGATTGACAGATGCACTACGAGACAAATTTGTGTGTGGTTTATTTAAACAGGATACACAAAAGCGACTGCTCGAGGAGAATGAGCTGACGCTTGAGAAGGCGGTCACTATGGCAGCAGCACACGAAGCCGCAGCGAGAGGCACGGCAGTAATGCAGCTACGGTCACCGGAGCTCAGTGCACACAAATTGGGTGTGAGTTCTGGCAAATGTTATCGTTGTGGAAAGACAACGCATGATCAGAACCAGTGTTGGTTTAAAAACCAAGAATGTAGAACTTGTGGTAGGCTTGGACATATAGCTAGAGTATGCAGGTCAGGGAAGAAGACCAGCAACAAGAAGTCACCGCAAGGAAAATACGCAAAGGTACACAAGGTGACCGAACAGGAGTCCGATTCAGACGCTAGCAGTAATGAACTGGCTAGCTTAAGCTGTAATGAACTGGCTAGCTTAAGAGTACTCAACGCTGGTAAGGGTGCAGACCTCCAGACAATTTGGGTCACTCTTCAGATAGAAGGAGTCCAAGTAAAACTGGAATTGGACACTGGATCGGCATTGACGGTCATAAATAAGAAAGATTACGGAAAGTTATTCCAGCATATTCCCCTACAGGATACGGGGATTATATTGAAAACATACACGGGGCAAAGAGTGTACCCCATCGGGAAAATAGAGGTTGCAGTGGTCCACAAGGGCGAAGACAGTCAAATAATGGACTTATATGTGATATCTGAAGGAGGTCCTCCACTACTAGGACGGGAGTGGATTAGGAAAATGAATATGGACTGGCATTTCCTACAAACAATAACGAGTGAGAACTCGGTGAAGATAGTCGGCCCAGACTCTGGAACGGATGATGGTAAGCCCAACTCAGGTGCAAAAGACAAAGTTTCAGCACAGAATTCCACTGAGCAACAACAACATAGTTTAACTGTGGATTCTGAGTCTGGCAAGTCTACTGATGTGCCCATTTCTGAGGGACACCGGGCTCGAACTCAACTCCATTTCAAACTACAACAGCAATTAGAACAAATGCTTCGCCGTTTTGAGCAAGAGTTGAATGCAACGAAAGAGTTCTTTGATATAGAGTTGGAGAATCTGGAAAGACAACAGAAGCAGCTGATGGAGAAAATGGAGCAGGAGCACACAAAACGTCTGATGTCAGAGGAGTTAACGGTCAGCCAACTCCTGCATATGCTGAAGGACAGGACTCTGAAATGGGAAAAACTTGAACATGAACTTCAATATTCAAACGAAAGGGGTTCGGAGCTCTCAAAGGTTATTGGAAGAGCTGAGGTGGCAACACAGACTGAGATGACTGCAACAGAGCAGCCCTTGGATGCCAAAAGTACGCTGACTCACGTCAACGTAGAACAACAGACCGCTGAAACAGCTGCTCCGGTAGAGGGATTGCATAGTCCGATCAATCAATCTCCAAAGGAAGTTGAAGTATTAAAATCACAAATGAGGTCACTAGTAAACGACTTGCTGAAAGCCCAGAAAAAGCTGGATGCAGAGGTACACATGAAGAAGTCTCTTCAGGAAAGATGTCTGGATTTGGAACAAGAGCTGGCTAACGTCCAGCTGGGTATGGAGGAAATAGACGACCCTCTCACTGGTCTAGCTCAGGACGACACCGAATATTACGATGTCCTGTCCTGCCCAGCTTGTAACTTCGACTCCCAAAGTGCAGAAATCATGGAGGAGCACCAAAAGTCTACGGAACATCGGGAGAAGCTGGCTCTACGACGGAAACAGGAGGAAGAGAAGGAGGAACTGCGCATGCAGCTGGCAGTTGTGGCAGCTGACAATGGAGCCCAGAGAGTCTCCAAGAAGCAGAAAAGGAAAAGTAAAAACAGAAGATGACCCATCTGAACCATTATCACCTCTACCAGATCACACACGTGGTCCCTCCGAACGGAGCCAATTCAGTTTGGAAGTTCAAACTGTTAAATCCATGGAAGGACTATTGAATGAGTCACTCCAGCAACGTGAACCGACTACACCACAGAGATTGAATCTGTGAACTGTTTTCCGCAGAGACTGAATCTGTGATCTGTTTTGACATGAAGTTATCTATGTATCTATGTTATTCTGTTATGTAAACCTGAAGTTATATATGTATATATGTTATTACGTTATGTTAAATGGGGAGATGACTGTAAAGCTAGGAAGGGAGGAATGTTGTGTATGTAATATGTGTGCTACTTTGAACCTATGGACAGGACTGCACTACTTGTTGGGCGTAGTGATACGCAGTACCACTCCTGGCCATAGGGGTATAAATAGTATTGTGGGTACTGATCCCCCTCAGTTCCCGCCTGTGGGCATGAAGTAAAGACCTATGTGCAGTCCCTACCTCCAACCAGTAAAGGCCTGTTTGAGTTATACGTTTAAGTCTTTGTGTTAATTGTTCAATACAATACACATACTTAACAATAATGACCAGATAACCTGTTTTAATTATGTTGTCAAAGGGTCCGAATACAAGCGCAGGACCATATTTACATATTATAATCAGCCCAGCGTTCATTTCCAACAGCCGCACATTCTGTGAGCACTTCCAGCGCGGAATATCCCATCGCGAGATTGGTATATTGACTGCCAATATAATGCCCAAAAACTGGGCTATCGGATTTCTACCCCTATCACTCTGAGGAGTAAAATTTAAAAAGTGTACACTACTAGCAACGCAAAATACCATCTAATGTCTGAAGGCTATAAAGAAAAAAGAACAAATAACAAGCCTAGAGCAGATCACATTATTTGCAGGATATTATAGTGGGTTACCATGTAAAAGGACGAGTTCTTCCTTTTACCTCAACATGAAGGGTCACATCAGCTACAGAGGTCAAGGTTGGCTCGCTGAGTCAGCAAGAATTAGGAAGCACCTTCATGGAATTCAGGGCAGCATAACTGATGCTGCCCAGGCCAAAGGGTTCAGCCAGCTGTATGGAAGCATAACAGCCCTCCTACATAGAAACATAGAAACATAGAAGATAGGAGCAGGAGTAGGCCATTTGGCCCCTCGAGCCAGCTCCGCCATTTAATGAGATCATGGCTGATCATCCAAATTATGTACCCTGTCCCTGCTTTCTCCCAATATCCCTTGATCCCTTCAGCCTTAAGAAATATATCTAACTCCTTCTTGAATATATTTAATGAATTGGCCTCAACTGCCTTCTGTGGCAGAGAATTCCACAGGTTCACCACTCTCTGGGTGAAGAAATTCCTCCTCATCTCTGTCCTAAACGGCTTACATCTTATCCTTAGACTGTGACCCCTGGTTCTGGACTTCCCCGCCATTGGGAACATCCTTCCTGCATCTAGTCTGTCTAGTCCTGTTAGAATTTTTTCTGTTTCAATGAGATCCCCTCTCATTCTTCTAAACTCCAGCGAATATATGCCCTAGCGACCCAATCTCTCCTCATACGTCATTCCTGTCAGCCCAGGTATCAGTCGGGTGAATCTTCGCTGCACTCCCTCCATGGCAAGAACATCCTTCCTCAGATAAGGCGACCAAAACTGCACACAATACTCAAGGTGTGGTCTCACCAAAGCCCTGTACAACTACAGAAAGGCATCCTTGCTCCTGTACTCGAATCCACTCGCTATGAAGGCCAACATACAATTTGCCTTCTTAACCGCCTGCTGCACCTGCATGCTTACCTTCAGCGACTGGTGCACAAGGACACCCAGGTCTCGTTGCACTTCCCCTTCTCCCAATCTATTGCCATTCAGGTAATAATCTGCCTTCCTGTTTTTGCCACCAAAGTAGATAACCTCGCATTTATCCACATTATACTGCATCTGCCATGCATCTGCCCAATCACCCAACCTGTCCAAATCACACGCTAATATCTTATGCGGGACCTTATTGAAAGCCTTCTGAAAGTCCAAATACACCACATCCACTGGTTCTCCCTTATCTATTCTACCAGTTACATCCTCAAAAAATTCCAGTAGATTAGTCAAGCACGATTTACCTTTTGTAAATCCATGTTGACTTTGTCTGATCCTGTCACTGTTTTCCAAGTGCTATCCTATTACATCTTTTATAATGGACTCTAGCATTTTCCCCACTACCGATGTCAGGCTTACCGATCTGTAATTCCCTGTTTTCTCTCTACCACCTTTTCTAAATAGTGGGGTTACATTAGCTACCCTCCAATCCATGGCAACTGTGCCAGAGTCTATAGAATTTTGGAAGATGGCCAGCAATGCATCTACTATTTCTAGGGCCACTTCCTTATGTACCCTAGGATGTAGATTATCAGGCCCTGGGGATTTATCGGCCTTCAATCCCATCAATTTCCCTAACACCATTTCCCTAAAAATACTGATTTTATTCAGTTCCTCCCTTTCATTAGACCCTATATTCCCCGACATCTCTGGGAGGTTATTTGTGTCCTCCTTTGTGATGACAGAACTAAAGTATGTATTTAATTGGTATGCCATTTCTTTGTTCCCCATTAAAATTCCCGTGATTCTGACTGCAAGGGACCTACGCTTGACTTCACCAATCTTTTTCTCTTCACATACCTATAGAAGCTTTTACAGTCAGTTTTTATCTTCCCTGAAAGCTTACTCTCATATTCTATTTTCCCTCTCTTAATTAATCCTTTTGTCCTCCTTTGCTGAATCGTAAACTGCTCCTAATCCTCAGGTTTGCTGATTTTTCTGGCCAATTTATATGTCCTCTCCTTGGACCTTATGCTATCCCTAATTTCCCTTGTTAGCCACGGTTGCGCCACCTTTTATGTTTTATTTTTATGCCACACAGGGATGAACAAATTCTGCTCCTGTGCCGGCCCAAGGTAGCCATTAACAGGTCCAGGCAGAATGCAGTCGACAGGGTTGTTCGATCCAATTGCCTCCCTCTTTTCCGCGGCAAAATCCATGCCCGGGTGTCCCTGGAGAAGGAGCACGTGGTGTTCACCGGTATGCTTGAGGCCTTCCACAACCAGTGGGCACCTCAGAGACTGGAGTGTATCGTCAACACTGGGAATAATATTCTGATTTGATAAGTTTCCTTTGGTTTAATTATTATTTAGAATTTATTGTTTGTGTCCCCTTTAAAAAGGGGGCGCATTTGTTAATTTGATTTTGATTGATGACAATATCATCCTAATTGGCAATTAAAAAGAGCTGAAATCATCACAGGATGATTCCACGATCCCACGTTCCAGTGAGGAAACCTCTGTCACAGCGAGCACCGTCAGTGGAAGAACTCCAACACCATAGCCCTCATTCTCTGAGCAGTGCTCCCTACGAGTAATAGGTTCAGTAATAAGTTAGCTAGTAATCTTTTCTAATAGCTACAATATAATTCAGTGAGTTCATCTAACTTTTAAGCAATACTTGCTCAATTACAAATGTTTGCTTTACTTCTGCATTCAGATTATTTTTTATCAAAAACAGAAAAACAAATATGGAGGTACTGCTGCAGACTGGCTCTGTGCCTATACTTCCACTGTTACAAGTTTGCTATGCATTCAAAGTTATTTATTGTATACATGTAGATGACGATCCATGCTAGACACTTCACTAAAATAATTTGATAAATAGAATTTCCCTTTAAAGGATTACATGTGTCCAAATTACACAGCCTGTCAATATAGTAAAGCTGCTCTTATGCTGATATCCTACCACTAGATATCAGTGACAAAATTAGTAAATGCTGTTTTCGTAATATTGTCACCTTGAGTAAAATATAAAGATCCACAGAAATACAATAATATAAAATTGGTCTTTGGCGATAGCCTGAAACAAAGCGATAGCGAATCAGCAGCCCTTTTCACACTGCGGCTGAATTCAATAGAATACATAATTGGGCGCAGTGTGCAAACAGGCTGCTGATTCACTAACACTTGTTTCGTACGATCGCCAAACACCAATTTCAACCCCGTAGTATAAATGAATAATTGTACCCCATGAAAAATCAAATCAACCCAAGTTACCTTCCTTAAAGTCAGTGTAGTCCACCAATTTTGTAATTCCTACACCAGCCTTCCTTCTGTCTTGGCTGGGCGAGATTGATAATTATCACTGAATTACGGTTTATGTGCTGTGAACCTAACCCCACTAAGAATGGACAAACTACTGCTGAAACGCTATCACTGAGGATGCAGAAAGAGATCAGAAAGTTATCCTTTCAATCTGAGTAGACCCCAGATGTGGGAACAAGTGTTTTAACCCACTGTGGCCATTGTCTGAGCAGTTAAAATTCTTTTCATGTTATTTAGCCAACTTATTAGGTGAAGTTAGGTCACAAAAGATCCACAGCAGTACAGTAACTGGCTACCACAGTATAGTATGGCCAGTGAGAATATTAGGGTAGAAATTAATCTGGGCCCAGATTTGAAAAGAAAGGCCTGAGGTCATCCTGAAATTGAGCTTCCAACGTCAGATCACCCCATGAGAAAAATAATGCTGGCGGCCCTCAGGAGGAAGGTCGGATCGGGCAACTGGGAGGTCAAATATCATGCCTGTGGAGGGTAGCAGCACTACTGCTCATCCTGACTCCAAGGAAAGGTTTTTTATTTTTTTTAAACTTACCTGGAGTTGGCGGCCGAAGGGGCCGCTGAAGAATCCTGAGCGGGGCAGGCCGAACTCCAGCCCTGCTCATTGTCACTAACTTTGCAGAGGGGTCTTTCAACAGACGATGGGCACCTCACATAATATATTCAAAGGGTCGAACACCTGTTTTAGATGTTTGACTGTGACACCTAAAAATGGTCCCCACGAATTTAGCAGTGGGGCCAATACCTGTGTAGATTGGCCGCAGACACCCCCACTGCTAAACTGCTGTGCTTTGCTCCATTTAATGCCGGAAAATTACACAGAATCTGTACCAGTTTCTACCCCATTATGTTTTGCTCCTTTAATTGCTGTCTTTAATTGTGTTCTGTTTACGCAGCCACTCTGCCTGATCCAGTAATACTCATGGTTAACTGAAATACAAGCCTGGAAATTCGATTCAATGTAAATCCTTAAACTGATGGGAATTGTTTGTTGAGGCAAGGGAGCAGAAAATTGTGAATTCCCCAACTCACTCATTTGCCATCCATGCAGCTGATGTGTGCCAATGCCTGGTCCAGATTACCTGCTGGGAGTGTGCAAGGCCTTCAGTAGCAATGGCAGATTTCGGTGTTCACACACCGCAGATTCAGCACGCTAATATTGCCCATTTCAAATGGTCGTTAAAAGCCAACATGTTGGGAACCACTCTCTTGAAACTGTATTGTTCATTTCCTTTTGCTGCCACAGAAATTACACTCAGTGCTCCCCTGTCACTGGATTCACTGGAAAAGGAGGGGATGAGAGATGCCAAGGGTGTCCGAGGGCACGAGAGGTGGACTGGTGGTGTTCACTAATCTGCTGACCGTATCTACATGTCTGGGCACAGCTTTCTGGCAATAATGGAGGCAAACTTCCTCTGCAGGCTCAGACTCAGCTGGATGGCAATTACTGAGCTGTGCCGTATGCTTCAGGGAAAACTGTAGACAATCTTATTAGGATTAGCACTGTCAGGGGCAGCCGAGGCTCTCAACTTTGGTGCTTCTGGTTCCTCCCAGGCGAGGTGAGTGAAACATTGTTCAGCAAGGCCAACACCTTCCTCGTTTTTTACGCAGCGAGTGGTTATGATCTGGAAGGTGTAATGTATGTACCTTTAAGGGGGGGAACTACTTTCTACAGCTCATGTATACTGTAGTACCGGCAGTGACCACACCTGTATATAACGCTGAGTAGTAATCTGTTGTTTCAGTTGCAGTTTGAACCACGTTGAGTAAACACCTGTTGAATCATTCCCTGCAGTCTGTTGTCTGATTATTGAAGGACACAACATTAAGATACACGGACCTAACAGAATGCACTGCCCAAAAGGATGGTGGAGGCTGATTCAATAATCACTTTCCAAAGGAAATTGGATAAACACTTGAAGGGGAAATCTTTGCAGGGCTGTGGAGAAAGGGCAGGGGAGTGGGACTAATTGGATAGCTCTTTCAAAGAGCCAGCACAGGCATGATGGGCCAAATGGCCTCCTTTTGTGCTGTATCATTCTGTGACTTTATCTTCTTTCCTATCATGCCTGGGTTGCCTGGGGGAATAAAATGAATAATCTAAAATTGGCACAAAGGTTCAGAAGGGCCAGGAAAAAAAAAATCAAAATATAAATGAAGAAAGATGGTTAAGAAATAGTTGAAATACACTTATCTTTATATTACAATGTACTTTCCATGGCCTCCCTGCTTTCCCCTGTCTAGCATTCCTGGATACCCACTTCAAATGGGCTGTTTCCACACCTCTTCTTCTTAAGCAGTCCCTCGGAACCGAGGATGACTTGCTTCCACATTAAAAATGAGTTCTCAGGTGACTGATGAGTCCAATGCAGGACCTACAGTCTCTGTCACAGGTGGGGCAGACGGTGGTTGAAGGGGTGGGTGGGTGGGGTGCTTGGGTTCATGTGCGCTGCTTGCGCTTGGCTTCCGCTTGCTCCTGGCGAAGTGACTCAAGGTGTTTGGCGCCTTCCTGGATGCTTCTCCTCCACTTTGTGCGGTCTTGGGCCAGGGATTCCCAGGTGTCAGTGGGAATGTTGCACTTTTTCAAGGAGGCTTTGAGGGTGTCCTTGAAGCGTTTCCTCTGCCCACCTGGGGCTTTCTTGTCATATTGGAGCTCCGAGTAGAGCGCTTATTTTGGGAGTCTCATATTGGGCATGCGAACGATGTGACCCGTCCATCGGAGCTGATCGAGCGTGGTCAAAGCTTCAATGCTGGGGATGTTGGCTTGAGCGAGAACACTGACTTTGGTGCGCCTATTCTGTCAATGGATTTGCAGGATCTTGCGGAGACAGCGTTGGTGGTACTTCTCCAGTGCTTTGAGGTGCCTGCTGTACATGGTCCATGTCTCTGAGGCGTACAGGAGAGCGGGTATTACTACTGCTCTGTAGACCATGAACTTGGTGCCGGGTTTGAGGTCCTGGTCTTCAAACACTCTCTTCTTCAGGCGACCGAAGGCTGCACTGGCACACTGAAGACGGTGCTGGACTTTGTCATCGACATCTGCCCTTGTTGACAATAGGCTCCCGAGGTATGGAAATTGATCCACGTTGCCCAAGGTCTTGTCGTGGATTTTGATAATCGGGGGGCAGTACTGTGTGGTGGGGGTAGGTTGGTAGAGGACCTTTGTCTTACGGATGTTTAGTGTAAGGCCCAAGCTCTTGTTCGCTTCGGTGAAGGTGTTAACGATGGTTTGGATTTCGACCTCCGAGTGTGCGCAGATGCAAGCGTTGTCTGCGTACTGTAATTCGATGACAGAGGATGGGACAACCTTGGATCTGGACTGGAGGCGACGGACGTTAAACAGTTTCCCGTTTGTTCTGTAAATTAGCTCCACTCCAGTGGGGAGCTTACTGAGGGTGAGACATGCTGTAGGCCACAGCTGCTGGAAATGGGGTGTAGAACTGGCATGTCCCCAAATGAATATTACAATAAAGCTTGGTTAAGATGGGTGTTTCTACCATCGCCATTCACATGTGTCATACAGCGAACCCTGTGTACTTGTACTGGGCTAGATCTTCTGTCGAGTTTCCTGACCTGGCTGGCCGGTGAGGAAAATCCAGGCATGAATCCCCACAAAGGGAATGGGTTCCATTCCACAGTATTGACATCCTTCGCTTTGATCAGCACAACATTCACAAAAGAGATCTAATAACAATAATTAATGAACAATTTTTCAAATTGCAGTGATTTCACCAAGTTAATGATCATTTTTACACAGCTAAATCTTGGTTCATACACGCCTTCTCATTCTTCATTGCCTAAAGTACAAATTAATATCATTATCCTTAAAATAAACTGAGATGAATTCATGAATACTCTCACTCCTTCAAAGGTGTCACCCAATTCCTAAGGAGAGCAGTAATCACTTCGTACTCTGGAGATGCTAATTAAACTGCCTAATTAAATCTAAGTAATTTAATCAACAAATGGGGATCTGCACTTATTCTTACTTTTTATGAGCTGTCTATTAAACTCCGCATGTCTTCTGGCATTCATCAATGTTTCTCTATTCACCCTTGGTTTGCTTAATTGTGATTTAAGTAACCAATTATGTTGTTTTTCACAATTTGGCTATAAAATTCTTCTACATTTTCTGGCTTTTTTCCTTGTTTCTCCTTCCTCTTTGTCATTACGTGCCAGCTCAGTCTCTGGCTTGCGATAATCTGGAGAAGGTTTGCATTTACCGTCTGCCCCTAAGCACAGGTCATGCTGATCATAATCTCCCCCTTCCACCACAATGTCCAGCTTATTAATATTACATTGCGCATTCAGCTCAAATATTCCTCCTGTTACTTCTTGGGAGGGAAAAAAATGGCTTCCTACACATTGCGAGGGAGAGAAATAAGACTGGGCAAAATCTTGCGAGAAAATTGATGTTGGGGACATTCCTGGCAACGCAGAAGGGTGCAGACAAAGTCTGGGAATTTTTAATAGGAATAACGTTTTTACTAGAAAACAAATTTTAAAAATCACAATCTGTGCTGAAAAGGCGTGGTGATTTCAGAATTCCGTTATGTTATGACACCTGCTACTTCTAGAACAGAAGGAGGGGAAACAAGGATAACAATCTAATCAAGGAATTCAGATGACATAAACCCTGTGAATGATGTCCACGTCACATACAATTGGCATCAGAATACCTGAAATTAGAGTATAGCCTTGAAATCACTCCCTGGCAATGATATTCTGGCCAACTAGACTTCCAGCTGCACACTAAAGGAAAGAACAGATGTGTCCAAATTTCACATCCTCACAGTAGAAACAAAGTAAGTGAAATATTGACGTTCTGTCACGAGTTGTCACTAGCACCACTGGTAACAATTATCTGAGTCAGAAGGTGATAGGTTCAAGTCCCACTCCAGAGACTTGCAGCACATAATCTAGGCTCACACTTCAATGCAGTATTGAGGGAGTGCTGGACTATCTGAAGTTGCCGTCTTTTGGATGGGACATTAAACTGAGGCACTGAAGTATCAGCCTAGATTCTGTTCTCAAGTCCTGGAGTGGGGCTTGAGCCTATAGCCTGATACATTAAATTTGAGAGTGCTACCAAATGAGCCAAGATGACAATCCAGGATCTTCACAGTGGGGTCATTAATGTGGGTTTATTGTATAATCAATTACATTTTTCTTTGAAATTACAGCTCCTGTACATATCATATATGTTTTTTCTCACTTACCAGCATACAAATTCTCCGTGATTAAACAATTTACTAACTTTAACAATACAAGTACTTAACGATAGCTTATTTATTTTATGGTTAAAGAAGACACAGAAAGTGGTTTATATGTCCTTATTACTTATATTTACTCACAATAATTGTTTTTCTTGTTCGGAAACTGCTGTTAATTGCTAAAGGTGACTGGCATTTCACATTGCCATAGGTGCCGATCGACTGACTGGTTTTATGCCATAGTCCAGCCTATCGAAATCCAATTGCCCTGAGAAAGCGGTTTATTTCTTCAGCACAGCCTCAATGGCGCGTGCATTCAAAAGTCAACATAGTGGGTGGTCTGTATTTCCAATTGAGTTTCTGTTATTTGGAACCATTTAAATTCTATGATCACGACGAGTATAATTTGAGATAATTACTCACTTGGATTTAATTTAAATAGCAGACGGCAGTTTCAAACTTTATGCCAATCTCAAGAGAAAAATAAATTCAAGCATTTCACACTTCCATTTATTGGTGATTCTCTTATGCACAATTATACACTAGAAGCTCTATTGTAAAAGTAACCAGTACAGTAAAAGAAAGACTTGCATTTATATAGCGCCTTTCACGACCACCAGATGTCTCAAAGTGCTTTACAGCTAATGAAGTACTTTTTGAAGTGGAGTCGCTATTGTAATGTCGGAAACGCAGCAGCCAATTTGTGCACTGCAAGCTCCCACAAACAGCAATGTGATAAAGACTAGATAATCTGTTTTTATTATGTTGATTGAGGGAGAAATATTGACCAGGACACCGGGAATAACTCCCCTGCTCTTCTTCGAAATAATGCCATGGGATCTTTTACATCTACCTGGTAGAGCAAATGGGGCCTCGGTTTAACATCTCATCAGAAAGACGGCACCTCCGACTGTGTAACACTCCCTCAGCACTGCACTGGAGTGTCAGCCTAGCTTTATGTGCGCGGGCAACTAACCCACTCCCAGGAGGCGGTTTGGCACATTAAATATTATAATGAGGCTGGAAGGCTCAGATTGAACCTGCTGCAGGTTTAGCTGTGGCCGGCCGGGGATCCTGGGCCTTGGGAATCCCGGCAGCTGCAGGGAGACAAGGAAAGCCTCGTGATCACTCCTTGTGGGCCGGGAGGAGCAAGAGTGCTTCCCCCCCTCACCCCACCCCCCCATCACTCCAGCCTCCCAAACTCCCCCACCATCGGCGCCCCCCATACAAACCGACACCCCCCCAGGATCAGATATCGGACCCCACCCCCAGGATCAGGGATTGGACACCCCCACCCGGATCAGATTCCCCCGCCCCGGGGTCGGGGCTTGGACCGACCTACGACGGTGACCTCTTCTCCAGCGTTCACCGCCTGACTGGAAGCCTGTCAATCAGGCTGACTACCAGGTGGGGAACCTATCCGTGACCTCGCACGCACGCTATGGAGTTAATACTCAGCTGTGTGCGGGGAGACGCGGACCTCTGGGTTTCCCACACACTACTGGGCCCTCCCCCGCGCCCCCCCCCTGCTCCAGGCGGGTCCAAAAGTTAAAATTCCCCCCCATAGTGTGACACCATTAAAAGAGTATCAGGAACACTGGGGGTGAAAATCCTCTTGGGCGGTAGCACAAAACGAGGAACAGCAAATCGTCTGTTTGCTTTATATCCTGCCTGATTATCTTTTCCATTGGCTTCGATGTTAAATAAAATCGGGTGGGATGTAAAATGACTGCCCCTTCACTATCCCCCCCACCCTTCCTATACTGCAAGGTAAACGACCTATTCCATAATTAAATATTTTCTACCTTATCACAGGATCCTCCGGGGCATCTTATAAAAATGCTTTGCAGTGTCAGTGAATATTAGCACAACTGAATGCAGCCAATAAATTGTATAGAAATCATAAAGAACGTTGTGGAAAATCAGGAAACACATCACAATACAACTGCAGTGAACAACACCGGATAAATTGAGACTGCAGTTATACTCTCATTTTATGCCACTGCGAACTGTTTTGGCAGCAGGGCAAAAGGGAAAATATAACTCTGGAACAAAAGCAAAATGCTGCGGATGCTGGAAATCTGAAATAAGAACAAATGCTGGGAAACACCCAGCAGGTCAGGCAGCCTCTGTGGAGAGAGAAACAAAGTCAAAGGCCCCGATATTTATGGGGAAGTGCGTTGGGAGTGAGGGGAAGCAGAAGTTCAGCACGGGAAACCCAGAAGTAGGGGTTGCCCGGACATCCTGCGGATATTAACTCCAAGACGCCTTTTCCATATTTTCTGCAGGTTTCCTCCAGATTGACAGACTGCCTGCCTGTCGGGTGAGAGAGCCTGCATCGCAAGGCCTCAGATGAGGAGCAGAGAGCAGCTAATGAGGGAGGGGGGGAGATCATAGTCAGCGGGTCTCGTGGTGGTGGGGGGTGGTGGGGATAGAGATTGTGGGGGGGCGGGGGGAGTTGGCGATCATGGAGCTGGAAGCAGGTAAGCTTGTTTGGCTGGGGGAAAACACTCCTGCTCCTGCTGGCCCACAGGCAATGCTGTAAAGGTACTTTCCTTATGGATATGGCCCTTTCTGTCTCCTGTTACCTGCCTGGGTTCCCGAGGCCCGGGAAACCCTGCCAAAATGGGTTAAAAATAGAAAGCTTGTTAAATTGGAGGCATGCAGCTTCCTTAAAGGCTTTTACTGGCTGACCTGCTTCCTGAGAGCAGATTGGTCGCCTGCTCCCTGTTCTGACTCCGTTAAACCCGGAAGTGGGTTGGATCGAGGCGGGTTGAATTTTTAAAATATTTACTTCTTACCCAACCCAAACCGACCTGTTGTTGGGGGTTAAAATTATCCCCCAATGTTTCACATCGATGATCTTTCATCTGCAGTTGGTTGCTGACCTGATTCCAGTGGGGAATGTTGTGAGACCCCTCAGAGGAAGCAAGCGCACGCTGCTTTGAGTTTGACACCACATGGAGCACAACAACAGTGCAATCACAAACCTGGATTAAAGAAGGCACCTTTTAAATACTGTGAGAAGGAGAATACACCTACCCACCCTCTCAGAACACTTGGGGGTTGAATCCCCTCGGGGAGGGGGGGGGTTCTCCCGCTCTGCTGCCGTAACTTGAATGGAAACCCCACTTACATGATGTTAATAGAGTTTCCATCTGGTGGGAGCTGAGCTCTGCACATATGGAGCTCCACAGACAGAGCTCTCTCCCAGCTGTGAGAATTCAACCGGGAGCTGGGCAGTACAACAACAACAACTTGCATTTATATCGTGCCTTTAACGTAGTAAATTGTTCCAAGGCCAGGAGCGTTATCAAACAAAATTTGACACTGAGTCACATAAAGAGATATTTGGACAAGTGACCAAAAGCTTGGTCAAAGAAGTAGGTTTTTAGGATCGACTTAAAGGAGGAAAGAGAGGTAGAGAGGTGGGGAGGTTAAGGGAGGGAATTCCAGAGTTTAGGGCCGAGGTAACTGAAGGCACGGCTGCCAATGATGGAGTGAAGGAAATCGGAGATGCGCAAGAGGCCAGAATTGGAGGAGTGCAGAGAGGGCGGGAGGTGCTATCTGACTGCAGCCAATTGTGTCTCAGACCTGTTGCTGTGGTGTAAACACAGCTTCCGAATACAGCAGAAGATTAAAAGCCTGAATCCCAAATCTTTAGCAAATCATTCTCAGGATGGGGGGCGGGGGGAAGGGGGAAGAACATTCACGACGTTCTCCTGACTTTGTGCCATAAGTTCATCAGAATTCCTGGAGAAACAGTGTTAATAGCCAATATTCCGCCGAAAGTTATAGTTGGGAGAAACCTTTGTCATTTCTACCTCCTTGCGGATATAATTTAATTTCCATTGGAATTTTTTTCCCCTCAATGTTCTCTCCGCTTCAGCCCTCGTGTCTTGAATGCCCTGATCTTGCTGGAGTATTATTCGATGGACACCAACAGCCCTCAGTGTCTCACCCTCGTGGCAGCTGATTTACCTTCAGCACATCTAGAAATAAAAGATAGCAGAAGGCATCTCGGTGAGGAGAAATAAAACATTATTTCATTTACTTTATTTCAATTCTTCTCCATCAGTCTCAACTTGTTTCACTTTTGACTGAATCTATTTCAATCAAATTTTGGTGTTGAAAGTTTTGAATAAAGACTTCAGAGGCTTCATTTGCCACATTAATAAAAGATGTGTTCACAAGATTGCCTGTAATTTCAGTGTGAATCCCTCTATTCTATTTAATCACTTTGCAAACACAATAAAATACCCATTTCTAAGATCTTGTTACTTCTCCTGGAGTGTGTGGTCATTACTTGTTCCTCATTTATTTGCTTGTTACCAGATGGTTATTAAACATTATTGGAAATATCTATAGGCTCTTCTTTTAATGTGGATCAATTTACTCAATAAATATTCTGTTACTCGAAGTCTTGGATGTATCCTGAAGATTCCGTGTTCAGTTTTTACTAGCTGGTACTTATTAAACTTCCTAGAGTTTTATGAGTTGCACGGCGCCACATCTCTTGGGTAAACTCTCTTAAGTAAAACCTTTTATTTGCGACATACTGTCTGTGTCTTACCAGTTTCTTTTTGCCTAATCTAACAGTGATGTTAACACATATACATCCAGGTAACTGCTGTCTCCTTTAGCATCACTGGCAATGGATTAATATGTGGAAGTATAAGTATTATTTGTAGAGTCCTTTCTAAACCTCTCCGTATCAAAGTTCTGTTGTAGGATATTGCAGCACAATTGTTTAACACATTTATTTGAAATTCCTGCTTTCTGCTACATCAGCGGAGGCATTAACTTATTTATCTTGAATGGGTTAATGCTTCTGCTAAAATGGGCTGGAGGGGGCGGGGGGAGTGAATTTCAGACAATCGCGTCAAATGTCCCACAGCCTCATTTCACAGCCTTTCCTTTTAACAAAGAATTGTAGATTACCCATGGTTTAGTTGTCATTCTGCTGTGGTGCGTTTCCTTTGGTGTAAAGTAGTAATGTTAATGATAGTGGGCCGGAATTTGTTGCAACAGGGCATCTCGCGACATGCCCCGTTAGTTAGACTTTTCACACACCCTTCATCTCAAAAAGTTTTTGCCCTGTAAGTTGCTGGAAGCGCGAGCTGATAATGCTGAGGCGAGGGCAACAAGGCACCTGGGACCCTTAGTGGCCAGCCGGACAAACAGTCTATCTCCTTAACCAATAAGATTAAAGGACTGAGAAATAAACCGAGCAAGGACTGCATAGGAGGGTGAATGAGAGTGGGTGAATTCAATGTCAAATCAGTAACAGAAAGAGATATAAAGGGGGAATATTAACCCCAAAAAATGGGTGGGTTGGGGTCGGGTGGGAGGTTAAAGTGTTAAAAATCTGAATCCCGACACCAACCCGCCTCCAACCCGCCCATCTCCGGTTTTAATGGAGGCGGGACAGGGGGCGGGCGGCCAACCTGCTCCCAGGAGCCGGGTTGGCACTTTAAATCTTATAATGAGGCTGCATGCCTCATTTTCAAGCTCCATTTTAAATTTTACTCTGGCTGGCCAGGTTTCCTGGGCCCCAGGGAAGCTGCCAGCTAAAGGAATTAGAGGATTGCTGGATCCAAGAGGTAAGTGCCTTTCCACTTATCTGCTGGATTCAGCGTTCCTGCCTCGCCAACCCCTCCGAGATCGGACACCCCCCGACACTTCCAATCTCACCCCGACTTCCATCACGAGGCCTCCGACCCCCTCCCCTCACCGAAGCCTCCGGACTTCTGAACCCCAGCCCTTGGCCCCAGATGCCCCCCCACCCTCCAGCCTCCGATCCCCGGCCTCGACCCCCCCCCCACAACCTCCTGCCCCGACCCCACTGACGATCTGCAGCCCCCCGACTCCACTGACGACCTGCAGCCCTCGACCCCTCCCTTCTCTCTGTGGCCTGGTGCCGCAGGCCTACTCGCCCGACAGCCAGCCAGCTTCTCTCTCTGGCTGGGTGCGGATGGGAAACAGAGAATCAAAATGTTACTCAGGCCCTGCCATTAAATACAGCAAGGCCTGAGGGAAACCCGTTCTCCCAGGTTTCCCGATCACATTCCAGTCCCCCCCGCCCTCCGCTCCCTACCTGCCTCCAAATTAAAATTCCTGCCAAACAGAAGGAAAGAAAGGTAGCAAAATACTGCGGCTGCTGGAAATCCGAAATAACAACAGAAAATGCTGGAAAAACTCAGTAGGCCAGGCAACATCCGTGGAGAGAGAAACAGAGTTAACGTTTCAGGTCAAAACCCTTCATCAGGACTGGGGTTGAAGAGCCAAACAGAGATCCCGCTGAAGAGAAGAGCAGAACTTCTTCAAGGTAGGCATTCTTAGAAGAGGTGTGGCAGTGAACCAAACACTAGTATGATAGCAAAATACTGCGGATGCTGGAAATCCGAAATAACAACAGAAAATGCTGGAAAAACTCAGCAGGCCAGGCAACATCCGTGAAGAGAAATTAGAGTCAACGTTTCAGGTCGAAGACCCTTTGTCAGGACTGCAGTCCTGATGAAGGGTTTCGACCTGAAACGTTGACTCTATTTCTCTCTCCACGGATATTGCCTGGCCTGCTGAGTTTTTCCAGCATTTTCTGTTGTTATTAAGAAGGAAAGAAATATTGTATTAAGAGAGAGAGAGAAAAAGGCGATAAAAAGGAAAAGCATGAAAGAAAATTTAAAAATTTATAATTTGATATTTTTCAAATCTACAACAATTCATTAGCTGAAGAAATGAACGTCACACTTTTAACTGTTTTACTTTCTGGGCAAGAGAGGTTGATTGGCAGTCATTATCAATTATCATGTCACTTATTCTGTTAATTGCTAGACTTAAATTTCTGTGTCGCGTTTAATGGGTAATTAATGTGCAATTGCAGCAACTTCATGAAGCTCACGGGGGAGTTAAGCACGAGATGCCGTTATTGCGAAGCTAATGGCGGAGTGGATCGAATCAGCCGGTGACTCGTGGTGATTCGTGATTCATGGGGTGTCTCTTCCTTGCAACAAGTTGCTGGCTGATTTGTGCAGCAATAACGGCGTGCGTCGTTTCAGCAAATTCCAGCCCATTATTGGGCTCTAAAGCATCCTGGGCTAATGACCACATTGATATGAATTGAGCTTCCTCACTTGGTCACTCTGTCATTGCTGTAGCCCAGTTTCTCAGTAGCACTGTGTTGAGCAAAACTATTTCAAAAGAAATGTCACTGAATAAACAGAGATTAACAACATGATGCTAAAGGTAATTATATTTAATTGCCTGTGATTTGTTAAATGGGAAATTAGAGAAGCGTGCAATAAGGGCACAGCAGTTATAATGGGTGACTTTAATCTACATATAGTTTGGGCTAACCAAATTAGTAACAATACTGTGGAGGAGGAATTCCTGGAGTGTATACGGGATGGTTTCCTGGACCAATATGTCGAGGAACCAACTCGAGATCAGGCCATCTTCGACGGGTTTAATGTAATGAGAAAGGATTAATTAGCAATCTTGTTGTGCGAGGCCCCTTGGGTCAGAGCAATCATAATATGATAGAATTCTTCATTAAGATGGAGAGTGAAATAGTTGACTCAGAGACTAGGGTCCTGAATTTAAATAAAGGCGACTACGATGGTATGAGGTGTGAGTTGGGTAGGATTGATTGGGGAATGACACTCAAAGGGTTGACGGTGGATAGGCAATGGCAAACATTCAAAGATCGCATGGATGAACTACAGAATTTGTTCATCCCAATTTGGCATAAAAATAAAACAAAAAAAGGTGACCTCAACCGTGGCTAACAAGGGAAATTAGGGATAGCATAAGATCCAAGGAGAGGACATATAAATTGGCCAGTAAAAGCAGTAAACCTGAGGATTGGGAGCAGTTTAGGATTCAACAAAGGAGGACAAAGGGATTAATTAAGAGGGGGGGAATAGAGTATGAGAGTAAGCGTGCAGGGAACATAAAAACTGACTGTAAAAGCTTTTGTAGATATGTGAAGAGAAAAAGATTGGTGAAGTCAAGCGTAGGTCCCTTGCAGTCATAATCAGGGGAATTTATAATAGGGAACAAAGAAATGGCATACAAATTATATACATACTTTGGTTCTGTCTTCACAAAGGAGGACACAAATAACCTCCCAAAGATGTCGGGGAACATAGGGTCTAATGACAGGGAGGAACTGATAGAAATCAGTATTTGTAGGGAAATGGTGTTAGGGAAATTGATGGGCTTGAGGGCCAATAAATCCCCAGGGCCTGATAATCTACATCCTAGGGTACTTAAGGAAGTGGCCCTAGAAATAGTAGATGCATTGCGGGTCATCTTCCCAAATTTGATAAACTCTGGAACAGTACCCATGGATTGGCGGGTAGCTAAGCTTACCCCACTGTTCAAAAAGGGTGGTAGAGAGAAAATGGGGAATTACAGACCGGGAAGCGTGACATCGGTAGTGGGGAAAATGCTAGAGTTCATTATAAATGATGTAATAGCAGAGCACTTGGAAAAAGTGACAGGGTCGGACAAAGTCAACATGGATTTACAAAAGGTAAATCGTGCTTGACTAGTCTACTGTAATTTTTTGAGGATGTATCTGGTAAAATAGATAAGGGAGAACCAGTGGATGTGGTGTATTTGGATTTTCAAAAGGCTTTCGATAAGGTCCCGCATAAGGGATTAGCGTGTAAAATTAAGGCACATGGGATTGGGGGCAAGGTATTGAGTTGGATAGAGAACTGGTTGGCAGACAGAAAGCAAAGAGTTGGAATAAACAGCTCTTTTTCCGAGTGGCAGGCAGTGACTAGTGGGGTACCGCAGGGATCGGTCCTTGAATGCCAACTATTCACAATATATATTAATGATCTGGATGAGGGAACTAGATGTAATATCTCCAAGTTTGCAGACGACACAAAGCTGGGTGGGCGTGTGTGCTGTGAGGAGGATACCGAGAAACTCCAGTATGATTTGGACAGGTTGGGTGGTTGGGCAGAAGCATGGCAGATGCAATATAACGTGGATAAATGCGAGGTTATCCACTTTGGTGTCAAAAACAGGAAGGCAGATTATTATCTGAATGGCAATAGATTGGGAGAAGGGGAAGTGCAACGAGACCTGGGTGTCCTTGTGCACCAGTCGCTGAAAGTAAGCATGCAGGTGCAGCAGGCGTTTAGGAAGGCAAATGGTATGTTGGCCTTTGTAGCGAGAGGGTTTGAGTACAGGAACAAGGATGGCTTGCTGCAGTTGTACAGGGCCTTGGTGAGACCACATCTGGAGTAATCTGTGCAGTTTTGGTCACCTTATCTGAGGAAGGATGTGCTTGCCATGGAAGGAGTGCAGCGAAGATTCACCAGGCTGATACCTGGGATGGCAGGAATGACATATGAGGAGAGATTGGGTCGATTGGACTTGTACTCGCTGGAGTTTAGAAGAATGAGAGGGGATCTCATTGAAACTTATAAAATTCTAACAGGACAAGACAGACTAGATGCTGGAAGGATGTTCCCGATGGTCGGGGAGTCCAGAACCAGGGGTCACAGTCTAAGGATAAGGGGTAAGCCATTTAGGACAGAGATGAGGAGGAATTTCTTCACCCAGAGAGTGGTGAACCTGTGGAATTCTCTACCAAAGAAGGCAGTAGAGGCCAATTCATTAAATATATTCAAGAAGGAGTTGGATATATTTCTTAAGGCTGAAGGGATCAAGGGATATGGAGAGAAGGCAGGAACAGGCTACTGAATTTGGACGATCAGCCATGATCTCATTGAATGGCGGAGCAGGCTCAAGGGGCCGAATGGCCTACTCCTGCTCCTATCTTCTATGTTTCTATGTAAAAGTGTACTGATGGTGCCACTTGCTTCTTAATGTCACATTGCCTGCTTCAATCCAATAAAAAAGTGAATGTAAGGCATAAATAAAATGGCAACATAGGGCAAGAAAGAAGCACTTACTCAGAAACCAAGGATCGGGCATAGAATTACATAGAATATACCCTATGGCCGGAATTTTGCCTACCTGGGTGGGTCCAGTGTGGGCGGTGGCCATGGCGGGTCGTAACCTCGCTGCTGGCTCCATCCCGCTGCTGAAAATGATTTTCCCTTAATGGGTCCCATTAAACCCGCCCTGCACATTACCTGACCCAATTAAATGGTGCATATCTTGTGACGTCATCAATGACGCGTTTTCAGCCGGGATCTTTAAAGGGACCCTGGCCTTAGATTTGAAGGTTAATGTAACATAGTGCTGTCAGTGCACTACAGTACTGAAGTGCTGCAAACACTGACAATGACTGCACAGAGAGGGCTGCACCCAGGCTCTCCCATGACTCCCTCCATGTGCTTATGGAGGGAGTCAGAGCAAGCAGGGAGGTCCTCTTCCCTTCCAATGGATGGAAGAGACCTCCCCAGGGCACCAAAACAGCCTGGTTGGAAATTGCAGAAGAGGTCACAAGCAAGGATGTGTTCAGGAGGACCTGGGTGCAATGCTGCAAACATTTCAATGATCTCATTAGATCAGGAAACATGAGTACAAAGCCACACTCACCTTCATCTTGCTGTGTCTCTCATCAAATCCCCATCACTCTGCCTTCCCAACCCTACTCCTGCACATCTTTACTCACACCAACATACCTTGCACCTCCACCCGTCCCTCTCTATCTACATTATCACATCACCATCTCATTAGCCACCCCTCACACTCACCCTCATCCTAATGAAATCATACCACCGAACAACACACAAGGAGGCCACCTGGCATTGCCACACCAATCCATCATAGTCTCCCTCTAAAGATGTAACCTATCTATTCCTTACACTCATGCCATCACTCTCACTCAACCTTCTCTTCTTTCCCTCTTTGCAGGAAAAGAGAGCCCAAAATAAGAGGGAGAGGGGGAGAACCAGAGGTGGCCCTCCATCATTTGCAAACCTTACAACAGCAGAGGAGGCTGCTTTAGAAATTTCTGGAGTCACCGAGCAGCTGGAGGTGGAAGACGGAGAGAGGGGGACAGCTCAGCAACCTGGTGACAGAATTGCATATTATACAGCTACATAGCATACATCAGTCACTCATGTGGACATTGTTGTCAGCAGCCAGTGAATGGTCATCATGTGCATAATGGTATCTGTACCCATTCTTCATATGACATATCTAACTCATCTCTTTACTCTCCCACAGGCCCATCAAGAGCCCCCTCCCTACTGTCCAGGAGGAAGAGGAAGATGACTCCTCAAAGGAGCCTCCAGCCTCTGAGGGTGCAGCGTCACCAGGCATGAGCGCACCCTGCACCAGCACAGAGACGCACACCTCGGTGGGTCCCACGCGAGATAGAGTAGTGTGTCACCTGGTGTGTCACAAGTCACAAGTGAGCAAGAGCAGATGATGGAGACAGGGACAGCAGTGGAGACTCCTCAGCGGTGGGCACAGGACATGCCCAGATCTGCTCAGCTGCATCCAGATGCTGAACCTGAGGGGCCATCCAGAAAGAGGGCGATCCTGGAGGTGCAGGATGATGTGCAGGAGGCTCTGATAGGTTTTGCAAGCATGATGTTTGCAAATGTTCACAGAATGGAGGAGTCCATCTTGTTAGATCCGTGATTCAGTGGATAAATAATTACACGGACGCTGTACTTAAACAAACAACAGGTCTTTACTGGAGGAGGGTCATCTCTAGACTGGGGTACAGAGGCATGCGCACAGCTTATATACCGGTGTGGTCACTGCCGGTACTACAGTATACAGGAGCTGTAAAAAGTAGTTCTGACTTAATGCACATACACTGCAATTCCTCCCTTATTAGATTAATAATACCCCCTTAATATTCAAATAACAATTACATTTTTACATGTACACTCAATAACAAAAGTCCATTTATAGATTCAGTCTTTGGGGCAGCTTCCTGACCCTTTCGGGATAGCGCCTTTCCGGAGGTTCTTGTTCTTGGTGCAGAGGCGATTCTGACCCCTTTTCATCGGGTAGTTCATCGGGTTCCACTGCTACTGGGTCTGAAGTAGATGCTACCAGTATGTCGGGTTCATCCCCAGGTACTCGAGACATGGGGTTGACGCCTTCCTGTGACGCTAAGATCTGATCAACGTGGCGTCTCACAATGTTCTCCCCGACATCCTCTGTGTACATTAATGGCCCCTGCCTTGTACATATCATTCCGGGTTGCCACTTCTCTGTTCGATATTCACGGGCCAAGACTGGTTGCCCTACATTGAAGCTCCTTGTCGGCTTCTCGTTGATGTGCTGGAATTGTTTGTCCTCAACATTTCTTCGCACATTTGGTCTGAGCAAGTCCAGACGAGATCTCAACCTTCGGTTAAAGAACATCATGGCCGGGATCTGGTTGGTAACTGCATGTGTCGCGTTTCGGTAGGCTAATAAGAAATTGTCCATCTTATGCTGTAGTGGAATTTCCTCGTCGCACATGGCCTTTATCGCCTTCTTAAAGGTTTGTACGAACCTCTCAGCCAATCCATTGGTGGCTGGATGATACGGGGCGGATGTGTAATGCCTTACCCCATTCCTTTTCATGAATTTTTGGAACTCGTCGGACACAAACTGTGGTCCATTATCAGAGCAGATCTGCTCTGGCAAACCGTTTCTGGCAAATATGGTCCGTAGGACTGCAATCGTTTTCTCTGTAGTGGTTGAAGACATCTTTTTCACCTCAGGCCACTTTGAATGAGCATCCACTGCTATTAAGAACATTGAGTCCATGAATGGACCAGCGAAATCAATGTGCACCCGTTGCCATGGAGAGGAGGGCCCCTCCCATGGGTGTAGAGGGGCATGTGGTGGTGCATTTTGGACCTTCTGGCATCATAAGCAGCTCTTAGTTAGGTCTTCGATTTGTTGATCGATTCCCGGCCACCACACATAAGCCCTAGCAAGGCTTTTCATTTTCACTCCCCCCAGATGACTTTCATGTAGCTCCTTTAGCACTCTCTCCCTTAACTTGGGTGGAATCACCACTCTGGATCCACACATCACTGTCCCCTGGCATACTGACAGCTGTTCTCTTCTGGATGAGAATGCTGGCAACAGTGAGTTGCCATGTGTTGGCCATCCCCTCACCGTCAATTCATATACCCGTGACAGCGTCAGATCATTGCGGGTCTCCTTCTCTATATCCGCGTTTGTTACTGGCAATCGTTCAATTATCGACGAATAAAACATCTCGATAGGGTCCGCTGCTGGTGCTTCCTCCACCGTAGGCAGTGGCAGGCGCGATAGCCCATCAGCGTTCCCATGCTGTTTCGTGCCTTTATATTCTATTTCATATTGATTCGCCCCTAGAAACAGGGACCATCTTTGTAACCGCTGTGCAGTCATTACTGGCACGCCCTTCTTAGGATTAAAGATGGAAACAAGTGGTTGGTGGTCAGTCAGCAAGGTGAACTTCTGCCCATGCAGATAATGGTTGAATTTTTTTACTCCCCATACTAGGCTGAGGGCCTCCCTGTCAATCTGGGCGTAGTTGCGCTCGGCTGAGGTTAGTGACCGAGACGCAAAGGCTACTGGCCTCTCCAACCCGTCTGGGAATTTGTGCGACAGCACCGCTCCAATGCCGTAGGGTGATGCATCGCATGCCAAACGAATTGGTAGTGCTGGGTTGAAATGGGCCAACACCTCTTTTGATGTGATCAATTCTTTACACTCCTGGAAAGCTCGTCTACGTTCGTCATCCCACTTCCATGGTACCCCTGTTTGCAGTAGGGTGTTCAGCGGGTGTAATACCGTAGACAAATTTGGTAAGAACTTGTGGTAATAGTTTACCAGCCCGAGGAACAACCTCAGTTGTGACACATTTTCCGGTGCTGGAGCCTTGACTACTGCCTCAATCTTGTCAGGGGACTTATGTAACCCCTCTTCATCGATGACGTGGCCGCAATACGAGATCTGTTTCTGGAAAAACTCGCACTTGTGGCGATTAGCTCGTAGCCCATATTCCTTTAATCTGGCGAGCACTTTCTCCAGGTTAGCGAGGTGATCACCGTCATTTTCGCCCGTGACCAAGATGTCGTCCAAATAACACTGGGTCCCTGGAATCCCTTGCAGGACCTGATCCATCGCCCTTTGCCAGATAGCCGGAGCCGAGGCTACTCCAAACACCAGCCGGTTGTATTGATAGAGACCTTTATGGGTGTTGATCATAAGGTAATGTTTCGAAGCTTCTTCTACCTCCATTTGCAAGTACACCTGGGCTAGATCAATTTTTGTGAAGCGTTTACCAGCAGATAGCGAGGCGAAAATATCCTCAATTCGTGGAAGCGGATATTGCACCGTGTGAAGGGCTGGGTTCACTGTCACCTTAAAATCCCCACAGATGCGGACCTTCTTTGGTTCCCCAGGTGTATTACTCAACGACCTCTTCATTACAGGAACGATGGGTGTAGCCCACTCGCTCCAGTCCACTTTGGACAGTACTCCTGAACGTTCCAACCCTTCCAGCTCTGCTTCAACCGCTGGTCTGATCGCATAAGGCACTGGTCTGGCCTTCAGAAACTTTGGGCTTGCATTATCCTCTATTTTAATTGTTGCTGTTATTCCTTTTAGTGTTCCTAGTCCCTCCTGGAACACTTCTTTTGCGTCAGTTAGCATTTGTGACAGTTGTCCAGGTGTGACGTCGTCATCCTTTTTGGCCTCCACCTTCAGTGCCTGTATGGAATGCCAATCTAAATGTATCTTCCGGATCCATTCACGTCCTAGCAGTGGTGGTCCTCCATTTGACAATACATATATGTCCATTTTAGGTATTTCCTGACCTTTATATGTCACTTTCACCCTTACTTTTCCTTTGGGGTAGACTTTTTGCCCCGTATACATCTTCAAGACAATCTCTGTAGCTTTCAAGGGTATGTGTGAAAATAGCCGCTTGTAGTCTCTTTGATTTATGACTGTTAGAGCTGACCCTGTGTCCAATTCCATTTCCACTTGGACTCCGTCTATCTTGAGTGTAACCCAGATAGTCTGGTGATCCTCCATTTCGGTTACATTATGTAGTTTCAGACAACCCAGCTCCTTGCTTCCGGAGTCTGTATCACTCTTCTGTTCGTCTGAACCACTGTCCATTACCTGGTGTACCTTTTTGTGCTTCTCCTGTGGAGATTTCTTACTGTTGGTTTTCTTCCCAGACCTGCAGACTCTTGCTATGTGTCCTGCTTTCCCACACTGTCTGCACACTTGGTCCTTGATCCAACAACCTTTCTGGTCATGTGTTGTTCTGCCGCAGTGATAGCACTTCCATGTTCCATAGGTCATTTCGTTGGTGCCATATTCTTGCGGTCTCCATTGTATCTCTGCATCGCCCCTTGCGGCTGCTTCGTCCGATACTGCCATATTGAAAGCTTTGTCCAGCGTAAGGTCCTTTTCTGATAGAAGCCGTTTCTGGGTTCCTTCACTTTGTAGCCCACACACAAACTTGTCCCTTAACGTGTCTGCTAGTCCCGCTCCAAACTGGCAGTATTTCAATAGCTTGCGCAGTTCCATTAGGTACTCAGCATTGCTTTCGTCTTTGTGTTGGTTCCTTTTATGGAGCTTAAATCGTTCTGCTATCAGCAGCGGTGTGGGGTTTAAGTGGTCCTGTAGGATTTCTACTATGCTTTCAAAATTCTCTGGGGTTATTAGATTTCGCAGTAACCCATAAGTTTTTGCACCCATGGAATTTAACAGAACCAGTGCTTTATTAGCATCTGGCACTTCATTCGCCCTGCAGTACACCTCAATACGTTCCACATATGTCGCCCAATCTTCGACTTCATTGTCGAATGTAGAGATACTGCCACTCTTCGGCATCCTTGGTTGTGCATTAACTATCCCCAATGGCGCCTCCCGTGCTTCCCCTTCTTCTCCGCTGGCACAAAATGGCGTCTCCCGCGCTTTACTTCCTTCCCGCGCTCGCCCGCCTTCTCCGCTGCAGCTTCGCAAAATGGCGTCTCCCGCACTCGTCCTTCTTCTCCGCGGCTCAATGGCGCCTCCCGCGCTCTGCCTGCTTCTCCACGGCTCAATGGCGTCTCCCCTTTCTTCGCCCTGCAGACCCTGATCAGCCCATGATCCCTGGCTGTGCTCTGCCCGTTGTTCTCTTGATATTTGTCGACGCCGCTCAGTCTAGAACCCGGCTGTTTCTTACCTTCTCTCTCTCTGGTTTGCAGTATTTTTCCTCGATGCCGCTCGGTGATCAACCCCCGGCTGCGCCCTGCTCTCTTCACCCTCTTTCTTACCCCGTCGACGCTGCCCGGCTCTCTCTCTCTGCCGTCGGTCGGCTCCAGCCGCCGCTGCTCGGGAAGGGTCTGCTTTGGACCTGTCGTCGGTCTCTTACTGTTCGTTGTGGTTGGGGAACCAAGCCCGGCTCTCCACAGCCTCCCCAGCGAAGTTGGATCTCTGCCTGACTGCTGGGCGGTTGCTCGCGGTCAACGCCCGTGTTTCTGGACTCGACTATTTTTTTTTTTATGTTGCAGGTAGATTCGCATCAACACTCGTCGCCACTGTTAGATCCGTGGTTCAGTGGATAAATAATTACACGGATGCTGTACTTATACAAACAACAGGTCTTTACTGGAGGAGGGTCATCTCTAGACTGGGGTACAGAGGCATGCGCACAGCTTATATACCGGTGTGGTTACTGCCGGTACTACAGTATACAGGAGCTGTAAAAAGTAGTTCTGACTTAAAGCACATACACTACACATCTCCAACATGAGCACCACCGTATCGCAGGCGATGGCGACTGTAGGTTCCTCCATGGATAGAATGGTCATCTGCATGAAGCAGCTAATGCGCCACTCAGAGGATCACATGATGTCTATGGAGAATAGAGGGCTATCTATGGAGGACAGATGGCAGAGACACATAGACCTCCTCTCTAGGAGGGATGTCAGCATAAACATAGGTCATCATGGCCCCACTCATGTGCAGCAAGGTGCTTTCCAGCTCCTTGACAGCAGGGAAGTGAGCAGGCTGTCTCTACCTCTGCTGAAGCCACAGGGCTAGCATCTCGTAGAAGCATGCAGAAGAGAAAGATGACACACAAGTAGATTCACAAGGGTAGCCACTTGAGTGTTTTATCCAATGTTTATGTAAAGTGCTGTCACACATAAAAATCTTTATTTTCAATACTTTCCAGTCTTGGACAGATGTGTGTGCACCTTTGGAAGTGGCTTAGTGAGTTGCAGTGACTGGTGAAACATAACAGTACCTCCAGCAATGGCGGTGAGTGTGAAAGGAATGGATTGGTCATTGTAGAGATGCTTTATGGTGTTAGTGTGGGGTGGTGCCAACCTGGCGCATCATGTGGCAGCCAGGGTGTACTGCGTAAAGTTAAGTAAATCTGGCCATGATGAGGCCATCCCTGGCATCCTGGGCAGCAATGTGCTCGGGTGCCTTCTGTCCTGTGCAGCATCAGGTGATTGTGGAGAAGGTGCTGTTGTTGGTGCTGCTGGTGTTGGGGCTCATTGTGGTCAGATTCTGAGGAGCAAGGTGAGAGTGTATAAACGGCACCCATGCTGATGGAATAGATGGCAGGTGAAGTAGAGATGACGGAAGCAAGCTGTCAATGGTGAGAGAGGTTCTTCCAAGGAGGTGACACTAGATGGAAACTTTGCTGGAAAGAGTTGCAGCCTGCAGAATCTGTGCTGAGAATGCAGTGAGAAATAGCTTCTGCTGAGGAAAGTGATCATCTGTCAAGTGGGAGCTTTTATAGTACATTTGATGCTGTTAACTAATCAGCTGGAATAATGGCTATTCAACTCCCACCTCAGGTTGACAGAGAAGCGTGTTTCCCAGGGCCATCCAGTTAAATTTAAAAGGTAAGGTTAAAACCACTCTTAAGCGTCTGACAACTAGCTACTAATAATTTAAATTGGGTTGCCTACTGCTGCCGGTCGAGTCGGGTCCGCGCTGACAGATGCACCTGGGGGAAAGGCGCATGGGAGTGGGATGACAGCGGGTTCCCGACCCACTCACAAATATAACAACTTTCCCACCCGACCCACCTCCGATCGCGCCCGCTACCACCCCGGAAAATTCCGGCCTATGTCTTTTACTCATTTCATAGATTTGCTTACATATTTCTTCCTCCACCTCCCTTCCACTATTAGGTGGTCTGTGGAGTACCCCAATTAGCATAATCGATCCCCTTTTTATCTTGTATCTCAATCCATATAGATTCTGTTTCTATCTTACTGTTAGTTTTGTCGCATTTCTCTACAGCCATTATGTTATCTCTAATTAGTACAAGTACCCCTCCTCCCCTTCTTAGAATCATAGAATGGTTACAGCACAGAAGGAGGCCATTTGGCCCATCGAGCCCATACCAGCTCTCTGCAAGAGCACTTCATCTAGTCCCATTCCCCCGCCCTTTCCCTGTAGCCCTGCAAATTACTTTCTTTCAGGTACTTATCCAACTCACTTTTGAAAGCCACGATTGAGTCTGCCTCCACCACCCTTTCAGGCAGTGCTTTCCAGATCCTAACCACTCGCTGTGTAAAAGAAGTTTTTCCTCATGTTGCCTTTGGTTCTTTTGCCAATCACCTTAAATCTGTGCCCGCTGATACTCGGCCCTTCTGCCAATGGGAACAGTTTCTCTCTTTCTACTCTGTCTAGACCCATCATGATTTTGAACACCTCCATCAAGTCTCCTCTCAACCTTCTCTGCTCCAAGGAGAACAACCCCAGCTTCTCCAGTCTATTCATGTAACTGAAGTCCCTCAGCCCTGGAACCATTCACTTAAATCTTTTCTGCACCCTCTCCAAGGTCTTTACATCCTTCCTAAAGTGCGGTCCCCAGAATTGGACACAATACTCCAGTTGAGACCGAACCAGTGCTTTATAAAGGTTCAGGCTTGGGCTGATTAGTGGCAGGTAACATTCGCGCCACAGTAGTGCCAGGCAATGACCATCTCAAACAAGTGAGAGTCTAACCACCTCCCCTTGACATTTAATGGCATCCCCATCGCCGAATCCCCCACTATCAACATCCTGGGGGTCACCATTAACCAGAAACTTAACTGGACCAGCCACATAAATACTGTGGCAACAAGAGCAGGTCAGAGGCTAGGTATTCTGTGGCAAGTGTCTCACCTCCTGACTCCCCAGTGCCTTTCCACCATCTACAAGGCACAAGTCAGGAGTGTGATGGAATACTCTCCACTTGCTTGGATGAGTGCAGCTCCAACAACACTCAAGAAGCTCGACACCATCCAGGACAAAGCAGCCCACTTGATTGGCACCCCATCCACCACCTTAAACATTCACTCCCTCCACCACCGGCGTACTGTGGCTGCAGTGTGTACCATCTACAAGATGCACTGCAGCAACTCGCCAAGACTTATCGGCAGCACCTCCCAAACCCGCGACCTCTTCCACCTAGAAGGACAAGGGCAGCAGGCGCATGGGAACACCATCACCTCCAAGTTCCCCCTCCAAGTCACACACCATCCTGACTTAGAAGTATATCGCCGATCCTTCATCATCAGTGGGTCAAAATACAGGAACTCCCTCCCTAACAGCACTGTGGGAGTACCTTCACCATACGGACTGCAGCGGTTCAAGAAGGTGGCTCACCACCACCTTCTCAAGGACAACGAGGGAATGGACAATAAATGCTGGCCTTGCCAGTGATGCCCAGATCCCATAAGCGAATAAAAAAAAATCATAACTACCTTGCTTTTGTACTCTATACCTCCATTTATAAAGCCCAGGATCCTGTATGCTTTTTTAACTGCTTTCTCAACCTGCCTTGCCACCTTCAACGATTTGTGGACATATAGTCTTATTTCGTTATCCTTTCTAAATATGCTATAACCTGCAATATTTAATTACCAGTCCTGTTCTTTCTGTAGCATGTTACAGTTGTCCCTATTCTATCTGCTACCTCACTAAGAATTGCCTCCATTCCCTCGTTTTATTGTTGGACGCTGTGCACATTGCTGTAGAGGCAATTTCATTTGTTTTCATTAGTTGTTCCTCTCAATTTATTTCTAACAGACTTTTTATATTTCTGTATTGTAACTGCATTTGTTCCCTGACTGTTTATGTTATTTTTATTCCTTACCAGGATCTGACTTATACTCTCATCGCCTGCTTCTTTTATCATTACGTTTATGCTATTTCTACCAGATCCCCTCCCCCGTCTTACTAGTTTAAAGCCTTATCACAGCCCTATTTATCCTTTCCGCTATATCAAAGAGGAGGTAATTGCCCGCTAATGCAATTCACTACAAGGCACATTCTGTATGACATTAAAACATCTGCTAGGTTCAATGTACTTGCTATGAAAAAGTAACTGAAACATTCTAATTGTAGTCTGTTGCATGTGATCAGTATTACAATAATGCACATATGATCCCTGATGAAAACAAATCCCTAAAAGTGCCATCTGCTGGATCCCAGAATTTATTACACAGTAAAGTGAAATTCAAAATATGACTCATGTTTTTTTGGAAACAGCAAAATGAGAAAAGAATTGCATTTCCAGTTACTGCTGAAATTTCAAAATACAGTTAAGATACGCAATATTCACGGATAATTAATGGCTTCCTCTACGGAATCCCTAATTAAAACAACAGTATCTGCACCCGCTGATTCTATAATATTAAATATTTATATTATTGAAAACCCACAAATTGCATATCTCAACTAATTTATTGCTTTGAAATTCAAAACCCCAGGACATTTTACATTCATCTAAGCAATGAACAGAGTTCCTTCGCAGTACTCTTGAATGCCTTCCTTATAGACATTTAATTTAATAATCATATCATGTCTCCTAACCCCTCTTGAGCCCAAGCCGCAGAATACTATCCAATACTTTGCTGATGTCTGATACGTCATTACTTAAATCGAAAATGATGTAGAATAGGACTTCAGAAGACATGCCACCACAAGAAAGCGTACTTTCTAGAGTGTATAAAGAAAGAAAGGCTTGCATTTATATAGTGCCTTTCAAGACCTCAGAAAGTCCCAAAGCGCTTTACAGATAACAAAGTACTTTTGAAGTGTAGTCTCTAGTTGTAATGCAAAAAACATGGCAGCCAATTTGCCCACAGCAAGCTCCCACAAACAGCAACACGATACTGACAAGATAATTTGTTTTTTATAGTGGTGTTGGTTGAGGGATAATGTTGACCTGGACACTGGGAAAAACTCCCCTGTTCTTCTACGAATAGTGCCATGGGATCTTTTGCATCCACCTGAGAGGGCAGAGGAAGCCTCGGTTTAACATCGCATCTCTCCCTCAGTACAGCCTAGATTATGTGCCCAAGTCATTGGAGTGGGACTTGAACCCATAACCTTCTGGCTCAGAGGTAAGTGTGCTACCAACTGAGCCATGGCTGGCCCATCACTGCACAAGTGACCGATCACAATAAGATGCACAAGTCAATGAATATTCACAGTGGCCCAGAAATTCATGTCGGGGGCTTCCCGCGGGTGCAAGCCCTCGAACTACACTTACATAGCGCGCCAACAGTTGAGGCCTGGGCCTGCGTGGATTTCCTGTCTGTGGCCCGGTCCAGCTCCTGTGCTTGCGTGACCCAGCGGCGTACTTAGTGCGATGCGTCGGCTGGGATCACGTGAGCACTGGGCAACCAATCGGAGGAGGGAAAAGTCCATTCATGAGTTTGACATAAGACCTGTCAAACTCATGAAAACTCCGGGCGCCCAAAACAGTACATAACCTTAAAATATTTTTTTTTAAATCACACTATTCAAATCAACTATAAATAACATTAAATAACCATTTTAAACAATAATTTAAATTTTTGAAAAAAATAATTTTATAAAAAATCAGAGCTAAAAATACACTTACCTTACTGTAAAGTATTTAAAAATAATAAACCTGTGGAAAAAATGTTCTAATTTTAATTAATTGACCACTTACCTTTTAAAATGAAGTCCTTACGTCTGCTTTTTTAATGTGTAAAAAGTGGAGGCCTTCACGCACGGGCAAAGCTGTCAAAAAAAGGAAGTTCAACGCGCACGCGCTGCCTCATACGTCGCACGCGTTTCATCTCTTAACCCCTGCTTTCAGGGGACCGGAAGTGCCGTTTTCCCGCGCATGCGCTGTGCATGCAAGAAACCAGCACTTCCATCAGGTCCACGCGTGGGTACCCCGTGCGTACTCACGCGTTGGGACCCGAATTACTGGGCCATAATATATTTCAGAAGCTTCCCTGTAGGCCTGACCCTTCCTGCATATGTTTCTGATGTAGAGGAGTTCCTTTTTTTTATCCTAGGATGTTAGAAGGAACTGAAATATTTTACCACACAATCACAATGCAGCCGATGACTTTCATGGCAATGTAACGTTTATCCTGCCAGTGCTTGCATTCCACAAACCTGTCTTGTTGTAGCTCTCTAGAGGACACTGAAATGGCTCTCCTGTGGGAACGAGGGGAGTTTGCCACTCAGCATGACTCTGCCTGCCCTCCCTCTGTTTGTCAAAGTGCCAGCTCCAGCACCAGCAATACTGCAACTTTTCATCCCTCAAGGGAAGGGACAGTTCTAGTGGTCATGAATGCATAGCATTTACCAAACAGAAGGGTCTTGGGACTTCCAAGAGAAATGATAGAAAATAAATGCACATCTTTGTTCAGTCTTTTGATGGAGTATTTACTAAAGAACTATCTTACTTAATCAGGGCCCAGCTCCTGTCAAATTTTAGAAATAAAAACTTAGGATTTAAGAGGAATAGGAGAGAAATATCATTCAAGCAATGGGCGAACTTGGTTGAATCAAATTAGCTGTTGTAGCCCCACAGTTTTCTTTGACACATCGGCAGCTTTCTGGCGTTTTCTTTGACACATCAGGTTTGTGTAAAGGAAGAATGAACTTGTATTTATATAGCAACTTTCACAACTTTGTGACATCCCAAAGTGCTTTACAGCCAATGAAGTACTTTTGAAGTGTAGTCACTGTTGTAAACATGGTTCCACAAACAACAATGAGATAATGACCAGATAACCTGGCCTAGAAATTCAGTGCCCTTAGCACCGATTTTGCGGCACTAGAGGGCCTAGTGCTGCAATTGGCGCCGGTTCCTAAATTGCCTGGGGCCCTTCCGCGGCGGTAGACCGGTAGCGCTGCGCCGGCACCGATGACGTCATCGGTGTGCGCAGCGTCCCGGTTGCCGTGGTAACACGGCCCCAAGCCGAAATTCAGTTGCGGCCGCCTCGCCAGTGGCAGCCGCAACTAAGACTCCGGCAAACGAGTGTTGCCGGAGTCTGCGCCGGCGCTTTAAGGAGGCGCGGCGGCCGGCCGCTTTCCCGCCGGCCGCTTGCCCGCAGCTCCCTCCCCGGACTTCTCCCCCCCCCCCCCCCCCGGAACAGATGCAAGCCCGGCACTTGTCCGAGGTGCCGGGCTCATTTTTGAAGAGATTTGCGCGGGCCGCGGCTGGGTGCAGGCAGCTCCTCCTTAACGGAAGGAGGAGGCCTGCACTTCCCGAGCCTGCCACACCACAGCGGGCGCCGCAGCGCCGGAATAGCGCCGCAATGCGGCGCGTTGCGCCAGTTTTCAGGCGCTAAAACCCTTCAGTAGCGCCGGCAGCCGTTTGGGCGCGGCGCTACTGAATTTTTGGCGCGCGCAAAGGGACTTAGCGCCGGCGCTAACTTCCGGCGCTAAAGCCCTGGCGCAGCGCAAACTCAATTTCTAGGCCCCTGTTTCTTAGTGATGTTGGTTCAGGGATAAATATTGACCAGGACACCAACAGGAGAACTCCTCTACTCTTCTGCAAATAGTGCCATGGGATCTTTTATGTCATAGAGTCACAGAGTTATACAGCACAGGAAGAGGCCCTTCGGCCCATCGTGTCCACGCCGGCCATCAAGCCCTGTCTATTCTAATCCAGTTTTCCAGCACTTGGTCCATAGCCTTATATGGCGTTTCATGTGCTCATCTAAATGCTTCTTGAATGTTGTGAGAGTTTCTGCCTCTACCACACTTTCAGGCAGTGAGTTCCAGATTCCAACCACCCTCTGGGTGAAAATGTTTTTCCTCACATCCCCTCTAAAACTCCTGCCCCTTACCTTGAAACTATGCCCCCCGGTTATTGACCCCTCTACTAAGGGGAAAAATTCCTTTCTAACTACCTTATCTATGCCCCTCATAATTTTGTGCACCTCAATCAGGTCCCCCCTCAGCCTTCTCTGCTCTAAGGAAAACAACCCCAGCCTGTCCAATCGCTCTTCGTAGCTGAAGCGCTCCAGCCTGTAGGATTCGCAAAAATCCAGGAAAATACAGTCTACATTGTAAAACCCCTGAAATGGCCACATTTTATGAACACAAGATGGAGTTGGCAGATCACATGACTCATTTCAGAAGGACATACCACTGCAGTATCTTAAAGAAACCTGAGTCACCACCGATTAGAAGATTCCAGAACTGACTGCAATTGATATGGTAAAATGGTTACAGTAGTAACGAAGTCAAAACAAAAGTATTTACACCTCAAGGTGTGTTAATTGCTAGCAAAACGCAAACCCATCTCTGAAATCGCAGAGCAGACAAAACCTATTATCTGTACCAAACTCAGAGGGACACAGGACAGATCCCATTAGTTTCATTTACAAGACATTAAAATAAAGTACCCGCTTTTGTCAAAGCAGCCTGCCCATTACTTTAACAAAAGAAAACCCCTGATTTGGTGCCAAGATAAGGGCAGGAAAACAGTATACCTGTTGGGGGAAAAGAGACATTAAAAAAACAAAAAAAGCACAGTTTCACACAGACACGAGGTCAAAGGCAGAGCGAGTGGAGAGGTTCAATTACGGTTCGAGGAGCACGGAGGGCCTACAAGTTCGAGCAGGTGAGCAGGTTCAGGAGCTGGTCCCATAAGGAAGATTGGAGATCCCGGACGATACAGGAGCACCAAGGTCAAGGACAGTTTTAAAAACCCTGGTGAGCATAGAGGCCCAACTCCACCTAGCTCATCTAGTTGAGGTATACTGTAGAGATGGGAGGGTTTTTAATATTAAGGGCTTTGTAATTCGGGAGTGTTATTCATCCTTCGTTGTGCCGTGCGCTTTCTCCACCCCCGTTTTATTATATCGCTGATCTAGAATTGATGCATTATGATAGTCAAAGTAACTCTTGTGTGTTAAATTTTAGTTCTCATTGAAAGGCGTGTTCATGATTTTTGTCTGCATTGTTTCTTCATTCTCTATGTTTTATTCTCCTTAAAAATAAAGATACCTTTGATTTAAAACTTACCTTGTCTCACCTGATCCATTTGTCTTCCGAGTCACAAGTTGGGCCAACACATCAAGGTGGTCTGGCAATAAGCCCAGTGTCTAGAACCGGCGAGGGGGGAGCGCTTCGGAACCGCTCACGAGCAGTGTGAAATCAAAAACCGATCTCGCACACCACAAGCTCGTTAAAACGACCCCTTACAGAATGGCAACCCAGATGGGACACTGGCTACAGAACCCTTGTGTGGTGGACAAAGACTCGGGTGAGACAGATGTTATGGAGGACAGGTTATCCTCCTACGTGTGTAGCAAAGTAAATGTAGCAAAAAAATGGGTATATGACCTGTTAGGAGCCGAGCGTCCCCTAAAGGCAGCCGCCCAGTGGACGGCCAGTAAAGAGCACCGCAAGGGCATTGAAAAAGTGGTGTGGCTTATGTGCTATAAAAAGCAGGTTCTGGTACTGGACCACGTGGTGGCCAGTAAGGAAACCAAAATTAAGCATTTGTCCCGGGAGCTGCAGGAAAAGGTTGCAGCGGAAGGGAAGGTGCTAGTGGCTCTGGAGGCCATAAGCCAAGAGAGGGCAGCGATGGTGCGGGACCATCGGGGGAAGGTAGAAAGGCTGGAGGGCAAGATAGCTGAGCTGGAGGGGAGCGCTAGGTTCAGGGTAGAACATGTAGAGTATCAGGCAAGAGAATCCAGGGAGAAAGAGAGGAGATTAAAAACAGAGATTAGCCGCCTTACAGGGGAACTGAAGGCACAGGAGGAAAAGTTAGGCGAAGTAATAGCAGCCTATAAGCTGGCCTGCGCTCAAGGGTTTGAGGAGGCAGACCACGGCCCCTGTAGGCAGGAAATAGAAAGCCTGAATCTGGCATTGGCCAGGGCAAAGGGGATGATATGCCTCATTAGCCCCAAGGTCGGCCAGGCTGAGTTCAACGGTAACCCAAGCAGCGAAGTCCCGCAGGCAGCCCCCAGAACAAAACGGGTTAGGGAACCCGAGATTTCACAGCCACCACCCCTAGCCCCTAGTTTTCCAGAGGTCTGGGATCAGGAGGGGGTGGAGGATGAAGAATCCAAGGTAGACCAGGGTAGCCCGAGAGAGAATCAGGGACCGGGACTGGTGTACCCCGTGACACAACGGAGGTACGGACCACCCAGTGACGACGGGGAACCTGGGGACCTCCAGAACCAATTCCTGGTGCCACACGGTGCGCAACAATTGCGCTCCATGGTGAGCTACATCCCCAAGCTCACCATGAAGGGGGACCCTTCTCTTCACTTTAGGGAGATAGAGCAGGCGGCCTGTGTTAACGACTGCGACGAGGCAGAGAAGGCCAAGATGATGTTGTTCTCCCTGGGTAGCGATCTCCTCCAGACGCTACCCGATGGGTGTAAGCGGGGTCAGGAAAATTATGGCAGGCTGAAGGGCGAGATCCTGGAGGCCATGGGGATGAACGAGGGGAGTCCGTTCACCCAGGTGGAGAAAATAGTCCAGCTCCCCGGGGAATTCCCACAGGCGTTTGCGGACAGGCTGTGGCCAGTCTACCAGGGTGCGTGCCCGGGAATGCCGGCGCGAGCGAACCTGGACGGGGACCAGTTAGTCCACTGGCTCAGGTGCCTGATGAATAACTCCCTGCCCCGCGTTCGAACGCAGGCAATGGCCTGGTTCGACCCCCGAAACCCTCTGACCACGGAGGCGACGGTAATCCACCAACTCACCGTCACCTTTAGAAACGGGAGGGATAGTGAGACACCCCAGCAAAACGGGAAGGTTTGTGAGGTCAGGCCTGGTGACCAGCCCCGTAAAGAGTGGCGCCAGGAAGGGAGCCGTCCCAACCAAAGCCGACAAACGTGCTACGGCTGCGGGAAGGAGGGGCATTGGTGCAGGGACTGTAAGAATCCCTGGAATGACACAAGGGAAACGGTCCCCACAGCCCCAGCCCAAGCCCCGGCTGCACCCCCGACCTCTGCCCCAGAGAGAGAGACGGAGCCAACTGTCCCTCCAGAGCTGCTGGACATGCTGCTGGCTTCAGTGAGGTCATTGGTCCTCACTAAGGGAAAGATAGCAGCCGCCACCGGTCCAGCGGTTCCCCCAACCCCTTCCCAAAGTGGCCGGCAATGACTGGAGCCTGCGCAGCCCATCTATCTATGTGCGCTCCAGTACGACGGATGGAAGAGACCGCTCGTGCAGATGGAGGTAGAGAAGGAAACGGGGACTTATCTGTTGGATACGGGAGCTTCATGCACCGTGATCCATACGGAGAATCCCACCACCTCACCTCTGTCTAACGGGGTTCCATACGTCCTATCGGGGTTCACAGGGGCGGAGCAGATGGGTGCGTTCTCCAGGCCGCTCTCGATCCGCCTGGGCACACTCCAGACAAAGTGGACATGTGTCCTGGCGAGATGGGATGCGGAGGGAGGGAAGGTGATCCTAGGGGCTGACTTCATCGTGGGCCATGGGATCCTCGTGGACCTCAGGAACCATTGCCTTTGGGGGGCCAACACCGAAAAGGAAAGTGGAGTGGTAGTAATCCTGGGAAAGGATGGGAAGGGAACCCTGTGTTCCATGAAGCCGAAAGGGAGTTACGACCTCGGTGAAATGATGAAGGGTATCCCAGAAGTATTTAGAGCCGAGGTGCAGCCTCAGTTAGGTGCGTTCGCCACGCACAAACACGACTGTGGGAGGGTTGCTGGCTTTGAGGTTAGGGTAGATGGGGATCCCATGGCCCGGCCCCAAAAGCAGTACAACTTCCCAAAGGAAGCAGAGGCTGATATGGAGGTGGCCATATCAGCGCTGGTACAGCAGGGGGTGCTGAGGCCTATAGCCACCCATGTGAACTCTCCACTTTGACCGGTTAAGAAACCGGACAATTCCTGGAGAGCCACGGTGGACTATCGGGTGTTGAACAGCAACATCCCCGCATGTGCCCCCACAGTGGCAGCAGTGGCCGACCTCATTGGGAGCATCCCCGCATCCGCGACCACGTTCACGGTGCTGGATATTTCCAATGAGTTCTGGTTGATCCCTGTGCGGAGGGAGGACGAGTATAAATTTGCCTTTACTTTCAGAGGGCAACAGTATACCTGGAATTGCTTGCCACAAGGCTTCCACAATAGTCCCAGCATTTTCCACCAATGCATGGCGGACAGCCTGAAGGAGTTCAGTCAGCCCCTTCAGTTAGTACAGTACGTGGACGACCTGCTCCTGTTTACCGACACGGTCGGGGAGCACGGCCCACTGCTGGCTGAACTGTTGGAACTACTGACCAGAAGGGGGTTCAAAGTCAACCCAAAGAAAGCGCAGATCAGTCAAAAGGAAGTCAAGTTCCTGGGGCTGACCATCCGTGCGGAGAAAGGGCCATCGATAGGGCTAGGAGGGAGGCGGTACAGGAGATACCGGTCCCCGTCACCATAAAGGGTGTGAGGTCATTTCTAGGGCTAACCGGGTACTGCCGAGACTTCATGGAGGACTATGCGGCCATGGCAGCCCCACTGCTCCGACTCCTGCACAAGGGAGTGGAGTGGTCATGGGATGAAGGATGCCAGGCTGCATTCGAGCTCCTAAAAGGAAGCTGCAGACCGCACCGGCCCTGGGAGCAATAGATGGGGGAAGGGAGTTCTTCCTGGAGGTGGCGGCCAGCGGGGACAGTCTGAGTGCTGTGTTGCTCCAGGAGCGACATGGCAAGCTGAGACCCGTGGTTTACTCCTCCAGGGTGCTCACTGACGTGGAGAGGAGCTACTCGGTCTGTGAGCGGCACCTCTTGGCCACACACTGGGCTGTGAAAAGATCCGCCATCTTCACAGGCACCTCCCCCATCACCCTCCTCACACACCACACGCCCACCAAGATGCTTTTGGATGGGAGGATTAAGGATGGGACAGTAAGCAGTGCCCGCATTGCGCACTGGACCCTACTCCTCTCACAAATGGATCTGCGGGTACGAGGCCTGTGCGAGCCCAGATTAGCCGCCAATCTGGCTTACCCTGGGACAGCCCACCAATGTTCCGTTGAAGGGGTATGGGAGGTCGACGTTGGTCTCCGGGCTGGGATACATCCCACCGGCCGTGAGATTTACGTGGATGGTTCCAGCGCAGTATCCGCTGGAAAGCGGCTCACGGGGTTCGGAGTGTATGACCCAACGGCTGACATTGCGTTGGCGATTAAACTCCCCAGTACCATGAGTGCCCAGCAGGCAGAACTGTCTGCTGTGGCGTATGTGGTTACCCATCCCGAAGTTTTCCCTACCCCGTACACGATTTGCTCAGACAGCATGTTTACATGCAATTCGTGTACTGAATACCTGGCCATCTGGTCCCGTCGCGGATTCACTTCCGCGGATGGGAGACCCTTGGTGGTAACGCCCCTGCTGGGGAAGATCCTGGCAGCCGTGGGGGAGAAGGGTGAGGTCCTCATCCACAAGGTGAAGGCTCACTCCTCCACAGAACCTTGTGGTCAGGGGATCCAGCGAGCTGACGCACTGGCGAGAGAGAGTGCCCAGACCGGCATTTTCTGGGACCCCTACGGGTCCGGACCAGTGGCAGCTGTAAAAGGCAGGGATGGGATCCAGAAGAGTGTAGGGGTAGCGCTAGCCCCGGACCTCAAATCGGTCCAATCTCAGGACCCTGCCCTGAGAGGGGTATTTAACGCGGTTAGCGAGGGGAAGAAAATGGAAGGCCCGTATGGTGCAGCATCCCTGTCCATAAGAGAGGGAATGCTGTTTAAAGAAGAGCAGTGGGTGGTGCCTCAGCAGCACCGGAGGGAATTCCTTCAACTGGCCCATGAAGGACCAGGAGCAGGGCACCCCAGGCCTGAGGTCACCTGGCAGCGGGTGGAACAAGCAGGATGGTAGCCAGGACTCCGGGAGGACGTCCGGGAGTTTTGCGCGAACTGTCTTGTGTGCGCGGCAAATAACCCCGATCCTCACAGGAGGAAGGTGCCGATGGGACACGTTAGGAGGGTAGAGGGACCATGGCAGTCAATCCAAATTGACTATATCGGACCCTTACCTGCCACCCAGGGAGGCTATAAGTACTGCCTCGTTCTGGTGGACGTGTTCTCTAAATGGGTGGAAGCCTTCCCCTGCCGAACAGCCACAGCGTTAGGGACTGCGAGAATCTTGGTGCGGGAGGTGTTCTCGAGATGGGGACTGCCTCAGTTCGTGGAATGCGATCAGGGAAGCCAGTTTACCGGCCAAGTAGTGCAGAACACCCTGATGCTGCTGGGCATTCAGGGGAAATGGCACGTAGCCTACAATCCACAGTCATCGAGGATTGTGGAGCGGATGAACCGCACCTTAAAAGAAAAAATGAGGAAAGAGATAATGGGTTCGCCCCAAAGGTGGGCAGAAGTCCTGCCTCTTGTCCTCATGGGGATCCGCTCCAGCCAGTCGAAGAGTACGGGGTACTCTCCGCATGAGCTCATGACCGGGAGGGTCATGAGAACCCCCACCCATGTCCTGGCCCCAGTCCTAACGGAGGGGCAGCTAAGGGAGGTGAATCGGGACAAATTCGCCCGCACGCTCCTTGAACGCCTCCAAAGGATCTATGACGGGGCCGCAGGTAACATGGGGAGGCAGCACCAGGGAAATAGGATGCTGCTCGAGCCCAGTAAAACCCATCGCTGGGAAGTAGGGGATCTAGTGATGGTAAGGAACTTCGCCCGTGTGGGGAGTTTTGAGCCACTTTACATGGGTCCCTACAGCATCGTAGATCAGGCCAGCCCCATGGTGTATGCTGTGAAACTGCCCCGGCGCACAAAATGGTTTCACATCAATCAATGTAAGCTGTTTAAGCCGGAGGCAGGGAAGCAGGCGGCGGGGGTTGAAAAAGGCAGCAAAGAATTAAAAACTGCAGGGGAGCTGCAGCCGCAGGTCACACAGGCTGGACAAGCAGCCTACGTGAGGGGAGGAGTTGTGCCGTCCACACGGGAGACTCCCCCATTGTTCTGGGACCCACAAGGGGAGGAGCCGGAGGTCCTAGGTCCTGTCCCTGGTCACCCAGAAGGGGAGGAGCCGGAGGTCCTAGGTCCTGTCCCTGGTCACAAGGAAGCCGAGTCGGAGGACGAAGGTCCCGCCCCCGACTGCGGTGAAGGGGAGGAGCCGGAGGTCTTAGGTCTTGCCCCTGAGTGCAGCATTAGAGAGGTGGCGTCTGGGGGCGGAGACTCTCAACCTGGAGTCCCAGGTAGCGGGGAGGTGCCTGCCGCTGACACAGAGCCTAGGGAGGCGGAGCCTGCGGGAGGAAGCCCACAGCCGGCAGTCGTGGGGAAGCCACGGATTGCAGCCAGGGCCAAAACTCCAGCCAAGGGTCCGACCTACGAGAAAGCCTCATATGTGGTGACCCTTAGACGGTCAAATAGAAAACCGCAACCGAAGAAGGTTTGGTCGCCGGTTTTCACAAGAGGGACCCCCCGGAAGAAAGCTGCGAGAAGGTTAAACGGTCCACAGCCAGCAGCCACGGGCTGCCAGGGACCAGCAGCTGAGACCGATGTGGGAACGCAGCAGGGGGAGGCCTGCGACGGTCCCAGCAGATTGTAAGCTGGCCGCCCGGAGACGGGCGGCAGATGTATATATTGATATAGTTTTGGGTAATAAGGTTTAGTTTATTGTAATTTTAGAAAATAAGTAATGTGGTCTTCTGGAAGTATGGTAGCACTTTGGAGCGGTAGAATGTGGCAAGTTTTAAGTGAGCTAGGGTCGCGGGACCCACTCACCCCGCACCCAAGCTGAGGAGCCCAGGGAGCCCGGCTTGAAACCTTTTTTTATCTCTCCGCCAGATCATAACAAGATGATGCCAGTCGGAGGCATCATCCTCGCGGCCCTGGTGGGCCTCAACGTCGCTTGGAGAGGAGAAACGGAGGACCACCGTATCTTTGGATGCTCCGGGGAAACTGCGCCTCTGGCCCACGACGGGCAGGGCCTGCGTGAAGCAGAGGAAGTCGCTGGGTACACCCACGAGGGCAACTGGCCCGGATGGCTGGGCTCGAACGCCACGAAATACTCAAGCGAAACTGGCTTCACATACGGGGAGGTCTCTTTGTCGTGTCCTCGGATCAAGATCCAGGCCACGCGGATCAGTGTGACTGTGGGGAAACGTATTTGCCTAACCTGCAGGGGGTACGTCCCCCTGGATAGGTGGTGGTGGCTCAGGAAACTGAGCAGGGACATGGGGAACCCCAGAGGAAAGTGGGAAAGGTTAGGGAACAACACTCACCGGACTATCACAGGGACCCAGGGAGGGTTGACAGTGTGCTGGGATAAATGGTGGGAACCCGATCAGGGGATTTATGTGTGTATGTGGGGTTCAGAGAAAGTCTGCCCCACAGGTGTTTCCATCATTTTCCACAGTCAGTGGCGAGATAACGGGAGGGGGATAGACTGGGAATCGCGCTTGGACGCATGCGCGGTCCCCTACTCCCCAATCGCGGTTAATGCCACTGAGCTCGTGACCCGCCCCCGACAGCCCCTGCCCACGACCCAGACACCACGGACGGAAGCAGAGGGATGCCCCACCACCACCAAGGGACCAGGGAACGGGTTAGTATTAGTTCCCACTGACCAAATGGCCTATCAGGGGGTCCATTACGCGGTGGCCTCGGTCATCCTCAACCTGACCGAGGTGCACCTGCCGGAATGGTGCCCCGTAGAGACGGCAAGGCTGTATCAGGCCCTGCTGAAAGAGACCCTGCAGAAGTTTTACGAGTTTGACTTCGCGGGGGTCAATAGAACCGAACTCTACACCGAGGGCCACAAGGAATGGGAGCAATTGGGGAGACAAAGAAGGGGCGCCGTGAATGACTGGTTCACAGGGTTTAACACTGGGTCGTCCATCATAAATAGTATGGACGACATCGAATTGCAACGGCAGGTTAACGGGTTAAAGACCCAGTTGAGGGGGATCCTCACGGATGAAAATCGGGTGGCGGGTTCGGAGCTCCATGAGGACCAGGCTATGACTCTCTATTTAAAAGAAATCATAGCAGAGCTGGAGAAGCAGGCTCGGACGGTCAACGCTCTCATTAGGGAGGACAGGAACGCCTCAGATCAGGCCGCCCAGAATGAGGTGTGCGTACTATACGGAGCATGGTTGCTGGGCGAGGGCCGCAGCAATCTGGAGGACTTAAAACAGGGTTTGGTCCCCTCCTGGATCAGTAACAAACACCTCGCAGCCCTCCACCCCTTTGAGAACGCGTTGAGTCCGTGCCAGCTCTGGCTCGCTTCTGAGGCCTACCCAGTCCCGGTGGACTGTGGTCGCTCCAACCACACCATCATGGGGGTCGTCGTGCGGATCCCAGTAATGAGTAGGGCGGCCCGACCTGCGCCGGTGTATAGGGTGGTGAACATTGGAGTCATTCGGGGGGGAGCACACGTCCGTTTCGCAGAGGTCCCACCCTACGTCATTAAGTGGGAGCATGCTATGACGGGGACTGACCTCTCGGGGTGCCGTAGCCGGGAAGCACACATAATCCTGTGTCCCCAGCACTTGAATGCCTATTCAACACCACAGTGCGGGTTCAGTTCTGCTGACGCTAAGCTTATCAATTGCAGTATGGAAGCCATGGCACAGGACCATGTTCCCCCACAGGTGGCATACATAGGAGGTGGGACATATTGTGTCGCCACCGCAGCGTCTCACTACCGGCACGGACAGCATGGCTGGTGCGCGGTCAGTGAAAGCAGCTTCTGTTTCAAACCCGAGGCAGTAGTTCAAGTGGCACAGCTGCGGATTATCCCGATCCCTGAACCATCAACTGTTCACCTCACTGTCAAGGAGAACTTCATTGATCTCCAGAAGTACGTGGCCCACTTTGGTTTCACAATTCCCCCTCTCCCAGAACATTTAACAGAACTGCTGAAAGCAGTTACTGTCTCTCAGAAGCACTTCTTTACTTTAGAGCAGAAAACCACCGACATAGGGGCAAAAATCCAAGACATAGTGGTTCCACCATGGTGGGACCTTTTTGATAATGTAGAGATCCCATCATGGGTCAGACTGGCGTCCCACGTCTTAGCGGTGTGCCAGGTAGGGATCGTTCTGTACTTGGTCTGTGTACAGTGTAGGAGGAAGGGACACGACAGGGAGTTCCCTAGTCAGCGGAATTGGCGGGGCCACTATGTCAGCATAAACGGGGACTCGCCCGTGTAGCTAAATGTTTTTATTCCATCTATTTTTGGTCTATTATAACAAAGATTGTGTTGCGTCGGGTTATGACTCTAAGGTGAGTCTGTACATAGCATAAATGTTTCTCCGGTAGGGGATATCTACTCAACTCCATTTTCGGGATGAGGAAAGTGCGTGTGTGAGGTACACTCCATAGTCAGGTAAACTACGGGGGAGGTCAGTTGGGGGGGGAACGGATTTATGCTCACCCTAGAACATTCATGATACAAAAGACGATTTGAGATGTCCATTGTATCACAGGGGGGACTGTAGGATTCGCAAAAATCCAGGAAAATAAAGTCTACATTGTAAAACCCCTGAAATGGTCACATTTTATGAACACAAGATGGAGTTGGCAGATCACATGACTCATTTCAGAAGGACATACCACTGCAGTATCTTAAAGAAACCTGAGTCACCACCGATTAGAAGATTCCAGAACTGACTGCAATTGGTAAAATGGTTACAGTAGTAACGAAGTCAAAACAAAAGTATTTACACCTCAAGGTGTGTTAATTGCTAGCAAAACGCAAACCCATCTCTGAAATCGCAGAGCACAGACAAAACCTATTATCTGTACCAAACTCAGAGGGACACAGGACAGATCCCATTAGTTTCATTTACAAGACATTAAAATAAAGTACCCGCTTTTGTCAAAGCAGCCTGCCCATTACTTTAACAAAAGAAAACCCCTGATTTGGTGCCAAGATAAGGGCAGGAAAACAGTATACCTGTTGGGGGAAAAGAGACATTAAAAAAACAAAAAAAACACAGTTTCACACAGACACGAGGTCAAAGACAGAGCGAGTGGAGAGGTTCAATTACGGTTCGAGGAGCATGGAGGGCCTACAAGTTCGAGCAGGAGAGCAGGTTCAGGAGCCGGTCCCATAAGGAAGATTGGAGATCCCGGACGATACAGGAGCACCAAGGTCAAGGACAGTTTTCAAAACCCTGGTGAGCATAGAGGCCCAACTCCACCTAACTCATCTAGTTGAGGTATACTGTAGAGACGGGAGGGTTTTTAATATTAAGGGCTTTGTAATTCGGGAGTGCTATTCATCCTTCGTTGTGCCGTGCGCTTTCTCCACCCCCGTTTTATTATATCGCTGATCTAGAATTGATGTATTATGATAGTCAAAGTAACTCTTGTGTGTTAAATTTTAGTTCCCATTGAGAGGCGTGTTCATGATTTTTGTCTGCATTGTTTCTTCATTCTCTATGTTTTATTCTCCTTAAAAATAAAGATACCTTTGATTTAAAACTTACCTTGTCTCACCTGATCCATTTGTCTTCCGAGTCACAAGTTGGGCCAACACAGCAAGGTGGTCTGGCAATAAGCCCAGTGTCTAGAACCGGTGAGGGGGGAGCGCTTCGGAACCGCTCACGAGCAGTGTGAAATCAAAAACCGATCTCGCACACCACAAGCTCGTTAAAACGACCCCTTACAAGCCCAGGTAACATCCTGGTGAATCTCCTCTGCACCTGTCCAACTGAGAGGACAGATGGAGCCTCGACTTAACGTCTCAACTGAAAGACGGGACTTGGACAGTACAGCACTCCCTCAATACTGCACTGAACTGTTGTCGTGTATTCATTGCGAGTTTGACACCAGTCAATACGGTAATGTAATGTGCGAGTTTAACACCAGTAAATACGGTAATGTAATGTGCATTGCATTATGGGAATTACCCAGGAAAGCTGCAGTCGGCCATTTTAGGAATAGAGTAAAGATCACAGTTAGAAGCCTGTCTGCCTGACTCTGATTTAATTCGACGTATCTACATGCTTGATTGAATGTATCAAAGCATAGATACAACATTGGTGATGAGGATAATGAAATGAATCATTTTAAATAGGTAGTTGCCCAAGTTTTAGTTAGTTAGGATGGAGAAGACCGGCACTCAAAATTTAGCATGTTTCGCCGAGCCAGCCATGTTGGGTCCAAGATGGAAGAGGTGGTTAATGTCTTTTGAGCTTTATGCCGATGGCAAAGGACTCACTATCGACGATACCTCTACAGCTGCCATGAAGCAGAGGAGAAGAGCTCTACTTCTACACCTAGCAGGACCAGATGTCCAGGATATCTTTTTGACTCTACCGGACACAGGAGAGCCAGCAGACTACACGGCGGCAGTTAGTGCTTTGAATCACTACTTCGTGCCCCAGGTCAACGCAGCATTTGCTAGACAGACTTTTCATAAGTTGTCCCTGAAGGCAGGTGAGATTGTGCAACAATTTGCTACTCGCTTGCGGCAGGCTGCTAAAGACTGTGTTTTTGGGGGGGATGCGGATAATCAAATAAGAGATGCTATCCTGAGTAGGTGCATGTCAGCCTATGTGCGGAGGAAATTGCTAGAGGAAGGGCATGATCTAACACTCGCCCGCACGTTACAATTGGCCTCACTATGTGAAAACGTCGAGGAGCAGATGTCAGCCATGTCATGTACAGAGAAGGCAGAGACAGATACTGTTTGTCGTGTTATGCAGAAAAGAGGGTATTATGTGAAAAGCTCGACAGAGAAACCAAAGGGAAATGGCGATAGGAAGGAAAGGAAATGTTACAGATGTGGACACACATGGGCAAAGATCCAAGATGCCCAGCACGCGGACAAACGTGTCATAAGTGCAAGGGAAAGGATCATTTCTCCAAAGTATGCCGCACAAAGGGTACAAAGAAACACAGTGTGAACAATGTAGAGGAACAAAATAACTGTGCATTTGCTGTTACTGGAAATAACGTGACAGAGAGACTTACCTTTTGTGTGGGGGGAGTAAACCTGAGAATGTTAATTGATTCGGGTGCAACTAATAATGTGATAGATGAGAATACATGGGAAGGATTAAAGTCAGAACACATTAAGTGTCAGTCACATGTCCCTAAGACAGAGAGAAAGTGTAGTAATCTGGGATGTTATGATTAAGGTTATCCACCAGGTGGTGCTGTAGCCAATGCTGCTACTAAGGTCAGAGGTTTGCTTCCTGTTAAGGTCAGAGGTTTTGCTTCCTCTATAAGTCAGCACAAGGTGGAATGCCAGGATGCTGATGCAGGCTGTCTGTAAACGTGTTTCCCAGTTGTTAATAAAGTACTTATGTTAATTCTAACATCTAGCCTCTTTGAGTTCCTTGTTCCACTTTCTGGATTTATCACATTTGGCGACGAGGAAAGTGCACTTTCCTGGGGAATGAGGCAGTGTTCCTGGGACACAGAGTGGTCGCCACCGGGCTCCATCCACTCAAGGAGAAGGTACAAGCACTGCAGGATGCCCCTGCTCCTACAAATGTGGCTGAGTTAAAAGCTTACCTGGGACTGCTGAACTATTATAACAGGTTTTTACCAAACTTGTCAACTGCGTTAGCACCTCTTCACAAACTACTGCGCAAGGAGACACAGTGGCAGTGGGGAGAGGAGCAGGGGGTTTCATTTGAACAGTCCAAGAAACTGATGCTGTCGTCGGATGTGCTGGTTCACTACAATGCAGAGAAAGACATCATTCTCTCTTGTGATGTTTCACCTTACAGGGTGGGGGCAGTTCTTTCACACTGCATGGAAGATGGAACTGAAAGACCAATAGGGTTTATGTCCCGAACTCTAACACCAGCAGAAAAAAACTATTCCCAGTTAGACAAAGAGGGGTTAGCAGTAATGTTTGGGTTACAGAGATTCCACAAGTACATATATGGCAGAAAGTTCACCATATGCATCGATCATAAACCTCTTCTCTCTCTTTTCAACGAAATGAAAGCAGTTCCACAGGTGGTGTCACCCCGGATCCAGAGGTGGGCAGTGACGTTGCGGGCATATGAGTATCTCATCGTCTACAAGGCGGGCAAGTACCGTGGGAACGCAGATGCCTTGAGCCGTCTTCCACTGCCAGGCACACCTATCCGTGCAGCTCCAGAGGACAGAGTTTTGATGTTGGAGGACACTGACATGGCACTTGTGACTGCAGAGCAAGTAAGAACATGGACAGGTAAAGATCCAGTACTGTCTAGAGTTCGAGAATATGTGGTGAGGGGATGGCCACAGCATCTGGAAGGGGCTGACTTCACACCCTACAGTGTCAGGAAAACAGAGCTGAGTGTGCAGGATGGTTGCATGTTGTGGGGAGCACGAGTGATTATTCCACAGCCAGCACGACAGTCTATCCTAGAGCAACTACATCAGTGTCATCCTGGGGTCTCGCGTATGAAAGCCTTGGCTAGGAGTTACTTGTGGTGGCCAAAGCTAGATGAGGAGATAGAAAATCTAGTCAAGACATGCAGCACTTGTCAGGAACACCGGAAGGCACCAGCAGCGACTCCTCGCCACCCCTGGGAGTGGCCGGATAAACCATGGAGAAGATTGCACTTAGATTATGCGGGTCCATTCATGGGGAAGATGTTCCTCATAATCATTGATGCACATTCCAAATGGATGGATGTTTATCCTGTAAATTCTGCTTCCGCCACTACTACTATAGACTGCCTGTGTCGGAGCTTCAGTAATCAAGGACTACCGGAAATCGTGGTGAGTGGCAATGCCACTTGTTTTGTGAGTACAGAGACAAAAGAGTTCTTGAGAAAAAATGGCATAATGCAGGTGACCTCGGCTCCATATCATCCATCCTCGAATGGACTTGCGGAGAGAGCCGTACAATCATTTAAGGAGATGATGAAAAAAAAGTGCAGAAGGGAGTTTAGCAGCCAAAGTGTCACGGGTTCTGTTCAGCTACAGAATAACACCTCAATCCGCCACAGGACTCTCTCCTGCTGAGATGTTATTAGGTCATAGACTACGCTCCACTCTTGACCTTGTCCACCCAGACCTAAAAACGAAAATGGAAAACAGACAAAACAAACAAAAAGAGAACCATGACAAAAGAACAAAGAGCCGAAGTTTTGGAGAAGGAGATGCGATCCTTACCAGGAATTTCAGTTATGGACCAAAGTGGATTCCTGGCTTCATAGACTCAATGACAGGTCCAGTATCATACAAGGTCATGTTGGGAGATGGTAGGGTAGTACGCAGACATGTAGATCAGATACTTCCCAGACAAGGGGAAATTGAAATGAAGGTTCCAGATGCAATGACTGAAGACAGGGTTGCCCCCAGTTATCCAAGTGCATCTGTGGTGCCACCACCAGGGACAGAGATAATTCCACAGGAACCTATCCATCAAGAGGAAACCATCGTTGCAGAGTCAGATACTCTGAGCACTGCTCAGGAGCAGCAGGTGGCTCTACCACAAACAAGCAGGGACTTTACTGTCAGATGTTCACAAAGGACTCGCAAGCCACCAGAGAGATTGATGCTGAACTGTTAGATTCATCAAGTATGGAACATGATGAATGGAGACTCCTTATGTGACCCTCAGGAATGGTTGTTTGTTAAGAAATTCATACTGAAATCTTAAGGGGGGAGGGATATAGTAATCTGGGATGTTATGATTAAGGTTATCCACCAGGTGATGCTGTAGCCTATGCTGCTACTAAGGTCAGAGGTTTGCTTCCTGTTAAGGTCAGAGGTTTTGCTTCCTGTATAGGTCAGCACAAGGTGGAATGCCAGGATGCTGATGCAGGCTGTCTGTAAACGTGTTTCCCAGTTGTTAATAAAGTACTCGTGTTAATTCTAACATCTAGCCTCTTTGAGTTCCTTGTTCCACTTTCTGGATTTATCACAGAAAGTTATTCTCTTATGCTTCTAGCCGACCACTGTCAGTTAAAGGTGTATTCACATGTGGGATTACAATAGGTAAGAGAACTGAGCAGGCGGAGTTCATTGTGGTTAAAGGCCATGGAGAGCCGTTGCTAGGAAGGGAGACAGCCATGAAACTGGAAGTTTTAAAAATAGGCGCAGCTGTCTCAGCTGTGGTAGATGTAAGACAGCTACTAGAACAGCGGTATCCAAAGGTGTTCCAGGGAGTAGGAAGGCTGAACACAAAACAGATCAGTTTGTATATCGACCCACAAGTGAAGCCTGTGGCCCAGCCACTCAGGCGTATACCATTCAACTTAAGGGGGGCAGTAGAGGCCAAAATAAAACAATTGAGGATATAAGGTTATGCCTAGGCATGAGACGAGCAAACCAGGCAATAGTGAGGGAACGCTATCCAATCCCCACCATTGATGAGATACTCCAAGGTATGAACGGCTCGACGGTGTTTAGTAAGCTTGACCTGAAATGGGGTTATCACCAGCTAGAACTGACCCCTGAGTCATGAGAAATCACAACGTTTGCAGTACATAACGGAGTATACAGGTACAAGAGGCTGATATTCGGTGTATCTTCAGCTAGTGAGCAATATCAGCACGAGATAGCTAATGCCTTAGCTGGAATAGAGGGTGTTGAAAACATCTCAGACGACATGATCGTGCATGCACACGACCAGGAAATGCATGATAGATGCCTGCACGCTGTCATGACCAGACTAATGGAAAGTGGACTGACACTAAACTCAGAGAAGTGCCAATTCAACATGGACCGATTGATTTTCATGGGAATCCTGTTGTCTGAAAAGGGCATTGGACCAACAGCAGAGAGAGTGCGAGCGGTGGCAGAAGCTTGGGAACCAGAGAATGCTACAGAGGTGAGGAGTCTCTTGGGACTCATTGGGTACAGTAGCAGATTCATCCCGCAGTTTGCAACGCTATCAGAACCACTGCAACGCCTGACGAGAAAAGACACACCATTTAAATTTGGATCACAACAGAGACAGTCATTCAGTGCACTCAAGGAAGAGTTGGTCAGAGCCGGCACTTCAGCATATTTTGATAAAGATGCACCAACCAAGGTGATAGCAGATGCCAGTCCTGTAGGTTTAGGCGTAGTACTAGTTCAGGACCAACAGGGATAAGAGGTGCCAATATGCTATGTAAGTCGTAGTTTAACAGACTGTGAGAGGAAATACTCTCAAACAGAGAGAGAGGCCTTAGCTCTTGTATGGGCTTGTGAGAGGCTGCATCCATATGTGTATGGCCGAAAATTTAACTTGGTAACTGACCATAAGCCATTACAAGTGATATACGGCCCACACTCTAAACCCTGTGCCTGTATAGAGAGGTGGGTACTTAGATTACAGCCGTACGATTTTAAGGTGATACACATTCCAGGCAAGCAAAACATTGCAGACCCACTGTCACGATTGCTGGGGGAGACAGCAAAACAGGAGAGACATTCTCATGGCTCAGATGAATACGTGAGATTTGTAGCTGTGAGTGCGACACCAAAAGCATTCACTACTAGAGAGGTGGAGGAAGCCTCTGCTACCGACCCAGAGCTGATTGAGGTACAGAAGGAAATCACAAACGGACATTTTGAGAACTGTAAAGCTTATGCAGCAATTGCAAATGAGCTGTGCGTAGTAGGGTACCTAGTTCTTCGGGGAACATGCATCGTGCTACCCACAGTGTTACACGCACGAGCCCTGGTGTTAGCACATGAAGGACACTTGGGAACAGTTGGAACAAAGCAACATCACAGAACCAAGGTTTGGTGGCCTGGCATGGACAAGGCAGCTGAAAAACACTGTAAAGCGTGCCACGGCTGTCAGATAGTAGCCAGACCCGACCCACCTGAACCGTTGAGACCAACACCATTACCGGAGGGCCCCTGGCAGGATGTAGCTATAGACTTACTGGGACCCTTGCCATCCAACCACTCCATTCTTGTGGTAGTTGATTATTATAGTCGCTACTATGAATACGACATCATGACCTCAACAACAACAGAGAAGGTTATTGATAGTTTAGAGTCAATCTTCAGCCGTCATGGTTTGCCAATCACCTGCAAATCTGATAATGGTCCCCAATTCAGATCTGAATTATTCAAAGAATACTGTGAAAACAACGGGATCAAACACCTGAAAATGACAGCAAAATGGGCTCAGGCTAACGGAGAAGTCGAGTGCCAGAATGCATCGCTGATGAAGAGAATCAGAATTGCTCAGTCAGAAGGACTAGATTGGAAACGTGAACTTAGAAAATATGTGACTGTGTACAGGAGCATTGACCTTGCCACGACAGGAAAGAGCCCGACAGAGCTGCTCTTTAAACGGGAGAGGAAAGCTGCCAGACATCACAGAGTCGCGCGCAGACATGGAAGTACGTGACCGGGACGCAGAACAAAAAGGCAAGTCCAAACTATACGCAGATGAACAGCGGAGAACACAATTCTCAGAGGTGGAAATTGGCGACACGGTGCTGGTACGGCAGGACAAAGTGGACAAGTTCACCACTCCCTTTAATGCCACACCGCACAAAGTTTTGAGTAAAACAGGGAGTCAAGTAGTAGTGGAATCTCCAGAAGGAGCACGCTACTCGAGAAATACTACGTTTGTGAAGAAATACAGAACCAGTGGACCAAAGGAGACACTCCATGAGCAGGAGGAAACACAAGGGACTGAGGACAGTATAGTAGACCCTGACACACATACCACTGTGACACAGGCAATACCCACTGACACAAACATGTCAGACATACCCAATACAGCCAGACCTCAAAGGGTTAAAAGAAAACCCCAAATACTGTCTAATTATGTCACAACATAAACTGTGCGAGAACTGCATGGGTGATGTTAAATGTTTAAACCTGGGAATTATTTAGTTGTGTGGTAAGACACAAGTTTGTAAAAAGCTTATAAACCAAATAAGTTATGCAGTGTTATTGTAAGCAACTGTTTGTAAACTGCAAGTTTGTTTCCAAGGAAAAGGGGGATGTCGTGTATTGATTGCGAGTTTGACACCAGTCAATACGGTAATGTAATGTGCGAGTTTAACACCAGTAAATACGGTAATGTAATGTGCATTGCATTATGGGAATTACCCGGGAAAGCTGCAGTCGGCCATTTTAGGAATAGAGTAAAGATCACAGTTAGAAGCCTGTCTGCCTGACTCTGATTTAATTCGACGTATCTACATGCTTGATTGAAAGTATTAAAGCATAGATACAACAAGTGTCAACCTAGATTATGTGGTCAGGTCTCTGGAGTGGGGCTTGTACCCACAATCTCTGACTCAGAAACAAGAGTGCTACCACAGAGCCAAGGCCGAAACTATGGCCCTGAATTTGCGGTCAGTATGACGGCGTACTCTCAGTGTACGCCGTCATACCACCTTTGAAATTGATCGCAAGTTTGGGATTTTAAATCCCAAACTTGCAATCTATCAAGTTCCAACTGCACATAGGCTTTGCTGCACTTTTCACCACCTCAAATGAATGTGCTGGCGAAAATATGGGCTAATTGTCCACCTACTTCGCATTAATTACCCTGAAAATATTTACGCCTGGTGTAAACAGATGCAGGAAGCCTATTGCACAGCATAATGGGAGGGGGGCGATGAGAAAATTGTATTAAAGTTGAGCTAGGTTTATGCTACAGCACATAACAATGAGGCACTGGTTCACGTCTGAGCACATACAAACTTTGAAAGAAACTTTCATTTGTTCGAGTTTGAGAGCAGGGCCTTTTTGTGTCATCGTCTTTGCTGCCCAAAAGCCTTTGGTAGTTTCGGTTTAATTATTTCCCAACTTCTATTTCGATAGGATTTAATTCATTTTTATGATTTCCTCATGTTATCAGACATTTAAACTCTTGATTTTAGATTATTTAAGTTAATCAAAAGTTAGTTAGTCTAATAGAGAAGAAACTAATTCGATAGGACTATACGACTGTAATTAGAGGTTTATGTTGTCATGGCCAAGGATTAAAGGGTTGATGTTAATACAGCTGGGTGCTTTGAAAAAACCATCCTAATCGAGTTTTATGGTTTTAAGGACACCTTTAGTAAAAAGTATCTCAAGACTTTTCAGTGTTTGATCGAATTCTATTAATGTTGAAATCTTTGTTTCTCTATTAAATACCATTGCAATGATCGTAATTTATTAATAAAATAGCATTTCTGGTTGCTAGTGGTGAGCGGAGAGTTTGCTACTGATAGCAGTGACCATAAGCTGCAGGTGCAAAATCACAAAGTATCCTTCACATCACAGGTTTAAAACTCTACCTTTTCATATCAAAATGTGCTAGAAAAAAAACCCTTGTCATTTTCTTGGTACATTGTGGTTGATATTTGAGAGTGCTTCATTGCAGTGAAGGACCCTGATTGTTCTGCTGTATAGGAGTGTCCATTGCCAGCTGTTCCACACTGCAGTTATAAGAGTTTCATTGCTTCAACATCTTGACGTAAATCACTTTTAAAAGTGATCTGCAGCACGAAGGTCCTTGCAATACCATGGGGCTGGTCTTTCAGATGAGAAATCTAAAATCAAGTTTCCATCTAAGCTGACAGTCAAAGTTATTTCCTTATAGGGAGTAAGTGTATAATGTCATCTGGTCATCTTAAGGGACCTGGCTGGAGAAACACACTTTCTGGCAGGTCAATCAAGCAGTGACATCAATAATGTCTGTTGAGATACTCAAGTGCTGGAATGTTTTGAGATCATTGATCATTCTTTTATTTCTTAATATAAAATTGACAATTATTTCCTACATTACAACAGTGACTACACTTCAAAAGTACTTCAAGGGCTGTCAAGCGCATATAAATGTAAGTCTTTTCTTTTTCTTTCTTTTTATTTGCACGGCCATGTATCTGGATATATTTTACATACATACTGTCTGTTTTAAATACAGTACAAATGGTGTGCAAGCAATGAGGAATGAGTTAATAGCCATGTCAGAGCCCATTTACCAATAAGTTCAGTAACTAAAGATATGCTCCTGTTTGAGTAGTCAACTTAAATAAATCAGTATCTATTTGTGGTGACCTTAATGTATGACAGCAATATTTTACTCTGGCTGAAATTAAAAGCAAACCTGCAGACTGCAATAAAAGAAGTAGCAGTTCTGCAGAGAATCTCGGATTCACTTCGTGCTTTTCCTCAATACAATATGCATCGCTGGATATTTCATAATTGTTTGTCAAGCTCAGGAAAAATAAGCAATGCCATTGCTTTACAAAGCAATTGCATGCAAATGCATCCAGTAAATCTGAAGTTAGCCTACTAAGTAGGGAACATTTCACGTCATGCAACTGTCAAAGTACTACTGATAAAATAGATTCAGCTGTTAAGCACGCCGAATACAAACTTAGTAATTATTACCCTAATTACACTGAACATTTAACTGTCATTTCTTGTGGAATAATTTATGTGTGATGCCTGTAGAGATAAGGCACTTTTTTGAAGTTGTATATGTTGTAAATTGTTGCCTTTGAGCTAGGGAAAGGGAAGGGGTCCTGTTTCACCACAGGGATTTGGCTCTTGGCATTCAAAGCCTGTCTCTTTGGCTTAAACCGCTAGATCTTGTTTTGCTGGAACTATTATTAGTACAGTATTCAGACTGTATGGTTAACTTCTTACAGTGATCATACCCAGTTTGTTACAGCAAGAGCAATATTAAATACCAGCATATGGCTGAAAAACTCAGCAAATAAAAGCTTTCTCAAAAAAAAGGCCAACAGATCATATTTTAATTTCGGTGCACAATGCGATGGGCTCAATGGGAGACAACAGCTGTGTGACAACAGCTAAAAAGAAAAAAAAACGCAAAAAGCTGAAATTAAAGCAGAAGATGTTAGGAATACAAAGCACTTTGATCAGCATCTGAAAGAGAGGTGCATGTTTTGAGTGGGACCCATCATCAGAAATGAATTTCCTAAGCTCATTATCCCTGTGTTAATGCAAAAGGTAGTTTGAAGCAATAAGGTGATTTTAACAACGTGCATTATATTTTTAAGAAAGCAGCAATACAATACATTGGGAACTGATCACATATAATGGAAAAGGAAAAATACAGAGCTTTTCTTTTATTAGTTGACTTAACTCCAGTCATTCTTTATAGTCATGTTTAACTGTTAAGTGGACAAATTTGGCATTGACTTGGGCAGATCCAATAAAGCCCTAATAAAGAAAGCGGGTGGAGAGAAATGTAGTTATAGGGGAAAACAGTCTGACATAAACGAACAAAACAGTTTGGTTATAAACTGCGTCTACAGCCAAGAAGAGAAAAGAAAGTAGATTTTTAAAAAGTGTATGCGGGTAATAAATGAAGGCAGGTTTCAAGAAAAATACTTGCACTTGCATGCTAAGTTGTCCCAGTAGAATTACAATTACAAACAGTTGGTTAAATGACTGATCCAAAGCAAACACCGTACCAGTAAATTATGCCAACAGGTACTGAAGGCCTGCTAATGGGTTTGACAAACTGCTTTTCCCTGTAAATTTGGCAAACAAGTCAGCTGCCCAAGGGCATGGAATTACCAGGCCTGAGCCCTTTCTCATGGTGGTAAAAGTAAAGCAATAAATTAGTTAAGAGAATTTTCTGTTCTTAGGTAGCTTACAAAATGGGCCAAATCCTGAAATGTTCTGTATTTATTGCTTTCAAGTTGTATAAGTGCAAAAACTTCACATCCACGTCCTGCTTGATGTCGTTTTCCCACATGTATGAGCAGAACCACAGCAGACTTGCTCTATCAATTTCTGTCCTTCTCAACAGTATCAAATAAATCCAAATTCACTGATCTACTAAAATTTTAACCAGAACAAAAATGGCGGGTTAAGTATTCGCTTTTGCGTCAAGCTTCGCACTAAGCTGGATTCTGAAATGATGGGTATCTGCGTAATTTAAACTTTGGAGATAATTTAGAAATGCTTTACAATAAAGCACTTAATACATAAAAAGGGAAAAAAGGAATTATTTTGGCAGGTTATCAACTGCATTTTCAGCTCTGAAACCACAGTAGTTTGGATTCTTTGCTAATCTGAAACGTCTAACATTATTAAACTGTAGTTTTGAAAACAAATGATGACTTGAATTGCTTTAAAAATAAAGCACTGAGTCCATTATGTAAGCTCCATGGTGGTGAGATACTAATGCTATTTGATGTCAGTGATCAATATATTTTAGGGTTTGAACCTAGAAATTACATTGTGTGATATTATTTTATAAGCGCTTAATGCATTCCTATGAAATTACTTTGTCTGCTAATTTCTAGGCTTTGACTCACATTCTTCAAAGATCTGTATTTTTCCCTTGCATTTGTCTTCTTTAATTTTTGGGGTGATTTTAACCCTACTCACTCAGCAGAAACCTGGCAGGTGGGCAGTTAAAATCGCCCCTGGCTCTTTACCTGTCTGAAAGCCACCATGATCGCAACATCTGCAATTTTAACCTGCTCTCCTGAGTGGGCAGCAAGGACACATGCCCAGAGCCAACGGGGTCCTTCTTTACATATGCATGTTGCAGCCCGATGACATCATTGAGACCCGACTGTAATAATGGCCGGAATTTTACTAACCTCGGCGGGTCCATGGCGGGTCCCGACCCCACTGCTGGCTCCAGCCCACTGTGTAGAATTAATTTCCGTTGATTGGGCTTGTTAAGCCCGCCCAGCACGTTTCCCAGCCAATTAGAGGAAGCAGGCCTGATGATGTCATTTGGTGACGTGCCATGAATCGGTTTCCTTAAAGGGACCTTGCACAAATTGATTTTGACAGTTGTGCTGTCAGTGTTCTACAGCATTGAGGTGCTGCAAACACTGACAAGCACTGCACAGAGGTGCACGGCTGCACCCAGGCTCTCCCATGACTCCCTCCATATGCTTATGGAGGGAGTCACAGCACGCAGGGAGGTCCTCTTCCCTTCCCATGGGCGGAAGAGATCTCCCCAAGAGAACAACACAGCCTGGTAGCACATTGCACAGGAGAGCACAAGCAGGGATGTGGTCAGGAAGACCTGGGTGCAGTGCCACAAACGTTTCAATGATCTCAGTAGATCATGAAACATTAGTACAAAGTCACACTCAAACTCATCCTGCTGTGCCTCTCATCACATCCCCATCACTTTGCCTTCCCTACCCTACCCCTGCACATCCTCCTCACACCAACTTGCCTTGGACCTCCACCCATCCCTCTCTATCTATATTATTACATCCCCTTATCACTAGCCACCCCTCACACTCACTCTCATCTTAGTGCAATCATACCAACTAACAACACACAAGGGTAGGCACTTGGGTGTTTTATGCAATGTTCATGTAAAGTTTCTGTTAATGTGCTGTCAAACATTAAAACCTCTATTTTCAACACTTTGCGTTCTTGGACAGATTGGTGTGCACCTTTCGAAGTGGCTTAGTGAGTTGCAGTGAATGGTGAGACATAACAGTACCCCCCGCAATGGTGATGAGTGTGAAAGGAATGGCTTGGGCATTGTGGGAATGCTTTATGGTGTTGGTGTGGGGTGGTGCCAACCTGGCGCATCATGTGGCAGCCAGGGTGAACAGCATCAAGTGAAGTAAATCTGGCCATGGTGAGGCCATCCCTGGTCTCCCAGGCAGCAATGTGGTCGGGTGCTGATGCCCTCTGTCCTGTGCAGCATCAGGTGATTGCAGAGAAGGTTGATGTGGTTGTTGGTGCTGCTGTTGTGCCTGGTGCTGCTGGTGTTGGGGCTATCGTGGTGGGATTCTGAGGACCAAATTGAGAGAGTATAAAGGGCACCCATGCTGATGGAATAGATGGCAAGTGAAGTAGAGATGACAGAGGTGATCTGTCAATGGTGAGAGAGGTAATGAGGTCAGACTGGATGGAGACTTGTGTAAAGACTTGCAGCATGGTGAATCTGTTGTGGAAGTGCAGTGAGGAACAGCTTGTGGCTGAGGGAAGATATCACTGTAAGGTGGGAGCTTTTACTGTACATTTGAAGCTGTCAACTCAACAGCTGATTCAATGGCCACTGAGCTCCAACCTCAGCTTGACAGACGTGGTTCATGACCAGCGTGGACCCCGTGGGCGATCTGTCAAATGCAGAAGGTGAGCTGAAGTTCATTCTTAAGTGGCTCTAAACAAGTCATTAATACCTGAATTGGGTTCCCCACTGTGAATCCTCTGCTGTGTATCGGGTCTGCTCAGCACTGACAGCCCCGACATCGGGGAAAGGTGCGTGGTGGCAGGTTCACAGCAGGGTCCCGACCCGCTGGGGAAAAAAAACACTTTCCCTCCCGAACCACCACTGATCGCGCCCACTGAACATCCTGGAAAGTCTTGGCCTTTAACTTAGGCCTGAGCGGGGAATCAACCTAGAGTTAAAATCAGTGCAATTCCTTACTGTCTTTTTTTCCTCTTCCTGTCCTTTATATATATATATATATACAGGAATTTTTTTTTAATCCAGCACGGACGGGACCGACGTGGTGCCGGTTCATCAAAAATTCCGGATAACCGAAAGCTATAGTAAAAGATACGGAGCTGAGAGCTCCGTATAAAGCAACAAACCCTGCGCTTCAGAACAATGGCCACAAGTTGCAAGCATCTCTGTAGCTTAGCAACAGCTGCAGCCACACCCTTGCACAGCAACAAATGGAGGAAGGCAAGTAATAAAAGTTACCTGAACCTACTCCTGAATTTTGCCGGTTAGCCGAGATTTCCAGTTATTTAGGTGCCGGTAAATCGAAAGTTTCCTGTATATTGAAATGGAGGGGCAACAAGTAACAGTAATCGAATACAACAAAACTAAAATGAACATTAAAAAAAAATAACCATCTGATTGAGGTCAGAATGTTAATTTATCTAAATATACCGTGTTAAGTCTGTGAATTATTTAGTTAATTAAGACACAGACTAATGAGTAACAATAAAAACAGGTCTTTACTGGTTGGAGGTAGGGACTATACTGAATACAAGATTACTGCACAGTGCTTATATACCGGTGTGTTCACCCCCGGTATTACGTCTACAGCAGCCTGAGAAAGTAGTACATCTCTTAAGGTGGAACAGGCTTAAGCTCTCTTAAGGTGGAACAGGTTACATACACAACACTCCTCCCTTCTTAGCTTTATAGTCATCCCCCCATTTAACATAACGTAATAACATATATACATATATAACTTCATGTTTAACGTAACATATCACAGATTCAGTCTCTGCGGAAAACAGTTCACAGATTCAATCTCTGCGGAAAACAGTTCACAGATTCAATCTCTGTGGTGTAGTCGGTTCACGTTGCTGGAGTGACTCATTCAATAGTCCTTCCATGGATTTAACAGTTTGAACTTCCGAACTGAATTGGCTCCGTTCGGAGGGACCACGTGTGTGATCTGGTAGAGGTAATAATGGTTCAGATGGGTCATCTTCTGTTTCGACTTTTCCTTTTCTGCTTCTTGGAGACTCTCTGGGCTCCACTGTCAGCTGCCAGCTGCATGCGCAGTTCCTCCTTCTCTTCCTCCTTTTTCCGTAGTAGAGCCACCTTCTCCCGATGTTCCGTAGACTTTCGGTGCTCCTCCATGATTTCTGTATGGTGGGAGTCGAAGTTACAAGTTGGGCAGGACAGGACATAGTAATATTCGGTGTCGTCCTGATCTAGGCCAGCGAGAGGGTCGTCTATTTCCTCCATACCCAGCTGGACGTTAGCCAGCTCTTGTTCCAAATCCAGACATCTTTCCTGAAGAGACTTCCTCATGTGTACCTCTGCATCCAGCTTTTTCTGGGCTTTCAGCAAGTCGTTTACTAGTGACCTCATTTGTGATTTTAATACTTCAACTTCCTTTGGAGATTGATTGATCGGACTATGCAATCCCTCTACCGGAGCAGCTGTTTCAGCGGTCTGTTGTTCTACATTGACGTGAGTCAGCGTACTTTTGGCATCCAATGGCTGCTCTGTTGCAGTCGTTTCAGTCTGTGTCGTCACATCAGCCATCTCAATGACTTTTGAGAGCTCCGAACCCTTTTCCTTTGAAGATCGCAGCTCGTGTTCAAGTTTTTCCCATTTCAGAGTCTTGTCCCTCAGCATATGAAGGAGTTGGCTGACCGTTAACTCTTCTGACACCAGATTATGGCACGCACCTTCAGAACCTGAATCAGCTTTGATTCGTTCGGCCTCCTCGCGCAGATGGTTGGTGTGCTCCTGCTCCATTTTCTCCATCAGTTGCTTCTGTTGCCTTTCCAGATTCTCCCACTCTGTAACAAAGAACTTTTTTATTTCATTCATCTCTTGCTCAAAACGGTGAATCATTTGTTCTAATTGCTGTTGTAGTTTGAAATGGAGTTGAGTTCGAGCCCAGTGTCCCTCAAAAATGTGCATATCAGTAGACTTGACAGACTCAGAATTCTCTGTTAAACTATGTTGTTGTTGCTCAGTGGAATTCTGTGCTGAAACTTTGTCTTTTGCACATGGGTTGGTCTTACCATCATCAGTTCTAGAGTCTGGGCTGATTATCTGCACCGAGTTCTCACTCTTTATGGCTTTTAGCGAATGCCAGTCCATATTTATGTTTCTAAACCACTCCCGGCCTAGTAGTGGTGGACCTCCCTCCTGTAGCACATATAAGTCCATTATTTGACTTCCTTCGCCCTTGTTGGCCACTGCAACCTTTATTGTCCCGATGGGGTACACTCTCTGCCCCGTGTAGGTTGTCAATATAATCTCCATATCCTGTAGGGGAATATGTTGGAATAACCTTCTGTAATCTTTCTTATTCATGACCGACAATGCCGATCCAGTGTCCAATTCCATTTTTACTTGGACTCCTTCTATCTGAAGAGTAACCCAAATTGTCTGGAGGTCTGCACCCTTACCAACGTTGAGTACCCTTAAGCTAGCCAGTTCAATACTGCTTAAGCCAGCCAGTTCATTACTGCTAGCGTCTGAATCGGACTCCTGTTCGGCCACCTTGTGTACCTTTGCGTATTTCCCTTGCGGTGACTTCTTGTTGCTGGTCTTCTTCCCTGACCTGCATACTCTAGCTATATGTCCAAGCTTACCACATGTTCTGCATTCTTGGTTTTTAAACCAACACTGATTCTGATCATGCGTTGTCTTTCCACAACGATAACATTTAACAGAACTCACACCCAATTTGTGTGCACTGAGCTCCAGTGACCGTAGCTGCATTACTGCCGTGCCTCTCGCTGCGGCTTCGTGTGCTGCTGCCATAGTGACCGCCTTCTCAAGCGTCAGCTCATTCTCCTCGAGCAGTCGCTTTTGTGTATCCTGTTTAAATAAACCACACACAAATTTGTCTCGTAGTGCATCTGTCAGTCCCGTTCCAAACTGGCAATATTTCGCTAATTTACGCAATTCCAGCAAATATTCAGCATTGCTTTCATGCTGTAGCTGCCTTCTGTCGTAAAATTTAAATCGTTCCGCTAGCATCAGCGGCGTGGGGTTTAGATGATCTTTCAGGACAGTAACAATCTCATCGAACGTCTTATCCGCCGGTTCATCTGGTGATAACAGGTGTTTCAATTGCCCGTATGTCTTCGCACCCATTAAATTTAATAATGTTAGAGCTTTATCTTGGTCATGAATTTTATTGGCCTTACAATAATTTTTTACTCTTTCAACATATATGGCCCAATCTTCGAGGTCACTATCAAAGGTGCTAATATTCCCGTGTTTAGGCATTGTAGATTTGCAATTTCTCAGATTTTATTTTCTTTATTTGTTATCAAAGATGGCGGCTTCCCGCTCTTGCCGTCGTCCTCCGCCCACAAAATGGCGGTTTTCCCGCGCTTGGCGGTCTTCACCCGTCCCCCGACGCCGTCTCCCTTCAGCCCCCGAGTGCGGCCCTTATCTTCGCCGCGATCGCCCGAGTGCGGCCCTTATCAGCGGATGCGATCGATGGCCCGGCTGCGCCTCGCACTTGAAAGCGGCCCGGCCCTTATCAGTGCTTGCGATCGATGGCCCGGCTGCGCCCCTCACTTCAAAGCGGCCTGGCCCTTATCTGCCGATTGCTATCGCCCTGTACCTCTCTCTTCCCCAGTCCTGTCTTCTACTCCGGTTCACAAGCTGATGGAGGCTTCAGGGTCCTAATGCCTGTCGCTTCCAGTGGGGTGGTGAGTGGTGAGGTTTGAAACCTCTCTTCAACCGCCGTGGAATAACTGCCGCAGGGTAAGAACCTGACTCGTCGCCAGTGTTAAGTCTGTGAATTATTTAGTTAATTAAGACACAGACTAATGAGTAACAATAAAAACAGGTCTTTACTGGTTGGAGGTAGGGACTATACTGAATACAAGATTACTGCACAGTGCTTATATACCGGTGTGTTCACCCCCGGTATTACGTCTACAGCAGCCTGAGAAAGTAGTACATCTCTTAAGGTGGAACAGGCTTAAGCTCTCTTAAGGTGGAACAGGTTACATACACAACATGCCATCATAAAAATGAATGTGACTATTTGTTGCAGGAAACTTTGGTTTATCTGGAGGTTATATGTCTGGAATACTCGATCTAACAGCAAAAATCAGGAGCCGTTTTCTATAAGTTTTTTTAGTCCTCGTTGCTTCTTTTTTCCCAATCAGGCACTGCAAGGTCTGTAGCTATAGCAACAGCTTCAGCTAGAGACACGTGCAGCTGCAGCCGACTGTTTTGAAGCTGTTGCTAAGCAACAGGGTTTGTTGATTCACATGGAGCTTTTCAGTTCTGTATGTTTCAACATTAACACTGGTATGTCCGGCACTTTTGATGGTACGGCACCAGCTCAGTCCCGTCAGTGCCGGATATCAGAAAGTTTCCTGTATAAGGAAACAAAAATCATTTTGCATATGAACAATGATGGACAAGAAGCAACTCTCTGGTCCATCCAGCCTGACCCACACAATTGCGATTCCTTGTGTGTCACAACATATACACTCCCCACCCCACCCCATCCCAAACCATCTGATCTTCTGCGAGAGGCGAATAAACAAGTAAATATCCAGGCCAATTTGGGGGGGAAAAAACTAGTAAATTCCTATCTGACCCAGTAGAAACTTTTTATAAGTTTCTGTTGCAAATATTCCATTTTGCAAAATGACTGCAATTCATTATCCATGCTTTCAAACCTCAAAGGAAAGAATATTTACTTGTATGAAACTTCAGGCTAAAAATGATTGCACTGAAACATTTGCCACTTAACAAAGGAAGAAGGTGAAATCAGAGCATTCACAAGCAAAACTAAAATGGGGTAGATCTTGACCTTGTGCGACAGTGTAAAACGGGTGATAGGGAGTTGGCAGTCACTTTATATCTCGCCCAATTTTTATTTCGATTGAAGTCAATGGAAATAAAGATCGGGAGAGATGTAACACGAGTTGCCGACTCACTATCACCGGTTTTATATGATTGCAGAAAGTCAAGATCTACCCCAATGCTTTTTTACTTTCTGTTTTGTGGGTACTTTTGTGCTCACAGTGAGTGTTGTTGGGCCTGGGTAAATGGAATGCCCTCCACTTCAGACATCTGAGGGAAAATTTTCCAGGAATCTTTGTGTTCACACAAATCAGGAAATAAATTCTCCCAGGTCAGTCCTCGTTACCTGTGCAAGGCAAGCTCCTGGGCTGCTTTGGGCCTGTAGGCAGGAACTCGCAACAAAAGGGATGTGACCACTTATAGTAAGAGGTCGCATCTGGGAACAAAATATATTTCTGCTTTTCTGAAGGCTGCAAGTAATTTATATTTATTTTACAATCTTTCCCAAGGTTGCATGGGAGGTGGGGGCTGGAGGGTGGGGGAAGAGACAGGCAAAAACCTAAGGAAGGAAAACCAAATATAGAAGCTGGAATCCAAGTCCGTGCGCCAGCAATGCCGTATCACACCAGATGGGTGATGAATTAGTGGTGCTACTGCATGAGATGGGTGTGAGGAGTATTGGTTCTTTGGCACCCACGGGAACCACCCCAGAGGAAAAGAGCGCAGCATGTATGTCAGGAAATGCAGACCAGAAGCAACACTTGCGTTCATTAGCTGCAGACCCACAGGATGCATGGTTACTTACATAAGAACATAAGAACATAAGAACATAAGAAATAGGAGCAGGAGTAGGCCAATCGGCCCCTCGAGCCTGCTCCGCCATTCAATAAGATCATGGCTGATCTGATCCTAACCGCCAATCCACTATCACAGAACCATCTCCTGAATCTAACAGAATTAGACACACGAAATAGGAGCAGGGTCAGGCTACACGGCCCCTGGGCCCGCTGCGCTACCCACAGGGCCATGACCGATCCGAACCTAGACTCATGTCCAAATTCCTGCCCGCTCCCCGTAACCCTTAATTCCCTTTACTTCTTGGAAACTGTCTATTTCTGTTTTAAATTTATGTAATGATGTAGCTTCTACAGCTTTTTGGGGCAGCATATTCCATGGACCTACCACCCTCTGAGTGAAGTAGTTCCTCCTCATCTCAGTTTTGAAAGAGCAGCCTCTTATTCTAAGACTATGCCCCCTAGTTCTAGTTTCACCCATCATCGGGAACATCTTCCCCGCATCCACCCGATCCAACCCCTTCACAATCTTATATGTTTCAATAAGATCGCCTCTCATTCTTCTGAACTCCAATGAGTAGAGTCCCAATCTACTCAACCTCTCCTCATATGTCCATCCCCTCATCCCCGGGATTAACCGAGTGAACCTTCTTTGTACTGACTCGAGAGCAAGTATGTCCTTTCTTAAGTATGGACACCAAAACTGTACGCAGTATTCCAGGTGCGGTCTCACCAATACCTTGTACAACTGAAGCAATACCTCCCTATTTTTATATTCTATCCCCCTAGCAATGAAAGCCAACATTCCACTGGCCTTCTTAACCACTTGCTGCACCTGCATACTAACTTTTTGAGTTTCGTGCACCAGGACCCCCAGATCCCTTTGTACTTCAGTACTTTCCAGTTTCTTGCCATTAAGATAATAACTTGCTCTACGATTTTTCCTGCCAAAGTGCATAACCTCACACTTTCCAGTATTGTATTCCATCTGCCAAATCTCTGCCCACTTACTTAGCCTGTCGATGTCCCCTTGCAGGTTTTTTATGTCCTCCTCACTCACTACTTTCCCTCCCATCTTAGTATCATCTGCAAACTTTGATATGTTACACTCGGTCCCCTCCTCCAAATCGTTAATATAGATTGTAAAGAGTTGGGGACCCAGCACTGACCCCTGCGGAACACCACTAGTTACTGATTGCCAGTCTGAGAATGAACCATTTATCCCAACTCTCTGCCTTCTGTTAGATAGCCAATCCTCTATCCATGCCAGAATATTACCCCCAATCCCGTGATTTTTTATCTTAAGCAATAATCTTTTGTGTGGCACCTTGTCAAATGCCTTTTGGAAGTCTAAATACACTACGTCCACTGGTTCCCCTTTATCCACCCTATACGTTACTTCCTCAAAGAACTCCAGCAAATTTGTCAAACATGACTTCCCCTTCATAAAACCATGCTGACTTTGTCCTATTAAATCATGATTATCCAAATGTCCTGTAACTGTCTCCTTAATAATGGACTCCAAAATTTTACCTACCACAGATGTTAGGCTAACCGGTCTATAGTTTCCAGCCTTCTGTCTACTGCCCTTTTTAAATAAGGGTGTTACATTAGCAGTTTTCCAGTCTGCCGGGACCTTTGCCGAGTCCAGGGAGTTTTGGAAAATTATTACCAATGCATCCACAATCCCTACCGCCACTTCCCTCAAGACCCTAGGATGTAAGCCATCAGGTCCAGGTGATTTATCCGCCTTGAGTCCCATTAATTTACCGAGTACCACTTCCTTAGTGATTTTGATCGTGTTTAGCTCCTCCCCCCCTTTAGCCCCCTGTTTGTCCAGTGTTGGGATATTCTTAGTGTCTTCTACTGTAAAGACTGATGTAAAATATTCATTCAGTGTTTCCCACCATTAATTTCCCGGTCTCATCCTCTAAGGGACCAACATTTACTTTAGCCACCCTTTTTCTTTTTATATAACTATAAAAACTCTTACAATCTGTTTTTATATTTTTTGCTAATTTACTTTCATAATCTATCTCCCCTTTCTTAATCAATCTTTTTGTTATTTTTTGCTGTCTTTTAAAGTTTCCCCAATCTTCTATCCTCCCACTAGTTTTGGCTACCTTATATGCCCTTGTTTTTAGTCGTATACTATCCTTAATTTCTTCACTTAGCCACGGATGGCTGTCTTTTCTTTTACACCCTTTTCTTCTCACCCTCTAATTGAATACGGAAGTCAACCATGTTATGGTCACTCATTCCAAGGGGATCCTTTACTAGGACATTTTTAATTAATCCCGTCTCGTTACACCGGACCAGATTTAAGGTTGCTTGCCCCCTGGTCGGTTCAGTTACATACTGCTCAAGAAACCCATCCCTAATACACTCAATGAACTCATCCTCAAGGCAGCCCTGCCCAATTTGATTTGTCCAATTAATATGATAGTTAAAATCCCCCATAATTATAGATGTTCCCTTATTACAAGCCTCAACTATTTCCTGATTGATACTCCGTCCAACAGAGTTGCCACTGTTCGGAGGCCTATAGACTACGCCCACTAGTGTTTTTTTCCCCTTATTATTCCTTACCTCCACCTAAACTGTTTCATTATCCTGATCTTTTGACCCAATATCATTTCTCTGTATTACAGTGATTCCTTCCTTTATTAACATAGCCACCCCACCTCCCCTTCCTTCCTGCCTGTCCTTCCTGATCGTTAAATAACCTGGTATGTTTAATTCCCAGGCATTGTCACCCTGTGTGGTAAACCACTTTTATCGTTCACTATCATTACACTATGGTTATCACTGTTTATATCGTTACACTATGGTTATCACTGTTTACACTGTTGTGTCACTACACAAGGACACCTCTTGTCACGCTGTTATACCTGGGCTGACCACAGCTGACTCCGCCCATGGCTCCGCCTGCTTGCCCAGGTATAAAGGTGGTCGACTGGCTGGTATTCCTCCTTGTTGGACCCGATCGCCCACGAGGGTGGGCTCTGTTATTTAGCCAATAAAAACCTATAGTTACTATCTTAACTCGTCGCTTTTCATTGGATGAATTGATAGGTATATCAATTTTATTGGCTAAATTTTGAAATGAGTGGATCGGAGCAGCAAAACAACCAGCCAAACGGCCAGCTACAACAGCCACAGCAGCCGGCCTGGCTGCGAGCCCTCCGACCGCCGTACCTGGATCTAAACCCACAGGCAGCGAACTCAGCCCTCGACTTCAAACACTGGCTGAGCTGTTTCGAATCCTACCTGGGAGAATCCGGCGTGCCTCCGGGATCCAAACTAAGAGTTCTGACCGCCCAAGTGAGCCCTAAAGTATTTGCATTCATCCAGGACCTTACTACATACGAGGACGCCCTCAACGTGCTGAAAGAGCAGTACCAGAGCCCGGTAAACTCTATGTATGCCAGACATCTCTTAAGATCCTGCTCGCAACAGCCAGGAGAGTCTGTAGATGAATTTTTACGGGCGCTACAAACACTCGGCAGGGACTGTGACTTTAAAGCTGTAACGGCTGCAGAAAATACTGAAGGGAATATCCGCGATGCCTTCGTGAAAGGCCTTCGGTCCGACTACTCACGGCAAAGACTGCTCGAATCAAGGACCTCGACCTGAATACAACTGCAGCCCTCGCTCGCTCTCTGGAAGTGGCCCATCGGGACCTCGAGGCGTACTCCAGGTACTGTGCTGCGCGACCCTGGGACTCCGGCCCGACCCCGGCCGCAATACCCCTCGCACCGCCGCCTCTGGGACCTACCTCAGCGTCGGCGTCCCAGAACCGATCGGGACCGCCACCCCCGGTACCGGCTGCGACATCGGAGCCCCGCGATCGGGCCGCCGGCTGCTTCTTCTGTGGCCAGGCGAAACACCCGAGGACACGCTGCCCTGCAAGAAACGCGACTTGCTCCGATTGCCACAAGAAAGGCCACTTCGTGAAGGCCTGCAGGGAGAGAGCCACAGACACCAGCAGTGCCTCATGCGAGTTGTGGGGGCGGCCATCTTTCATCAAGGCCACAGATGCCAGTATCCCCTCGTGTGAGTCGTGGGGGCGGCCATCTTTGATCAAGGCCACCGACGCCAGTAATGCCTCATGTGAATTGTGGGGGCGGCCATCTTCTCCGCCATTTTATTCAACGTCATGGGCGCCGCCATTTTGCCCACCACACTCGACCGCCACCTTGTCTCCAGACCCGACCACCGCCTCACCCGCAGACTACAGCAGCTCGCTCAGCCATACACTAGCCTCCGTTACACTGGACCAAGCTCGCCCGCATCACCTGTCCAAGTCCATGATGGACATCAAAGTAAACGGCCATGCCACGACCTGCCTGTTCGACAGCGGAAGCACGGAGAGTTTCATCCATCCAGACACGATGAGCCACTACTCCTTCACTGTCCGGCCAACGCGCAACCGGATCTCGATGGCGTCGATGTCCCATTCTACAGACATCAGCGGCTACTGTGCTGTGACCCTGTCGGTTAGGGGCACGGAGTATAAAAATTTTAAACTCCTCGTCCTGCCCCAGCTCTGCGCTGCCGTCCTACTAGGGCTGGACTTCCAATCCCACCTTCAAAGTGTCACTTTGGCATACGGTGGACTCCTCCCTCCACTCACAGTCGACAACCAGCAGCCTTTAAACCGCCCACCGCGTACCACCTGCGGCCTATCCACCCTCACGGTCCCGCCCCCCTCCCTGTTCGCTAACCTCACCCGCGACTGTAAACCCGTCGCCACCAAGAGCAGGCGGTACAGCGCCGGGGACAGAGCTTTTATTAGCTCTGAGGTGCAGCGTCTCCTGAAGGAAGGCATCATCGAGAGGAGCAACAGCCCCTGGCGTGCCCAGGTCGTAGTCGTTAAGACCGGCAATAAAAACCGCCTGGTCATCGACTACAGCCAAACCATAAACCGGTACACCCAGCTGGACGCATACCCCCTTCCCCGCATATCTGATATGGTCAATCAGATTGCACAGTACCGGGTATTCTCCACCATCGACTTTAAGTCGGCCTATCACCAACTCCCTATCCGCCCAGAGGACCGTCAGTATACCGCCTTCGAGGCGAATGGCCGCCTCTACCACTTCCTTAGGGTTCCCTTCGGCGTCACCAACGGGGTTTCGGTCTTCCAAAGGGAGATGGACCGGATGGTTGACCAGAACGGGCTGCAGGCCACGTTCCCTTATCTAGATAACGTCACCTTCTGCGGCCGCGACCGGCAGGACCACGATGTTAATCTGGAGAAATTCCTCCGTATGGCCGAACGGCTGAACCTCACTTACAATAAGGAGAAATGTGTGTTTAACACCTCGCGTCTCGCCATCCTCGGCTGCGTAGTAGAGAACGGAGTCATCGGCCCCGACCCCGAAAGAATGCGCCCCCTCGTGGAGCTTCCCCTCCCCCACTGTCCAAAGGCGCTGAAGAGAACCCTGGGCCTCTTCGCCTACTATGCCCAATGGGTGCCGAATTATGCGGACAAAGCCAGACCCCTCATGAAGCCAACCTCCTTCCCCCTGACGGCAGAAGCGTGCGCAGCCTTCTCCCTCATAAAGGGAGACATTGCTAAGGCCACAATGCACGTGGTGGATGAGTCCATCCCTTTCCAAGTGGAGAGCGATGCATCCGACTTCGCCCTAGCAGCAACCCTTAACCAGGCGGGGAGACCTGTGGCCTTCTTCTCAAGGATCCTCCAGGGCCCTGAGATCCGACACTCTTCGGTCGAGAAGGAGGCCCAGGCGATCGTGGAGGCAGTAAGATGCTGGAGGCATTACCTGGCAGGCAAACGATTTACCCTCCTCACCGACCAGCGTTCGGTCGCTTTTATGTTTAATAACAAGCTGAGGGGCAAAATCAAGAACGACAAGATCTTGAGGTGGAGAATCGAGCTCTCCACCTATGATTATGATATCTTGTACTGGCCGGGTAAACTGAACGAACCCCCAGATGCTCTATCACGAAGTACATGCGCCAACGCGCAAATTGATAGACTGCAGACCCTCCACAACGACCTCTGCCACCCCGGGGTCACCAGACTTTACCACTTCATTAAGGCCCGCAACCTGCCCTACTCCATCGAGGAGGTCAGGACCATGACCAGGAACTGCCAAACCTGTGCCGAATGCAAACCGCATTTCTTTAGGCCGGACAGAGCAAGCCTGATCAAGGCCACCCGCCCCTTCGAGCGCTTGAGCATCGATTTCAAGGGGCCCCTCCCGTCCTCTGACCGTAATGTGTACTTCCTCAACATCACTGATGAGTACTCCCGTTTCCCCTTTGCCTTCCCCTGCCCAGACATGACCAGTACCACGGTCATCAAATGCCTGAACGACCTCTTCGCCTTGTTCGGGTTCCCGAACTATATACATAGCGACCGGGGCTCATCCTACATGAGCGAGGAACTTCGCCAGTTCCTACTAGCGAGAGGCATTGCTGCAAGCAGGACCACCAGCTACAACCCCCGAGGGAACGGCCAGGTGGAAAGAGAGAACGCGACTGTCTGGAAGGCCGTTCTCTTAGCCTTAAAGTCTAAGGGCCTGCCAACCTCTCGCTGGCAGGAAGTCCTCCCGGCAGCACTGCATTCCATCCGGTCACTGCTTTGCACGGCCATTAACGCCACCCCCCATGAACGAATGTTTGTTTTCCCCAGGAAGTCGACTACGGGAACCTCGCTACCAACATGGCTGACTTCTCCGGGGCCCATCTTGCTGCGAAAGCACGTGAGGGCCCATAAAATGGACCCCCTGGTCGAGAGGGTGGACCTCCTGCACGCCAACCCCCAGTACGCCTATGTGGCATACCCAGACGGGCGGGAGGACACAGTCTCCTTACGAGACCTTGCACCCTCGGGCACCCCTGAGACACCACCGTTACCCCCCACCCCCCCAAATCCAGCCCAGGTAGACGGCATGCCGGAACCCCACGAGCCTTCACCGACCACGCAGACACCAGCATTAACATCGGATACTGCATCACCGCCGCCGCTGCTGCGCCGATCAGAAAGACTTACGAGGCCTCCAGACAGACTGACATACCCGAACTGGTAGTACACTTCACCCCGCCGGACTCAAATCTAAACAAGGGGTGAATGTGGTAAACCACTTTTATCGTTGTGGTAAACCACTGTATTGTATATTGCCACCTCTGGGTGGCGCTGTGTATGGAGGCATGCCTCAGCTGACTCCACCCACCACTGTGTGGGTTTCGTTCAGACTTGTTCAGTCACTCACGAAGAAGCATGGTCTCTTCTTAGCTAATAAAAGCCTTATTCATCTCTTCTTTCGACTCATCATCTCTTCTTCGACTCATCACCTTTTATGAAGTAATTGATAAGCGTATCAATTTTATTAGCTAAAAGTTAAATGGCGACACTTGAGGAGCAACAACAGCAACGGATACAGCAGACATTGCTGAGAGCCCTCAGACCACCACGCCTGGACCTCGACCCTCAAGATGTGGGTGCATCAGCCAAGTTTGAACACTGGCTGAGCTGCTTTGAATCCTTCCTCGCAATCTCACAGGTTACAGAGGAGGATCACAAACTGAAAATTTTGACCGCCCAGGTGAGCCATCAAGTATATATGCTAATCCGGGACTCTAATACGTACGTGGCGGCCCTCGAGCTACTAAAAGGGCAATATACGCGCCCAGTGAACACAATTTACGCCCGACACCTCTTGGGATCCCGCAGGCAGCAACCGGGAGAATCGGTAGGGGCATTTGCACGGGCGCTACTGGCACTCTGCAGAGACTGCGATTGTAAAGCGGTAACGGCTGTGGAGCACGCGCAGGGACTCGCCTGTGATGCCTTCGTCAGGGGCCTCCAGTCAGACCACACCCGGCAGAGACTGCTAGAAAGCAAGGAACCCGACCTGAAGACGGCCATTGCCCTTGCGCTCTCGTTAGAGGAGGCCCACCGAAACCTCGAGGCATACCCCCGTAACGGCGCCGAGACATGGCAATCGAAACCGTGGGACACGGGACCGCCGCCCCCGGCACCAACCGCTGCAGCGACCCAACCGAGACAGCAGCCTCCGGTAAGAACTGCTTCGATGCCCAGTAACCAGGCCCAAAAATGCTATTTCTGTGGCCAGTTAAAACATCCCAGAGCGCACTGCCCAGCTAAGACAGCTACCTGCTCGGGCTGCGGGAAGAAAGGCCATTACGCTAACGCCTGCAAGAGGAAGCCAGCCAGCAGCGCAGCGTGCGGGCCGTGGGAGCAGCCATCTTATCCGCCATTTTGTGTACCCCCGGCCGCATGGCATCCGCCGCCATCGTATCCAACGCACTCAACCGCCATTTCGTCACCGGAACCGACCACCGTCTCGGCGGATGACTATAGTGACTCACTAAGCCACATACTGGCCTCCGTGACGCTGGATCAAGGCCACCCTCACCATCTATCCAGCTCCATGATGGATATCGCGGTAAACGGCCGCGCCACCAGTTGCCTGATCGACAGCGGGAGCACAGAGAGTTTCGTCCACCCCGACACGGTACGTAGCCACTCCCTCACGATTCTGCCAACGCACCATCGCATTTCTATGGCGTCCAAGTCCCAGTCAATGGACATCAGCGGCTACTGTGTGGTGACCCTGTCAGTAGGGGGCACTGAATATCAAAAATTTAAACTGCTAGTCCTGCCCCGTCTTTGCGCTGCCGTCCTGCTAGGGTTGGATTTTCAGTGCCACCTTAAGAGTGTCACACTAGCATACGGTGGACCCCTCCCCCCACTCACAGTCTGCAACCAACAACTTTTAAATCGCCCGCTGCAAACCACCTGCAGCCTTTCCACATTAAAAGTCCCCCCCCCCTCCCCTGTTCGCTAACCTCACCCGCGACTGTAAACCCATCGCTACCAAAAGCAGGCGGTACAGTGCCGGGGACAGAGCTTTTATCAGCTCTGAGGTGGAGCGGCTCTTGAAGGAGGGCATTATCGAAGGTAGCACTAGCCCCTGGCGAGCCCAGGTTGTAGTCGTTAAAACCACTGCAAAACGCCGCATGGTAATCGACTACAGCCAAACCATAAACCGGTACACCCAGCTGGACGCGTACCCCCTCCCTCGCATATCTGATATGGTCAATCAGATTGCGCAATACAAAGTATTCTCCACCATCGACCTTAAGTCAGCGTACCACCAGCTGCCCATCCGCCATGAGGACCGCCAGTATACTGCCTTCGAGGCAAACGGCCGCCTCTACCACTTCCTTAGGGTCCCCTTCGGCGTCACCAACGGGGTTTCGGTCTTCCAAAGGGAGATGGACCGAATGGTTGACCAGAACGCGCTGCGGGCAACCTTCCCCTATTTGGATAACGTCACCATCTGCGGCCACGACCAGCAGGACCACGACGTTAATCTAGCAAATTTCCTCCGTACGGCCCAACGGCTGAACCTAACGTACAATAAGGAAAAATGTATGTTTCACACCAAGCGCCTGGCCATCCTCGGCTGCGTGGTGGAGAACGGAGTCATCGGGCCCGACCCCGACAGAATGCGCCCCCTAATGGAGCTACCCCTTCCCCACTGCCAAAAAGCACTGAAGAGATGCCTGGGGTTTTTCTCCTACTACGCCCAGTGGGTGCCCCTCTATGCAGACAAAGCCAGGCCCCTCATCAAAGCCACCTCCTTCCCCCTGACACCAGAGGCGTGTGCAGCCTTCACTCTTATCAAGAACGATATCGCGAAGGCCGCAATGCACGCGGTGGATGAGTCCATCCCCTTCCAAGTGGAGAGCGATGCCTCCGACTTCGCCCTAGCCGCGACCCTTAACCAGGCGGGCAGACCCGTGGCCTTTTTCTCAAGGACCCTCCAGGGCCCCGAGACGAGACACTCCTCCGTCGAAAAGGAGGCCCAGGCTATTGTAGAAGCGGTGCGTCACTGGAGGCATTACCTGGCCGGGAAACGATTTACCCTGCTCACTGACCAGCGTTCAGTAGCTTTTATGTTTAATAATAAGCAGAGGGGTAAAATCAAGAACGACAAGATCTTGAGGTGGAGAATCGAACTCTCCACCTACAATTATGATATCTTGTATCGGCCAGGGAAACTCAATGAGCCCCCAGATGCCCTATCACGTGGTACATGCGCCAACGCGCAGAGTGATAGGCTGCAGTCCCTCCACAATGACCTCTGCCACCCGGGGGTCACCAGGTTTTTCCATTTTATCAAATCCCGTAACCTGCCCTACTCCATCGAGGAGGTCAGGACCATGACCAAGAGCTGCCAAATCTGCGCCGAGTGCAAACCGCACTTCTATAGGCCGGACAGAGCAAGCCTGATCAAGGCCACCCGCCCCTTCGAACGCCTGAGCGTCGATTTTAAAGGGCCCCTCCCCTCCGCTGACCGCAATGTGTACTTCCTCAACATAGTTGATGAGTACTCCCGTTTCCCCTTTGCCATCCCTTGCCCAGACATGACCAGTACCACGGTCATCAAGTGTCTGAATGACATCTTCGCTCTGTTCGGGTTCCCCAGCTATATACATAGCGACAGGGGCTCATCGTTCATGAGCGACGAACTTCGGCAGTACCTGCTAACAAGAGGTATCGCCACGAGCAGGACCACCAGTTACAACCCCCGGGGGAACGGCCAGGTGGAAAGGGAGAACGCGACGGTTTGGAAGGCAGTCCTCTTAGCACTAAAATCTAAGGGCCTTCCGACCTCCCGCTGGCAGGAGGTCCTCCCTGCAGCGCTTCACTCCATTCGGTCACTGCTTTGTACTGCCACTAATGCGACCCCTCATCAGAAAATGTTCGTTTTCCCCCGGAAGTCTACATCGGGAACCTCGCTACCGGCATGGTTGACTTCTCCTGGGCCCGTCCTACTGCGGAGGCACGTGAGGACGCATAAAATGGACCCCCTGGTCGAGCGGGTGCACCTCCTACACGCCAACCCCCAGTATGCCTGGGTGACATACCCAGACGGGCGGGAGGACACGGTCTCCATACGAGATCTCGCACCCTCGGGTACCCCTGAATTACCACCGTTATCCCCCTTACCACCGTTATCCCCCTTACCACTGTTATCCCCCACCACCCCTTCCAACCCAACCCCTGCAGACGGCATGCCAAAGCCCCAGGAATCTTCGCCAACCACCCAGACACCAGACCCGACGTCGGATGCTGCAACACCACCGCCGCCACCACGACGATCAGGACGTCAGACAAGGCCTCCTGATAGACTTAACTTGTAGTACCCTTCACCCCGCCGGACTTCACATTAAACAAGGGGTGAATGTGGTAAACCACTGTATTGTATATTGCCACCTCTGGGTGGCGCTGTGTATGGAGGCATGCCTCAGCTGACTCCACCCACCACTGTGTGGGTTTCGTTCAGACTTGTTCAGTCACTCACGAAGAAGCATGGTCTCTTCTTAGCTAATAAAAGCCTTATTCATCTCTTCTTTCGACTCATCATCTCTTCTTCGACTCATCACCTTTTATGAAGTAATTGATAAGCGTATCAATTTTATTAGCTAAAAGTTAAATGGCGACACTTGAGGAGCAACAACAGCAACGGATACAGCAGACATTGCTGAGAGCCCTCAGACCACCACGCCTGGACCTCGACCCTCAAGATGTGGGTGCATCAGCCAAGTTTGAACACTGGCTGAGCTGCTTTGAATCCTTCCTCGCAATCTCACAGGTTACAGAGGAGGATCACAAACTGAAAATTTTGACCGCCCAGGTGAGCCATCAAGTATATATGCTAATCCGGGACTCTAATACGTACGTGGCGGCCCTCGAGCTACTAAAAGGGCAATATACGCGCCCAGTGAACACAATTTACGCCCGACACCTCTTGGGATCCCGCAGGCAGCAACCGGGAGAATCGGTAGGGGCATTTGCACGGGCGCTACTGGCACTCTGCAGAGACTGCGATTGTAAAGCGGTAACGGCTGTGGAGCACGCGCAGGGACTCGCCTGTGATGCCTTCGTCAGGGGCCTCCAGTCAGACCACACCCGGCAGAGACTGCTAGAAAGCAAGGAACCCGACCTGAAGACGGCCATTGCCCTTGCGCTCTCGTTAGAGGAGGCCCACCGAAACCTCGAGGCATACCCCCGTAACGGCGCCGAGACATGGCAATCGAAACCGTGGGACACGGGACCGCCGCCCCCGGCACCAACCGCTGCAGCGACCCAACCGAGACAGCAGCCTCCGGTAAGAACTGCTTCGATGCCCAGTAACCAGGCCCAAAAATGCTATTTCTGTGGCCAGTTAAAACATCCCAGAGCGCACTGCCCAGCTAAGACAGCTACCTGCTCGGGCTGCGGGAAGAAAGGCCATTACGCTAACGCCTGCAAGAGGAAGCCAGCCAGCAGCGCAGCGTGCGGGCCGTGGGAGCAGCCATCTTATCCGCCATTTTGTGTACCCCCGGCCGCATGGCATCCGCCGCCATCGTATCCAACGCACTCAACCGCCATTTCGTCACCGGAACCGACCACCGTCTCGGCGGATGACTATAGTGACTCACTAAGCCACATACTGGCCTCCGTGACGCTGGATCAAGGCCACCCTCACCATCTATCCAGCTCCATGATGGATATCGCGGTAAACGGCCGCGCCACCAGTTGCCTGATCGACAGCGGGAGCACAGAGAGTTTCGTCCACCCCGACACGGTACGTAGCCACTCCCTCACGATTCTGCCAACGCACCATCGCATTTCTATGGCGTCCAAGTCCCAGTCAATGGACATCAGCGGCTATTGTGTGGTGACCCTGTCAGTAGGGGGCACTGAATATCAAAAATTTAAACTGCTAGTCCTGCCCCGTCTTTGCGCTGCCGTCCTGCTAGGGTTGGATTTTCAGTGCCACCTTAAGAGTGTCACACTAGCATACGGTGGACCCCTCCCCCCACTCACAGTCTGCAACCAACAACTTTTAAATCGCCCGCTGCAAACCACCTGCAGCCTTTCCACATTAAAAGTCCCCCCCCCCTCCCCTGTTCGCTAACCTCACCCGCGACTGTAAACCCATCGCTACCAAAAGCAGGCGGTACAGTGCCGGGGACAGAGCTTTTATCAGCTCTGAGGTGGAGCGGCTCTTGAAGGAGGGCATTATCGAAGGTAGCACTAGCCCCTGGCGAGCCCAGGTTGTAGTCGTTAAAACCACTGCAAAACGCCGCATGGTAATCGACTACAGCCAAACCATAAACCGGTACACCCAGCTGGACGCGTACCCCCTCCCTCGCATATCTGATATGGTCAATCAGATTGCGCAATACAAAGTATTCTCCACCATCGACCTTAAGTCAGCGTACCACCAGCTGCCCATCCGCCATGAGGACCGCCAGTATACTGCCTTCGAGGCAAACGGCCGCCTCTACCACTTCCTTAGGGTCCCCTTCGGCGTCACCAACGGGGTTTCGGTCTTCCAAAGGGAGATGGACCGAATGGTTGACCAGAACGCGCTGCGGGCAACCTTCCCCTATTTGGATAACGTCACCATCTGCGGCCAGGACCAGCAGGACCACGACGTTAATCTAGCAAATTTCCTCCGTACGGCCCAACGGCTGAACCTAACGTACAATAAGGAAAAATGTATGTTTCACACCAAGCGCCTGGCCATCCTCGGCTGCGTGGTGTAGAACGGAGTCATCGGGCCCGACCCCGACAGAATGCGCCCCCTAATGGAGCTACCCCTTCCCCACTGCCAAAAAGCACTGAAGAGATGCCTGGGGTTTTTCTCCTACTACGCCCAGTGGGTGCCCCTCTATGCAGACAAAGCCAGGCCCCTCATCAAAGCCACCTCCTTCCCCCTGACACCAGAGGCGTGTGCAGCCTTCACTCTTATCAAGAACGATATCGTGAAGGCCGCAATGCACGCGGTGGATGAGTCCATCCCCTTCCAAGTGGAGAGCGATGCCTCCGACTTCGCCCTAGCCGCGACCCTTAACCAGGCGGGCAGACCCGTGGCCTTTTTCTCAAGGACCCTCCAGGGCCCCGAGACGAGACACTCCTCCGTCGAAAAGGAGGCCCAGGCTATTGTAGAAGCGGTGCGTCACTGGAGGCATTACCTGGCCGGGAAACGATTTACCCTGCTCACTGACCAGCGTTCAGTAGCTTTTATGTTTAATAATAAGCAGAGGGGTAAAATCAAGAACGACAAGATCTTGAGGTGGAGAATCGAACTCTCCACCTACAATTATGATATCTTGTATCGGCCAGGGAAACTCAATGAGCCCCCAGATGCCCTATCACGTGGTACATGCGCCAACGCGCAGAGTGATAGGCTGCAGTCCCTCCACAATGACCTCTGCCACCCGGGGGTCACCAGGTTTTTCCATTTTATCAAATCCCGTAACCTGCCCTACTCCATCGAGGAGGTCAGGACCATGACCAAGAGCTGCCAAATCTGCGCCGAGTGCAAACCGCACTTCTATAGGCCGGACAGAGCAAGCCTGATCAAGGCCACCCGCCCCTTCGAACGCCTGAGCGTCGATTTTAAAGGGCCCCTCCCCTCCGCTGACCGCAATGTGTACTTCCTCAACATAGTTGATGAGTACTCCCGTTTCCCCTTTGCCATCCCTTGCCCAGACATGACCAGTACCACGGTCATCAAGTGTCTGAATGACATCTTCGCTCTGTTCGGGTTCCCCAGCTATATACATAGCGACAGGGGCTCATCGTTCATGAGCGACGAACTTCGGCAGTACCTGCTAACAAGAGGTATCGCCACGAGCAGGACCACCAGTTACAACCCCCGGGGGAACGGCCAGGTGGAAAGGGAGAACGCGACGGTTTGGAAGGCAGTCCTCTTAGCACTAAAATCTAAGGGCCTTCCGACCTCCCGCTGGCAGGAGGTCCTCCCTGCAGCGCTTCACTCCATTCGGTCACTGCTTTGTACTGCCACTAATGCGACCCCTCATGAGAAAATGTTCGTTTTCCCCCGGAAGTCTACATCGGGAACCTCGCTACCGGCATGGTTGACTTCTCCTGGGCCCGTCCTACTGCGGAGGCACGTGAGGACGCATAAAACGGACCCCCTGGTCGAGCGGGTGCACCTCCTACACGCCAACCCCCAGTATGCCTGGGTGACATACCCAGACGGGCGGGAGGACACGGTCTCCATACGAGATCTCGCACCCTCGGGTACCCCTGAATTACCACCGTTATCCCCCTTACCACCGTTATCCCCCTTACCACTGTTATCCCCCACCACCCCTTCCAACCCAACCCCTGCAGACGGCATGCCAAAGCCCCAGGAATCTTCGCCAACCACCCAGACACCAGACCCGACGTCGGATGCTGCAACACCACCGCCGCCACCACGACGATCAGGACGTCAGACAAGGCCTCCTGATAGACTTAACTTGTAGTACCCTTCACCCCGCCGGACTTCACATTAAACAAGGGGTGAATGTGGTAAACCACTGTATTGTATATTGCCACCTCTGGGTGGCGCTGTGTATGGAGGCATGCCTCAGCTGACTCCACCCACCACTGTGTGGGTTTCGTTCAGACTTGTTCAGTCACTCACGAAGAAGCATGGTCTCTTCTTAGCTAATAAAAGCCTTATTCATCTCTTCTTTCGACTCATCATCTCTTCTTCGACTCATCACCTTTTATGAAGTAATTGATAAGCGTATCAATCGTTCACTATTGTTACACTATGGTTATCACTGTTTATATCGTTACACTATGGTTATCACTGTTTACACTGTTGTGTCACTACACAAGGTCACCTCTTGTCACGCTGTTATACCTGGGCTAACCACAGCTGACTCCGCCCATGGCTCCGCCTGCTTGCCCAGGTATAAAGGTGGTCGACTGGCTGGTATTCCTCCTTGTTGGACCCGATCGCCCACGAGGGTGGGCTCTGTTATTTAGCCAATAAAAACCTATAGTTACTATCTTAACTCGTCGCTTTTCATTGGATGAATTGATAGGTATATCACCCTGCAGCCATGTTTCTGTAATGGCCACAAGATCATACCCATAAGTAGTTACTTGTGCCATTAACTCGTCTATTTTGTTACGAATGCTACGTGCATTCAGATAGAGAACTTTCAAATATGTTTTGTGACACTTATTTCCTGCTTTTGCCCGTTTTATTACTTTACCTTTTACTCCATACCTTCTGCCCCTTCCTGACACGCTCTGGTTTTTAATTTCCCCACTGCTACCTAAGTCTATGACCTTTTCTGTTGTCATTTTTATTATTTGCTCTCTAACTTCCAGGATTGGCTGCGGGCTGGGCAATCATCTGTCACTGTATATGTGTTTCTTCAATATATAAAATTTGAAGACTACAGCCACGATGTTAACTTGTGGGATTGGTGCATACGTTGAGGGGGTGGAGTGATGGCTGGGGCCAGCAACTAACTTGCATGCCGAGGTCCATAGAGATCTTGATCCCCGGACATCATTTCCATATTCAGGCTCAGACCCCTGCCCAAACCCAGCAGGAGGATGACACAGAGGACCCACGTGAACGGTCCCTGGCAGTCAGATACATCTCCAGGAACGGAATCCTGATTGGGCTAAGGCAGAAGCCCAGGGCAAGGGGAGGCCCATGGTTGCCTTGTGGAGCACTCCTGCTCCTTCGGGCCATGAGGAAACTAAAAAAAATGTTAAGGGACTTATTTTTGCTGGGCCTCTTCCAACCCCCAATGCATATCCCGGCATGTTTGGCCTGATGGGGAAGCCATCACTGCTCCCCCCGCTCAGGCCTCAGGTTAAAATTGCAGATTGAACCCCAATTACATCATCGGAGTACTACCTGCATACTTAACGAGGACCCCCCACTGGATTGAAGCGAATGCCCTTGTTGCCTGCAATTTAAAATTACAGTCGGATAGATCATGGCAGGAAAGGAGTAGATAAGTCTCCCCACTCCATTTTAACTGCCTGGTTTTCACCAGGCATTGGGAGTTAAAATTGATGCCTACATCTCTGCTTGCTCAAGGTGGCACATAATACAAGAGAACAAACCCAAACTGGATGATGAATCAGAAACTGGCAAGCCCTTGACTCCCTTGGAGAAGGCCATCCTAGACATGCTCACATACAAACATATGAAAAGAAAGGTGAGAAAAGGCACTTATTTCCATCCATTACTCACTCAATCCATTAGACTGTGTATCACTCGACCAGAGAAAAAAAGCCTATGGTCAATTGCAGGAAAATCTTTGGAATATTCCTCCCTAATTCCATAAAGCCAACCACCCAAACTCTGGGGGTCCATGTTCATCTGTGACACATCACTAGACATCTATATCTATATATTTAAATCGGTACTTCTGTCTGTCTGTCATCGCGTGTGCGTCTGTCGGGTATGCGCTCGAAAGTTACAGGGCGTACCTACGCGCGCATTACCTCCAAAGAAAGCTTACGCTTCCGAGACGGTTTTAAGCGTATTTACGTTTCGGCCGGGCTAAAAATCGCGCCCGCGGGTATCCCAAAAACCTTCAACATTCCACTCATTAGCATCTCATTATCTGCTCATTAGCGACAGAGTGACCTCGAGCTCGACCAATCGTACGCCGGGTTGCTGGGTGTGTGCCGCCGGGCCAATCGGTGCGTGTGTGCGCGGGCCTTATCGTTCTGAACGAGGTGAGTCGCCGCGATCTTGATTCAAACTTTACCTTTTTTTTCCCGCTTTCTGCGTCTTAAAAAAAAACGTTGCTTTTAAAACACATATTGTTCTTTAAAAAAATGATTTAGAAAGTAATTAACTTATCTAATCTCATTAATTTTCCTACCTTTCCCCGTTTTTCCAGGTAGGCCTAGAAGCCGCGGCGTCTCCTCCGCACCCACGCCCGAGCTAGGCACCTCCCGGCCCCACTCGAAGGCTGGAGGCCGAGCCTCAGCCCAGCGCCGCTAGGGTGCACGCGCAGCAGGAGCTGAGACGCGGCGTCTCTCTCTGGCTCGGCCGGGGGGCGGGGCTTGCTGAGCGTCCAGCGTTACTCTGGCAACCGGGGTCCGCCGGCCGTCCCGCACAGCCGCAATCGGCGGTCTTCACCTCGGGGGGGGGGCCGCGACCCTCGGGGTGGGCCGCGACCCTCGGGGGGGTGGGCCGCGACCCTCGGGAGGAGCCGCGACCCTCGGGGGGGCCACGCGCGCAGCAGGAGCAGCTGAGACGCGGCGTCTCTCTCTCTGGCTCGGCCGGGGGGGCGGGGCTTGGGCAGCGTCATGGTTACACTGGCAACCGGGGCCCGCCGGCCGAGCCAGAGAGAGACGCCGCGTCTCAGCTCCTGCTGCGCGCGCAATTGGCGGTCTTCACCTTGGGGGGGAGGCCGCGACCCTCGGGGGGGAGCGCGACCCTCGGGGGGGGGGCCGCGACCCTCGGGGGGGCGCGACCCTCGGGGGGGCCGCGACCCTTGGGGGGCGCGACCCTCGGGAGGGGGCCGCGACCCTCGGGGGGGGCCCCCCACCCTCCCTCCCCCTGCCCTCCCTCCCCCCCCGCCCTCCCTTCCCCCCCTTTTTCCCCCCCACCCTCCTCCCCCCCTCCCTTCCCCCCTCCCCTCTCTCTCT
>NC_140998.1:176086413-176151871 GCF_052327205.1 Somniosus microcephalus | reverse complement strand
CCACACTCTCTCCCTCTTCCACACTCTCTCCCTCTTCCACTCTCCCTCTTCCACACTGTCTCCCTCTTCCACTCTCTCTCCCTCTTCCACACTCTCTCCCTCTTCCACACTCTCTCCCTCTTCCACTCTCTCTCCCTCTTCCACACTCTCTCCCTCTTCCACTCTCTCTCCCTCTTCTCCACTCTCTCTCCCTCTTCCACACTCTCTCCCTCTTCCACTCTCTCTCCCTCTTCCACTCTCTCTCCCTCTTCCACTCTCTCTCCCTCTTCCACTCTCTCTCCCTCTTCCACACTCTCTCCCTCTTCCACACTCTCTCCCTCTTCCACACTCTCTCCCTCTTTGACACCTCTCCCTCTTCCACTATCTCCCTCTTCCACACTCTCCCTCTCTTCCCACACTTCTCCCTCTTCCACTCTCTCCCTCTTCCACTCTCTCCCTCTTCCACTCTCTCCCTCTTCCACACTCTCCCTCTCTTCCACACTCTCCCTCTTCCACTCTCTCCCTCCTCCACACTCTCCCACTTCCACTCTCTCCCTCTTCCACATTCTCTCCCTCTTCCACACTCTCTCCCTCTTCCACTTTCTCCCTCTTCCAGACACCCTCTTCCTCTCTCTCCCTCTCCCACATTCTCTCCCTCTTCCACACTCTCTCCCTCTTCCACTCTCTCTCCCTCTTCCACTCTCACTCCCTCTTCCACTCTCTCTCCCTCTTCCACTCTCTCTCCCTCTTCCACAGCCTCTCCCTCTTCCACACTCTCTCCCTCTTCCACACTCTCTCCCTCTTCCACTCTCCCTCTCTTCCACTCTCTCCCTCTTCCACTCTCTCCCTCTCTTCCACTCTCTCCTCTTCCACTCTCTCTCCCTCTTCCACTCTCTCCCTCTTCCAAACTCTCTCCCTCTTCCACTTTCTCCCTCTTCCAGACACCCTCTTCCTCTCTCTCCCTCTCCCACATTCTCTCCCTCTTCCACACTCTCTCCCTCTTCCACTCTCACTCCCTCTTCCACTCTCTCTCCCTCTTCCACTCTCTCTCCCTCTTCCACAGCCTCTCCCTCTTCCACACTCTCTCCCTCTTCCACACTCTCTCCCTCTTCCACACTCTCTCCCTCTTCCACTCTCCCTCTTCCACACTGTCTCCCTCTTCCACTCTCTCTCCCTCTTCCACACTCTCTCCCTCTTCCACACTCTCTCCCTCTTCCACACTCTCTCCCTCTTTGACACTCTCCATCTTCCACTCTCTCCCTCTTCCACACTCTCTCCCTCTTCCACACTCTCTCCCTCTTCCACTCTCTCTCCCTCTTCCACACTGTCTCCCTCTTCCACTCTCTCTCCCTCTTCCACACTCTCTCCCTCTTTGACACTCTCCCTCTTCCACTATCTCCCTCTTGCACACTCTCTCCCTCTTCCACACTCTCTCCCTCTTCCACACTCTCTCCCTCTTCCACACTCTCTCCCTCTTCGACACTCTCCCTCTTCCTCTCTCTCCCTCTTCCACATTCTCTCCCTCTTCCACACTTTCTCCCTCTTCCACTCTCCCTCTTCCACACTCTCTCCCCTCTTCCACTCTCTCCCTCTTCCACACTCTCTCCCTCTTCCACACTCTCTCCCTCTTCCACACTCTCTCCCTCTTCCACTCTCTCCCTCTTCCACACTCTCTTCCCTCTTCCACTCTCTCCCTCTTGCACACTCTCTCCCTCTTCCACACTCTCTGCCTCTTCCACTCTCTCCCTCTTCCACACTCTCTCCCTCTTCCACACTCTCTCCCTCTTCCACACTCTCTCCCTCTTCCACACTCTCTCCCTCTTCCACTCTCTCTCCCTATTCCACACTCTCTCCCTCTTCCACTCTCTCTCCCTCTTCCACACTCTCTCCCTCTTCCACACTCTCTCCCTCTTCCACACTCTCTCCCTCTTCGACACTCTCCCTCTTCCACTCTCTCCCTCTTCCACACTCTCTCCCTCTTCGACAACTCTCCCTCTTCCACTCTCTCTCCCTCTTCCACTCTCTCTCCCACTTCCACTCTCTCTCCCTCTTCCACTCTCTCTCCCTCTTCCACACTCTCTCCCCTCTTCCACACTCTCTCCCTCTTCCACTCTCTCTCCCTCTTCCACACTGTCTCCCTCTTCCACTCTCTCTCCCTCTTCCACACTCTCTCCCTCTTCCACTCTCTCTCCCTCTTCAACACTCTCTCCCTCTTCCACTCTCTCTCCCACTTCCACTCTCTCTCCCTCTTCTCACTCTCTCTCCCTCTTCCACTCTCTCTCACTCTTCCACTCTCTCTCCCTCTTCCACACTCTCTCCCTCTTTGACACTCTCCCTCTTCCACTATCTCCCTCTTCCACACTCTCCCCCTCTTCCACTCTCTCCCTCTTCCACTCTCTCCCTCTTCCACTCTCTCCCTCTTCCACTCTCTCCCTCTTCCACTCTCTCCCCTCTTCCACTCTCTCCCTCTTCCACACTCTCCCTCTCTTCCACACTCTCCCTCTTCCACTCTCTCCCTCCTCCACACTCTCCCTCTTCCACTCTCTCCCTCTTCCACATTCTCTCCCTCTTCCACACTCTCTCCCTCTTCCACTCTCTCCCTCTTCCAAACTCTCTCCCTCTTCCACTTTCTCCCTCTTCCAGACACTCTCCCTCTTCCTCTCTCTCCCTCTCCCACATTCTCTCCCTCTTCCACACTCTCTCCCTCTTCCACACTCTCCCTCTTCCACACTCTCTCCCTCTTCCACATTCTCTCCCTCTTCCACACTCTCTCCCTCTTCCACTCTCTCCCTCTTCCACACTCTCCCCCTCTTCCACTCTCTCCCTCTTCCACACTCTCTCCCTCTTCCTCTCTCTCCCTCTTCCACACTCTCTCGCTCTTCCACTCTCCCTCTTCCACACTCTCTCCCTATTCAACACTCTCTCCCTTTTCCACACTCGCTCCCTCTTCCACTCTCCCTCTTCCACACTCTCTCCCTCTTCCACTCTCTTCCTCTTCCACACTCTCTCCTCTTCCACTCTTCCCACTTCCACTCTCTGCCTCTTCCACACTCTCTCCCCCTTCCACTCTCTCCCTCTTCCACACTCTCTCCCTCTTCCACTCTCTCCCACTTCCACTCTCTCCCTCTTCCACACACTCTCCCTTTTCCACACTCTCTCCCTCTTCCACTCTCTCCCTCTTCCACACTCTCTCCCTCTTCCACTCTCTCCCTCTTGCACACTCTCTCCCTCTTCCACACACTCTCACTCTTCCACACTCTCTCCCTCTTCCACACTCTCTCCCTCTTCCACACACTCTCCCTCTTCCACACTCTCTCCTTCTTCCACTCTCTCCCTCTTCCACCACTTTCTCCCTCTTCCACATTCTCTCCCTCTTCCACACTTTCTCCCTCTTCCACACTCTCTCCCTCTTCCAATCTCTGCCTCTTCCACTCTCTGCCTCTTCCACACTTTCTCCCTCTTCCACACTCTCTCCCTCTTCCACACTTTCTCCCTCTTCCACACTCTCTCCCTCTTCCAATCTCTGCCTCTTCCACTCTCTGCCTCTTCCACACTTTCTCCCTCTTCCACTCTCTCTCCCTCTTCCACTCTCTCCCTCTTCCACACTTTCTCCCTCTTCCACACTTTCTCCCTCTTCCACACTCTCTCCCTCTTCCACACTTTCTCCCTCTTCCACACTCTCTCCCTCTTCCAATCTCTGCCTCTTCCACTCTCTGCCTCTTCCACTCTCTCCCTCTTCCACTCTCTCCCTCTTCCACTCTCTCCCTCTTCCACACTCTCTCCCTCTTCCACACTCTCTCCCTCTTCCACACTCTCTCCCTCTTCCACTCTCTCCCTCTTCCACTCTCTCCCTCTTCCACTCTCTCCCTCTTCCACACTCTCTCCCTCTTCCACTCTCTCCCTCTCCAACTCTCCCTCTTCCACACTCTCTCCCTCTTCCACTCTCTCCCTCTTCCACTCTCTCCCTCTTCCACACTCTCTCCCTCTTCCACTCTCTCTCCCTCTTCCACTCTCTCTCCCTCTTCCACACTCTCTCCCTCTTCCACTCTCTCTCCCTCTTCCACACTCTCTCCCTCTTCCACTCTCTCTCCCTCTTCCACTCTCTCTCCCTCTTCCACACTCTCTCCCTCTTCCACTCTCTCTCCCTCTTCCACTCTCTCTCCCTCTTCCACACTCTCTCCCTCTTTGACACTTTCCCTCTTCCACTATCTCCCTCTTCCACACTCTCCCTCTCTTCCACACTCTCCCTCTTCCACTCTCTCCCTCTTCCACTCTCTCCCTCTTCCACTCTCTCCCTCTTCCACACTCTCCCTCTCTTCCACACTCTCCCTCTTCCACTCTCTCCCTCCTCCACACTCTCCCTCTTCCACTCTCTCCCTCTTCCACATTCTCTCCCTCTTCCACACTCTCTCCCTCTTCCACTTTCTCCCTCTTCCAGACACCCTCTTCCTCTCTCTCCCTCTCCCACATTCTCTGCCTCTTCCACACTCTCTCCCTCTTCCACTCTCACTCCCTCTTCCACTCTCTCTCCCTCTTCCACTCTCTCTCCCTCTTCCACAGCCTCTCCCTCTTCCACACTCTCTCCCTCTTCCACACTCTCTCCCTCTTCCACACTCTCTCCCTCTTCCACACTCTCTCCCTCTTCCACACTCTCTCCCTCTTCCACTCTCTCACCCTCTTCCACACTGTCTCCCTCTTCCACTCTCTCTCCCTCTTCCACACTCTCTCCCTCTTCCACACTCTCTCCCTCTTCCACACTCTCTCCCTCTTTGACACTCTCCATCTTCCACTCTCTCCCTCTTCCACACTCTCTCCCTCTTCCACACTCTCTCCCTCTTCCACTCTCTCTCCCTCTTCCACACTGTCTCCCTCTTCCACTCTCTCTCCCTCTTCCACACTCTCTCCCTCTTTGACACTCTCCCTCTTCCACTATCTCCCTCTTGCACACTCTCTCCCTCTTCCACACTCTCTCCCTCTTCCACACTCTCTCCCTCTTCCACACTCTCTCCCTCTTCGACACTCTCCCTCTTCCTCTCTCTCCCTCTTCCACATTCTCTCCCTCTTCCACACTCTCTCCCTCTTCCACTCTCCCTCTTCCACACTCTCTCCCTCTTCCACTCTCTCCCTCTTCCACACTCTCTCCCTCTTCCACACTCTCTCCCTCTTCCACACTCTCTCCCTCTTCCACTCTCTCCCTCTTCCACACTCTCTCCCTCTTCCACTCTCTCCCTCTTGCACACTCTCTCCCTCTTCCACACTCTCTGCCTCTTCCACTCTCTCCCTCTTCCACACTCTCTCCCTCTTCCACACTCTCTCCCTCTTCCACACTCTCTCCCTCTTCCACACTCTCTCCCTCTTCCACACTCTCTCCCTCTTCCACTCTCTCTCCCTATTCCACACTCTCTCCCTCTTCCACTCTCTCTCCCTCTTCCACACTCTCTCCCTCTTCCACACTCTCTCCCTCTTCCACACTCTCTCCCTCTTCCACACTCTCTCCCTCTTCCACACTCTCTCCCTCTTCGACACTCTCCCTCTTCCACTCTCTCCCTCTTCCACACTCTCTCCCTCTTCGACACTCTCCCTCTTCCACTCTCTCTCCCTCTTCCACTCTCTCTCCCACTTCCACTCTCTCTCCCTCTTCCACTCTCTCTCCCTCTTCCACACTCTCTCCCTCTTCCACACTCTCTCCCTCTTCCACACTCTCTCCCTCTTCCACTCTCTCTCCCTCTTCCACACTCTCTCCCTCTTCCACTCTCTCTCCCTCTTCAACACTCTCTCCCTCTTCCACTCTCTCTCCCACTTCCACTCTCTCTCCCTCTTCCACTCTCTCTCCCTCTTCCACACACTCTCCCTCTTCCACACTCTCTCCCTCTTCCACTCTCTCTCCCTCTTCCACACTGTCTCCCTCTTCCACTCTCTCTCCCTCTTCCACTCTCTCTCCCTCTTCCACACTCTCTCCCTCTTCCACACTCTCTCCCTCTTCCACACTCTCTCCCTCTTCCACACTCTCTCCCTCTTCCACACTCTCTCCCTCTTCCACACTCTCTCCCTCTTCGACACTCTCCCTCTTCCACTCTCTCCCTCTTCCACACACTCTCCCTCTTCGACACTCTCCCTCTTCCACTCTCTCCCTCTTCGACACTCTCTCCCTCTTCCACTCTCTCTCCCTCTTCCACACTCTCTCCCTCTTCCACTCTCTCTCCCTCTTCCACTCTCTCTCCCTCTTCCACTCTCTCTCCCTCTTCCACACTCTCTTCCTCTTCCACACTCTCTCCCTCTTCCACTCTCTCTCCCTCTTCCACACTCTCTCCCTCTTCCACTCTCTCTCCCTCTTCCACTCTCTCTCCCTCTTCCACTCTCTCTCCCTCTTCCACACTCTCTCCCTCTTCCACTCTCGCTCCCTCTTCCACTCTCTCTCCCTCTTCCACTCTCTCTCCCTCTTCCACACTCTCTCCCTCTTCCACACTCTCTCCCTCTTTGACACTCTCCCTCTTCCACTATCTCCCTCTTCCACACTCTCCCTCTCTTCCACACTCTCCCTCTTCCACTCTCTCCCTCTTCCACTCTCTCCCTCTTCCACTCTCTCCCTCTTCCACTCTCTCCCTCTTCCACTCTCTCCCTCTTCCACACTCTCCCTCTCTTCCACACTCTCCCTCTTCCACTCTCTCCCTCCTCCACACCCTCCCTCTTCCACTCTCTCCCTCTTCCACATTCTCTCCCTCTTCCACACTCTCTCCCTCTTCCACTCTCTCCCTCTTCCAAACTCTCTCCCTCTTCCACTTTCTCCCTCTTCCAGACACTCTCCCTCTTCCTCTCTCTCCCTCTCCCACATTCTCTCCCTCTTCCACACTCTCTCCCTCTTCCACACTCTCCCTCTTCCACACTCTCTCCCTCTTCCACATTCTCTCCCTCTTCCACACTCTCTCCCTCTTCCACTCTCTCCCTCTTCCACACTCTCTCCCTCTTCCACTCTCTCCCTCTTCCACACTCTCTCCCTCTTCCTCTCTCTCCCTCTTCCACACTCTCTCGCTCTTCCACTCTCCCTCTTCCACACTCTCTCCCTTTTCCACTCTCTCCCTTTTCCACACTCTCTCCCTCTTCCACTCTCCCTCTTCCACACTCTCTCCCTCTTCCACTCTCTCCCTCTTCCACACTCTCTCCCTCTTCCACTCTCTCCCACTTCCACTCTCTCCCTCTTGCACACACTCTCCCTCTTCCACATTCTCTCCCTCTTCCACACTCTCTCCCCCTTCCACTCTCTCCCTCTTCCACACTCTCTCCCTCTTCCACTCTCTCCCACTTCCACTCTCTCCCTCTTCCACACACTCTCCCTCTTCCACACTCTCTCCCTCTTCCACTCTCTCCCTCTTCCACACTCTCTCCCTCTTCCACTCTCTCCCTCTTGCACACTCTCTCCCTCTTCCACGCACTCTCACTCTTCCACACTCTCTCCCTCTTCCACTCTCTCCCTCTTCCACACTCTCTCCATCTTCCACACACTATCCCTCTTCCACACTCTCTCCTTCTTCCACTCTCTCCCTCTTCCACACTTTCTCCCTCTTCCACATTCTATCCCTCTTCCACACTCTCTCCCTCTTCCAATCTCTGCCTCTTCCACTCTCTGCCTCTTCCACTCTCTGCCTCTTCCACTCTCTGCCTCTTCCACTCTCTCCCTCTTCCACTCTCTCCCTCTTCCACTCTCTCCCTCTCTTCCACTCTCTCCCTCTTCCACACTCTCTCCCTCTTCCACACTCTCTCCCTCTTCCACACTCTCTCCCTCTTCCACTCTCTCCCTCTCTTCCACTCTCTCCCTCTTCCACTCTCTCCCTCTCTTCCACTCTCTCCCTCTTCCACTCTCTCTCCCTCTTCCACACTCTCACTCTTCCACACTCTCACCCTCTTCCACTCTCTCCCTCTTCCACTCTCTCCCTCTTCCACACTCTCTCCCTCTTCCACTCTCTCCCTCTCCAACTGTCCCTCTTCCACACTCTCTCCCTCTTCCACTCTCTCCCTCTTCCACTCTCTCCCTCTTCCACACTCTCTCCCTCTTCCACTCTCTCTCCCTCTTCCACTCTCTCTTCCTCTTCCACACTCTCTCCCTCTTCCACACTCTCTCCCTCTTCCACTCTCTCTCCCTCTTCCACACTCTCTCCCTCTTCCACTCTCTCTCCCTCTTCCACTCTCTCTCCCTCTTCCACACTCTCTCCCTCTTCCACTCTCTCTCCCTCTTCCACTCTCTCTCCCTCTTCCACTCTCTCTCCCTCTTCCACTCTCTCTCCCTCTTCCACTCTCTCTCCCTCTTCCACACTCTCTCCCTCTTCCACACTCTCTCCCTCTTCCACACTCTCTCCCTCTTTGACACTCTCCCTCTTCCACTATCTCCCTCTTCCACACTCTCCCTCTCTTCCACACTCTCCCTCTTCCACTCTCTCCCTCTTCCACTCTCTCCCTCTTCCACTCTCTCCCTCTTCCACACTCTCCCTCTCTTCCACACTCTCCCTCTTCCACTCTCTCCCTCCTCCACACTCTCCCACTTCCACTCTCTCCCTCTTCCACATTCTCTCCCTCTTCCACACTCTCTCCCTCTTCCACTTTCTCCCTCTTCCAGACACCCTCTTCCTCTCTCTCCCTCTCCCACATTCTCTCCCTCTTCCACACTCTCTCCCTCTTCCACTCTCTCTCCCTCTTCCACTCTCTCTCCCTCTTCCACTCTCTCTCCCTCTTCCACTCTCTCTCCCTCTTCCACAGCCTCTCCCTCTTCCACACTCTCTCCCTCTTCCACACTCTCTCCCTCTTCCACACTCTCTCCCTCTTCCACTCTCCCTCTCTTCCACTCTCTCCCTCTTCCACTCTCTCCCTCTCTTCCACTCTCTCCCTCTTCCACTCTCTCTCCCTCTTCCACTCTCTCCCTCTTCCAAACTCACTCTCTCCCCCTTCACTCTCTCCCTCTTCCAAACTCTCTCCCTCTTCCACTTTCTCCCTCTTCCAGACACCCTCTTCACTCTCTCTCCCTCTCCCACATTCTCTCCCTCTTCCACACTCTCTCCCTCTTCCACTCTCACTCCCTCTTCCACTCTCTCTCCCTCTTCCACTCTCTCTCCCTCTTCCACATCCTCTCCCTCTTCCACACTCTCTCCCTCTTCCACACTCTCTCCCTCTTCACTCTCCCTCTTCCACACTCTCCTCTTCCACTCTCTCTCCTCTTCCACACTCTCTCCCTCTTCCACTCTCTCCCTCTTCCACACTCTCTCTCCCTCTTCAACACTCTCCTCTTCCACTCTCTCCTCTTCCACACTCTCTCCCTCTCCCTCTTCCACACTCTCTCCTCTTCCACTCTCTCTCCCTCTTCCACACTCTCTCCCTCTTCCACTCTCTCCCTCTTCCACACTCTCTCCCTCTTGACACTCTCCCTCTTCCACTCTCCCTCTTCCACTCTCTCCCTCTTCCACACTCTCTCCCTCTTCCACACTCTCTCCCTCTTCCACACTCTCTCCCTCTTCGACACTCTCCCTCTTCCTCTCTCTCCCTCTTCCACATCTCTCCCTCTTCCACACTTTCTCCCTCTTCCACTCTCCCTCTTCCACACTCTCTCCCCTCTTCCACTCTCTCCCTCTTCCACACTCTCTCCCTCTTCCACACTCTCTCCCTCTTCCACACTCTCTCCCTCTTCCACCTCTCTCCCTCTTCCACACTCTCTCCCTCTTCCACTCTCTCCCTCTTCACACTCTCTCCCTCTTCCACACTCTCTCCCTCTTCCACTCTCTCCTCTTCCACACTCTCTCCCTCTTCCACACTCTCTCCCTCTTCCACACTCTCTCCCTCTTCCACACTCTCTCCCTCTTCCACACTCTCTCCCTCTTCCACTCTCTCTCCCTATTCCACACTCTCTCCCTCTTCCACTCTCTCTCCTCTTCCACACTCTCTCCCTCTTCCACACTCTCTCCCTCTTCCACACTCTCTCCCTCTTCACACTCTCCCTCTTCCACTCTCTCCCTCTTCCACACTCTCTCCCTCTTCCACACTCTCCCTCTTCCACTCCTCCTCTCCACTCTCTCCCTCTTCCACTCTCTCTCCCTCTTCCACTCTCTCTCCCTCTCCACACTCTCTCCCTCTTCCACACTCTCTCCTCTTCCACACTCTCTCCCTCTTCCACACTCTCTCCCTCTTCCACTCTCTCTCCCTCTTCCACACTCTCTCCCTCTTCCACTCTCTCTCCCTCTTCACACTCTCTCCCTCTTCCACTCTCTCTCCCACTTCCACTCTCTCACCTCTTCCACTCTCTCTCCCTCTTCCACTCTCTCTCCCTCTTCCACACTCTCTCCCTCTTCCACACTCTCTCCCTCTTCCACTCTCTCACTCTCTCCCTCTTCCACACTCTCTCACTCTTCCACACTCTCCCTCTTCCACTCTCTCCCTCTTCCACTCTCTCCCTCTTCCACACTCTCTCCATCTTCCACACTCTATCCCTCTTCCACACTCTCTCCTTCTTCCACTCTCTCCCTCTTCCACACTTTCTCCCTCTCCACATTTTATCCCTCTTCCACACTCTCTCCCTCTTCCAATCTCTGCCTCTTCCACTCTCTGCCTCTTCCACTCTCTGCCTCTTCCACTCTCTGCCTCTTCCACTCTCTGCCTCTTCCACTCTCTCTCCTCTTCCACTCTCTCCCTCTTCCACTCTCTCCCTCTTCCACACTCTCTCCCTCTTCACACTCTCTCCCTCTTCCACACTCTCTCCCTCTTCCACTCTCTCCCTCTCTCCACTCTCTCCCTCTTCCACTCTCTCCCTCTCTTCCACTCTCTCCCTCTTCCACTCTCTCCCTCTTCCACACTCTCACTCTTCCACACTCTCACCCTCTTCCACTCTCTCCCTCTTCCACTCTCTCCCTCTTCCACACTCTCTCCCTCTTCCACTCTCTCCCTCTCCAACTGTCCCTCTTCCACACTCTCTCCCTCTTCCACTCTCTCCCTCTTCCACTCTCTCCCTCTTCCACACTCTCTCCCTCTTCCACTCTCTCTCCCTCTTCCACTCTCTCTTCCTCTTCCACACTCTCTCCCTCTTCCACACTCTCTCTCCTCTTCCACTCTCTCTCCCTCTTCCACACTCTCTCCCTCTTCCACTCTCTCTCCCTCTTCCACTCTCTCTCCCTCTTCCACACTCTCTCCCTCTTCCACTCTCTCTCCCTCTTCCACTCTCTCTCCCTCTTCCACTCTCTCTCCCTCTTCCACTCTCTCTCCCTCTTCCACTCTCTCTCCCTCTTCCACACTCTCTCCCTCTTCCACACTCTCTCCCTCTTCCACACTCTCTCCCTCTTTGACACTCTCCCTCTTCCACTATCTCCCTCTTCCACACTCTCCCTCTCTTCCACACTCTCCCTCTTCCACTCTCTCCCTCTTCCACTCTCTCCCTCTTCCACTCTCTCCCTCTTCCACACTCTCCCTCTCTTCCACACTCTCCCTCTTCCACTCTCTCCCTCCTCCACACTCTCCCACTTCCACTCTCTCCCTCTTCCACATTCTCTCCCTCTTCCACACTCTCTCCCTCTTCCACTTTCTCCCTCTTCCAGACACCCTCTTCCTCTCTCTCCCTCTCCCACATTCTCTCCCTCTTCCACACTCTCTCCCTCTTCCACTCTCTCTCCCTCTTCCACTCTCTCTCCCTCTTCCACTCTCACTCCCTCTTCCACTCTCTCTCCCTCTTCCACTCTCTCTCCCTCTTCCACTCTCTCTCCCTCTTCCACAGCCTCTCCCTCTTCCACACTCTCTCCCTCTTCCACACTCTCTCCCTCTTCCACACTCTCTCCCTCTTCCACTCTCCCTCTCTTCCACTCTCTCCCTCTTCCACTCTCTCCCTCTCTTCCACTCTCTCCCTCTTCCACTCTCTCTCCCTCTTCCACTCTCTCCCTCTTCCAAACTCTCTCCCTCTTCCACTTTCTCCCTCTTCCAGACACCCTCTTCCTCTCTCTCCCTCTCCCACATTCTCTCCCTCTTCCACACTCTCTCCCTCTTCCACTCTCACTCCCTCTTCCACTCTCTCTCCCTCTTCCACTCTCTCTCCCTCTTCCACAGCCTCTCCCTCTTCCACACTCTCTCCCTCTTCCACACTCTCTCCCTCTTCCACTCTCCCTCTTCCACACTGTCTCCCTCTTCCACTCTCTCTCCCTCTTCCACACTCTCTCCCTCTTCCACACTCTCTCCCTCTTCCACACTCTCTCCCTCTTCCACACTCTCTCCCTCTTTGACACTCTCCATCTTCCACTCTCTCCCTCTTCCACACTCTCTCCCTCTTCCACACTCTCTCCCTCTTCCACTCTCTCTCCCTCTTCCACACTGTCTCCCTCTTCCACTCTCTCTCCCTCTTCCACACTCTCTCCCTCTTTGACACTCTCCCTCTTCCACTATCTCCCTCTTGCACACTCTCTCCCTCTTCCACACTCTCTCCCTCTTCCACACTCTCTCCCTCTTCCACACTCTCTCCCTCTTCGACACTCTCCCTCTTCCTCTCTCTCCCTCTTCCACATTCTCTCCCTCTTCCACTCTCCCTCTTCCACACTCTCTCCCTCTTCCACTCTCTCCCTCTTCCACACTCTCTCCCTCTTCCACACTCTCTCCCTCTTCCACACTCTCTCCCTCTTCCACTCTCTCCCTCTTCCACACTCTCTCCCTCTTCCACTCTCTCCCTCTTGCACACTCTCTCCCTCTTCCACACTCTCTGCCTCTTCCACTCTCTCCCTCTTCCACACTCTCTCCCTCTTCCACACTCTCTCCCTCTTCCACACTCTCTCCCTCTTCCACACTCTCTCCCTCTTCCACACTCTCTCCCTCTTCCACTCTCTCTCCCTATTCCACACTCTCTCCCTCTTCCACTCTCTCTCCCTCTTCCACACTCTCTCCCTCTTCCACACTCTCTCCCTCTTCCACACTCTCTCCCTCTTCCACACTCTCTCCCTCTTCGACACTCTCCCTCTTCCACTCTCTCCCTCTTCCACACTCTCTCCCTCTTCGACACTCTCCCTCTTCCACTCTCTCTCCCTCTTCCACTCTCTCTCCCTCTTCCACTCTCTCTCCCTCTTCCACACTCTCTCCCTCTTCCACACTCTCTCCCTCTTCCACTCTCTCTCCCTCTTCCACACTGTCTCCCTCTTCCACTCTCTCTCCCTCTTCCACACTCTCTCCCTCTTCCACTCTCTCTCCCTCTTCAACACTCTCTCCCTCTTCCACTCTCTCTCCCACTTCCACTCTCTCTCCCTCTTCCACTCTCTCTCCCTCTTCCACTCTCTCTCCCTCTTCCACACACTCTCCCTCTTCCACACTCTCTCCCTCTTCCACTCTCTCTCCCTCTTCCACACTGTCTCCCTCTTCCACTCTCTCTCCCTCTTCCACTCTCTCTCCCTCTTCCACACTCTCTCCCTCTTCCACACTCTCTCCCTCTTCCACACTCTCTCCCTCTTCCACACTCTCTCCCTCTTCCACACTCTCTCCCTCTTCCACACTCTCTCCCTCTTCCACACTCTCTCCCTCTTCGACACTCTCCCTCTTCCACTCTCTCCCTCTTCCACACACTCTCCCTCTTCGACACTCTCCCTCTTCCACTCTCTCCCTCTTCGACACTCTCTCCCTCTTCCACTCTCTCTCCCTCTTCCACACTCTCTCCCTCTCCACTCTCTCTCCCTCTTCCACTCTCTCTCCCTCTTCCACACTCTCTCCCTCTTCCACACTCTCTCCCTCTTCCACTCTCTCTCCCTCTTCCACACTCTCTCCCTCTTCCACTCTCTCTCCCTCTTCCACTCTCTCTCCCTCTTCCACTCTCTCTCCCTCTTCCACACTCTCTCCCTCTTCCACTCTCTCTCCCTCTTCCACTCTCTCTCCCTCTTCCACTCTCTCTCCCTCTTCCACACTCTCTCCCTCTTCCACACTCTCTCCCTCTTCCACACTCTCTCCCTCTTTGACACTCTCCCTCTTCCACTCTCTCCCTCTTCCACACTCTCCCTCTCTTCCACACTCTCCCTCTTCCACTCTCTCCCTCCTCCACACTCTCCCACTTCCACTCTCTCCCTCTTCCACATTCTCTCCCTCTTCCACACTCTCTCCCTCTTCCACTTTCTCCCTCTTCCAGACACCCTCTTCCTCTCTCTCCCTCTCCCACATTCTCTCCCTCTTCCACACTCTCTCCCTCTTCCACACTCTCTCCCTCTTCCACTCTCTCTCCCTCTTCCACTCTCTCTCCCTCTTCCACTCTCACTCCCTCTTCCACTCTCTCTCCCTCTTCCACAGCCTCTCCCTCTTCCACACTCTCTCCCTCTTCCACACTCTCTCCCTCTTCCACTCTCCCTCTCTTCCACTCTCTCCCTCTTCCACTCTCTCCCTCTCTTCCACTCTCTCCCTCTTCCACTCTCTCTCCCTCTTCCACTCTCTCCCTCTTCCAAACTCTCTCCCTCTTCCACTTTCTCCCTCTTCCAGACACCCTCTTCCTCTCTCTCCCTCTCCCACATTCTCTCCCTCTTCCACACTCTCTCCCTCTTCCACTCTCACTCCCTCTTCCACTCTCTCTCCCTCTTCCACAGCCTCTCCCTCTTCCACACTCTCTCCCTCTTCCACACTCTCTCCCTCTTCCACACTCTCTCCCTCTTCCACACTCTCTCCCTCTTCCACACTCTCTCCCTCTTCCACTCTCCCTCTTCCACACTGTCTCCCTCTTCCACTCTCTCTCCCTCTTCCACACTCTCTCCCTCTTCCACACTCTCTCCCTCTTCCACACTCTCTCCCTCTTCCACACTCTCTCCCTCTTTGACACTCTCCATCTTCCACTCTCTCCCTCTTCCACACTCTCTCCCTCTTCCACACTCTCTCCCTCTTCCACACTCTCTCCCTCTTCCACTCTCTCTCCCTCTTCCACACTGTCTCCCTCTTCCACTCTCTCTCCCTCTTCCACACTCTCTCCCTCTTTGACACTCTCCCTCTTCCACTATCTCCCTCTTGCACACTCTCTCCCTCTTCCACACTCTCTCCCTCTTCCACACTCTCTCCCTCTTCCACACTCTCTCCCTCTTCGACACTCTCCCTCTTCCTCTCTCTCCCTCTTCCACATTCTCTCCCTCTTCCACACTCTCTCCCTCTTCCACTCTCCCTCTTCCACACTCTCTCCCTCTTCCACTCTCTCCCTCTTCCACACTCTCTCCCTCTTCCACACTCTCTCCCTCTTCCACTCTCTCCCTCTTCCACACTCTCTCCCTCTTCCACTCTCTCCCTCTTGCACACTCTCTCCCTCTTCCACACTCTCTGCCTCTTCCACTCTCTCCCTCTTCCACACTCTCTCCCTCTTCCACACTCTCTCCCTCTTCCACACTCTCTCCCTCTTCCACACTCTCTCCCTCCTCCACACTCTCTCCCTCTTCCACACTCTCTCCCTCTTCCACTCTCTCTCCCTATTCCACACTCTCTCCCTCTTCCACTCTCTCTCCCTCTTCCACACTCTCTCCCTCTTCCACACTCTCTCCCTCTTCCACACTCTCTCCCTCTTCCACACTCTCTCCCTCTTCGACACTCTCCCTCTTCCACTCTCTCCCTCTTCCACACTCTCTCCCTCTTCGACACTCTCCCTCTTCCACTCTCTCTCCCTCTTCCACTCTCTCTCCCACTTCCACTCTCTCTCCCTCTTCCACTCTCTCTCCCTCTTCCACTCTCTCTCCCTCTTCCACACTCTCTCCCTCTTCCACTCTCTCTCCCTCTTCCACACTGTCTCCCTCTTCCACTCTCTCCCTCTTCCACACTCTCTCCACACTCCCCTCCCTCTCCACTCTCTCTCCCTCTTCAACACTCTCTCCCTCTTCCACTCTCTCTCCCACTTCCACTCTCTCTCCCTCTTCCACTCTCTCTCCCTCTTCCACTCTCTCTCCCTCTTCCACACACTCTCCCTCTTCCACACTCTCTCCCTCTTCCACTCTCTCTCCCTCTTCCACACTGTCTCCCTCTTCCACTCTCTCTCCCTCTTCCACTCTCTCTCCCTCTTCCACACTCTCTCCCTCTTCCACACTCTCTCCCTCTTCCACACTCTCTCCCTCTTCCACACTCTCTCCCTCTTCGACACTCTCCCTCTTCCACTCTCTCCCTCTTCCACACACTCTCCCTCTTCGACACTCTCCCTCTCTTCCACACTCTCCCTCTTCCACACTCTCCCTCTCTTCCACACTCTCCCTCTTCCACTCTCTCCCTCTTCCACTCTCTCCCTCTTCCACATTCTCTCCCTCTTCCACACTCTCTCCCTCTTCCACTCTCTCCCTCTTCCAAACTCTCTCCCTCTTCCACTTTCTCCCTCTTCCAGACACTCTCCCTCTCCCACATTCTCTCCCTCTTCCACACTCTCCCTCTTCCACACTCTCCCTCTTCCACACTCTCTCCCTCTTCCACATTCTCTCCCTCTTCCACACTCTCTCCCTCTTCCACTCTCTCCCTCTTCCACACTCTCTCCCTCTTCCACTCTCTCCCTCTTCCACACTCTCTCCCTCTTCCTCTCTCTCCCTCTTCCACACTCTCTCGCTCTTCCACTCTCCCTCTTCCACTCTCTCTCCCTATTCCACTCTCTCCCTTTTCCACACTCTCTCCCTCTTCCACTCTCCCTCTTCCACACTCTCTCCCTCTTCCACTCTCTCCCTCTTCCACACTCTCTCCCTCTTCCACTCTCTCCCACTTCCACTCTCTCCCTCTTGCACACACTCTCCCTCTTCCACATTCTCTCCCTCTTCCACACTCTCTCCCCCTTCCACTCTCTCCCTCTTCCACACTCTCTCCCTCTTCCACTCTCTCCCACTTCCACTCTCTCCCTCTTCCACACACTCTCCCTCTTCCACACTCTCTCCCTCTTCCACTCTCTCCCTCTTCCACACTCTCTCCCTCTTCCACTCTCTCCCTCTTGCACACACTCTCACTCTTCCACACTCTCTCCCTCTTCCACTCTCTCCCTCTTCCACACTCTCTCCCTCTTCCACTCTCTCCCTCTTGCACACACTCTCACTCTTCCACACTCTCTCCCTCTTCCACTCTCTCCCTCTTCCACACTCTCTCCATCTTCCACACACTCTCCCTCTTCCACACTCTCTCCTTCTTCCACACTCTCCCTCTTCCACACTTTCTCCCTCTTCCACATTCTATCCCTCTTCCACACTCTCTCCCTCTTCCAATCTCTGCCTCTTCCACTCTCTGCCTCTTCCACTCTCTGCCTCTTCCACTCTCTCCGTCTTCCACTCTCTCCCTCTTCCACTCTCTCCCTCTTCCACACTCTCTCCCTCTTCCACACTCTCTCCCTCTTCCACACTCTCTCCCTCTTCCACTCTCTCCCTCTTCCACTCTCCCTCTCTTCCACTCTCTCCCTCTTCCACTCTCTCCCTCTCTTCCACTCTCTCCCTCTTCCACTCTCTCTCCCTCTTCCACACTCTCACTCTTCCACACTCTCACCCTCTTCCACTCTCTCCCTCTTCCACTCTCTCCCTCTTCCACACTCTCTCCCTCTTCCACGCTCTCCCTCTCCAACTGTCCCTCTTCCACACTCTCTCCCTCTTCCACTCTCTCCCTCTTCCACTCTCTCCCTCTTCCACACTCTCTCCCTCTTCCACACTCTCTCCCTCTTCCACACTCTCTCCCTCTTTGACACTCTCCCTCTTCCACTATCTCCCTCTTCCACACTCTCCCTCTCTTCCACACTCTCCCTCTTCCACTCTCTCCCTCTTCCACTCTCTCCCTCTTCCACTCTCTCCCTCTTCCACACTCTCCCTCTCTTCCACACTCTCCCTCTTCCACACTCTCCCACTTCCACTCTCTCCCTCTTCCACATTCTCTCCCTCTTCCACACTCTCTCCCTCTTCCACTTTCTCCCTCTTCCAGACACCCTCTTCCTCTCTCTCCCTCTCCCACATTCTCTCCCTCTTCCACACTCTCTCCCTCTTCCACACTCTCTCCCTCTTCCACTCTCTCTCCCTCTTCCACTCTCTCTCCCTCTTCCACTCTCACTCCCTCTTCCACTCTCTCTCCCTCTTCCACTCTCTCTCCCTCTTCCACTCTCTCTCCCTCTTCCACAGCCTCTCCCTCTTCCACACTCTCTCCCTCTTCCACACTCTCTCCCTCTTCCACACTCTCTCCCTCTTCCACTCTCCCTCTCTTCCACTCTCTCCCTCTTCCACTCTCTCCCTCTCTTCCACTCTCTCCCTCTTCCACTCTCTCTCCCTCTTCCACTCTCTCCCTCTTCCAAACTCTCTCCCTCTTCCACTTTCTCCCTCTTCCAGACACCCTCTTCCTCTCTCTCCCTCTCCCACATTCTCTCCCTCTTCCACACTCTCTCCCTCTTCCACTCTCACTCCCTCTTCCACTCTCTCTCCCTCTTCCACTCTCTCTCCCTCTTCCACAGCCTCTCCCTCTTCCACAGCCTCTCCCTCTTCCACACTCTCTCCCTCTTCCACACTCTCTCCCTCTTCCACACTCTCTCCCTCTTCCACTCTCCCTCTTCCACACTGTCTCCCTCTTCCACTCTCTCTCCCTCTTCCACACTCTCTCCCTCTTCCACACTCTCTCCCTCTTCCACACTCTCTCCCTCTTTGACACTCTCCATCTTCCACTCTCTCCCTCTTCCACACTCTCTCCCTCTTCCACACTCTCTCCCTCTTCCACTCTCTCTCCCTCTTCCACACTGTCTCCCTCTTCCACTCTCTCTCCCTCTTCCACACTCTCTCCCTCTTTGACACTCTCCCTCTTCCACTATCTCCCTCTTGCACACTCTCTCCCTCTTCCACACTCTCTCCCTCTTCCACACTCTCTCCCTCTTCCACACTCTCTCCCTCTTCGACACTCTCCCTCTTCCTCTCTCTCCCTCTTCCACATTCTCTCCCTCTTCCACACTTTCTCCCTCTTCCACTCTCCCTCTTCCACACTCTCTCCCTCTTCCACTCTCTCCCTCTTCCACACTCTCTCCCTCTTCCACACTCTCTCCCTCTTCCACACTCTCTCCCTCTTGCACTCTCTCCCTCTTCCACACTCTCTCCCTCTTCCACTCTCTCCCTCTTGCACACTCTCTCCCTCTTCCACACTCTCTGCCTCTTCCACTCTCTCCCTCTTCCACACTCTCTCCCTCTTCCACACTCTCTCCCTCTTCCACACTCTCTCCCTCTTCCACACTCTCTCCCTCTTCCACACTCTCTCCCTCTTCCACTCTCTCTCCCTATTCCACACTCTCTCCCTCTTCCACTCTCTCTCCCTCTTCCACACTCTCTCCCTCTTCCACACTCTCTCCCTCTTCCACACTCTCTCCCTCTTCCACACTCTCTCCCTCTTCGACACTCTCCCTCTTCCACTCTCTCCCTCTTCCACACTCTCTCCCTCTTCGACACTCTCCCTCTTCCACTCTCTCTCCCTCTTCCACTCTCTCTCCCACTTCCACTCTCTCTCCCTCTTCCACTCTCTCTCCCTCTTCCACACTCTCTCCCTCTTCCACACTCTCTCCCTCTTCCACTCTCTCTCCCTCTTCCACACTGTCTCCCTCTTCCACTCTCTCTCCCTCTTCCACACTCTCTCCCTCTTCCACTCTCTCTCCCTCTTCAACACTCTCTCCCTCTTCCACTCTCTCTCCCACTTCCACTCTCTCTCCCTCTTCCACTCTCTCTCCCTCTTCCACTCTCTCTCCCTCTTCCACACGCTCTCACCTCTTCCACACTCTCTCCCTCTTCCACTCTCTCTCCCTCTTCCACACTGTCTCCCTCTTCCACTCTCTCTCCCTCTTCCACTCTCTCTCCCTCTTCCACACTCTCTCCCTCTTCCACACTCTCTCCCTCTTCCACACTCTCTCCCTCTTCCACACTCTCTCCCTCTTCCACACTCTCTCCCTCTTCGACACTCTCCCTCTTCCACTCTCTCCCTCTTCCACACACTCTCCCTCTTCGACACTCTCCCTCTTCCACTCTCTCCCTCTTCGACACTCTCTCCCTCTTCCACTCTCTCTCCCTCTTCCACACTCTCTCCCTCTTCCACTCTCTCTCCCTCTTCCACTCTCTCTCCCTCTTCCACACTCTCTCCCTCTTCCACACTCTCTCCCTCTTCCACTCTCTCTCCCTCTTCCACACTCTCTCCCTCTTCCACTCTCTCTCCCTCTTCCACTCTCTCTCCTCTTCCACTCTCTCTCTCCCTCTTCCACACTCTCTCCCTCTTCCACTCTCTCTCCCTCTTCCACTCTCTCTCCCTCTTCCACTCTCTCTCCCTCTTCCACACTCTCTCCCTCTTCCACACTCTCTCCCTCTTCCACACTCTCTCCCTCTTTGACACTCTCCTCTTCCACTCTCTCCCTCTTCCACACTCTCCCTCTCTTCCACACTCTCCCTCTTCCACTCTCTCCCTCCTCCACACTCTCCCACTTCCACTCTCTCCCTCTTCCACATTCTCTCCCTCTTCCACACTCTCTCCCTCTTCCACTTTCTCCCTCTTCCAGACACCCTCTTCCTCTCTCTCCCTCTCCCACATTCTCTCCCTCTTCCACACTCTCTCCCTCTTCCACTCTCTCTCCCTCTTCCACTCTCTCTCCCTCTTCCACTCTCACTCCCTCTTCCACTCTCTCTCCCTCTTCCACTCTCTCTCCCTCTTCCACTCTCTCTCCCTCTTCCACAGCCTCTCCCTCTTCCACACTCTCTCCCTCTTCCACACTCTCTCCCTCTCTTCCACTCTCCCTCTCTTCCACTCTCTCCCTCTTCCACTCTCTCCCTCTCTTCCACTCTCTCCCTCTTCCACTCTCTCTCCCTCTTCCACTCTCTCCCTCTTCCAAACTCTCTCCCTCTTCCACTTTCTCCCTCTTCCAGACACCCTCTTCCTCTCTCTCCCTCTCCCACATTCTCTCCCTCTTCCACACTCTCTCCCTCTTCCACTCTCACTCCCTCTTCCACTCTCTCTCCCTCTTCCACTCTCTCTCCCTCTTCCACAGCCTCTCCCTCTTCCACACTCTCTCCCTCTTCCACACTCTCTCCCTCTTCCACACTCTCTCCCTCTTCCACTCTCCCTCTTCCACACTGTCTCCCTCTTCCACTCTCTCTCCCTCTTCCACACTCTCTCCCTCTTCCACACTCTCTCCCTCTTCCACACTCTCTCCCTCTTTGACACTCTCCATCTTCCACTCTCTCCCTCTTCCACACTCTCTCCCTCTTCCACACTCTCTCCCTCTTCCACTCTCTCTCCCTCTTCCACACTGTCTCCCTCTTCCACTCTCTCTCCCTCTTCCACACTCTCTCCCTCTTTGACACTCTCCCTCTTCCACTATCTCCCTCTTGCACACTCTCTCCCTCTTCCACACTCTCTCCCTCTTCCACACTCTCTCCCTCTTCCACACTCTCTCCCTCTTCCACACTCTCTCCCTCTTCGACACTCTCCCTCTTCCTCTCTCTCCCTCTTCCACATTCTCTCCCTCTTCCACTCTCTCCCTCTTCCACACTCTCTCCCTCTTCCACACTCTCTCCCTCTTCCACACTCTCTCCCTCTTCCACTCTCTCCCTCTTCCACACTCTCTCCCTCTTCCACTCTCTCCCTCTTGCACACTCTCTCCCTCTTCCACACTCTCTGCCTCTTCCACTCTCTCCCTCTTCCACACTCTCTCCCTCTTCCACACTCTCTCCCTCTTCCACACTCTCTCCCTCTTCCACACTCTCTCCCTCTTCCACACTCTCTCCCTCTTCCACACTCTCTCCCTCTTCCACTCTCTCCCTCTTCCACACTCTCTCCCTCTTCCACTCTCTCCCTCTTGCACACTCTCTCCCTCTTCCACACTCTCTGCCTCTTCCACTCTCTCCCTCTTCCACACTCTCTCCCTCTTCCACACTCTCTCCCTCTTCCACACTCTCTCCCTCCTCCACACTCTCTCCCTCTTCCACACTCTCTCCCTCTTCCACTCTCTCTCCCTATTCCACACTCTCTCCCTCTTCCACTCTCTCTCCCTCTTCCACTCTCTCTCCCTCTTCCACACTCTCTCCCTCTTCCACACTCTCTCCCTCTTCCACACTCTCTCCCTCTTCGACACTCTCCCTCTTCCACTCTCTCCCTCTTCCACACTCTCTCCCTCTTCGACACTCTCCCTCTTCCACTCTCTCTCCCTCTTCCACTCTCTCTCCCACTTCCACTCTCTCTCCCTCTTCCACTCTCTCTCCCTCTTCCACACTCTCTCCCTCTTCCACACTCTCTCCCTCTTCCACTCTCTCTCCCTCTTCCACACTGTCTCCCTCTTCCACTCTCTCCCTCTTCCACACTCTCTCCCTCTTCCACACTCTCTCCCTCTTCAACACTCTCTCCCTCTTCCACTCTCTCTCCCACTTCCACTCTCTCTCCCTCTTCCACTCTCTCTCCCTCTTCCACTCTCTCTCCCTCTTCCACACACTCTCCCTCTTCCACACTCTCTCCCTCTTCCACTCTCTCTCCCTCTTCCACACTGTCTCCCTCTTCCACTCTCTCTCCCTCTTCCACTCTCTCTCCCTCTTCCACACTCTCTCCCTCTTCCACACTCTCTCCCTCTTCCACACTCTCCCCCTCTTCCACACTCTCTCCCTCTTCGACACTCTCCTCTTCCACACTCTCCCTCTCTTCCACACTCTCCCTCTTCCACTCTCTCCCTCTTCCACTCTCTCCCTCTTCCACTCTCTCCCTCTTCCACATTCTCTCCCTCTTCCACACTCTCTCCCTCTTCCACTCTCTCCCTCTTCCAAACTCTCTCCCTCTTCCACTTTCTCCCTCTTCCAGACACTCTCCCTCTTCCTCTCTCTCCCTCTCCCACATTCTCTCCCTCTTCCACACTCTCCCTCTTCCACACTCTCCCTCTTCCACACTCTCTCCCTCTTCCACATTCTCTCCCTCTTCCACACTCTCTCCCTCTTCCACTCTCTCCCTCTTCCACACTCTCTCCCTCTTCCACTCTCTCCCTCTTCCACACTCTCTCCCTCTTCCTCTCTCTCCCTCTTCCTCTCTCTCCCTCTTCCACACTCTCTCGCTCTTCCACTCTCCCTCTTCCACTCTCTCTCCCTATTCCACTCTCTCCCTTTTCCACACTCTCTCCCTCTTCCACTCTCCCTCTTCCACACTCTCTCCCTCTTCCACTCTCTCCCTCTTCCACACTCTCTCCCTCTTCCACTCTCTCCCACTTCCACTCTCTCCCTCTTGCACACACTCTCCCTCTTCCACATTCTCTCCCTCTTCCACACTCTCTCCCCCTTCCACTCTCTCCCTCTTCCACACTCTCTCCCTCTTCCACTCTCTCCCACTTCCACTCTCTCCCTCTTCCACACACTCTCCCTCTTCCACACTCTCTCCCTCTTCCACTCTCTCCCTCTTCCACACTCTCTCCCTCTTCCACTCTCTCCCTCTTGCACACTCTCTCCCTCTTCCACACACTCTCACTCCTCCACACTCTCTCCCTCTTCCACTCTCTCCCTCTTCCACACTCTCTCCATCTTCCACACACTCTCCCTCTTCCACACTCTCTCCTTCTTCCACACTCTCCCTCTTCCACACTTTCTCCCTCTTCCACATTCTATCCCTCTTCCACACTCTCTCCCTCTTCCAATCTCTGCCTCTTCCACTCTCTGCCTCTTCCACTCTCTGCCTCTTCCACTCTCTGCCTCTTCCACTCTCTCCGTCTTCCACTCTCTCCCTCTTCCACTCTCTCCCTCTTCCACACTCTCTCCCTCTTCCACACTCTCTCCCTCTTCCACACTCTCTCCCTCTTCCACTCTCTCCCTCTTCCACTCTCCCTCTCTTCCACTCTCTCCCTCTTCCACTCTCTCCCTCTCTTCCACTCTCTCCCTCTTCCACACTCTCACTCTTCCACACTCTCACCCTCTTCCACTCTCTCCCTCTTCCACTCTCTCCCTCTTCCACACTCTCTCCCTCTTCCACTCTCTCCCTCTCCAACTGTCCCTCTTCCACACTCTCTCCCTCTTCCACTCTCTCCCTCTTCCACTCTCTCCCTCTTCCACACTCTCTCCCTCTTCCACTCTCTCTCCCTCTTCCACTCTCTCTTCCTCTTCCACACTCTCTCCCTCTTCCACACTCTCTCCCTCTTCCACACTCTCTCCCTCTTCCACTCTCTCTCCCTCTTCCACACTCTCTCCCTCTTCCACTCTCTCTCCCTCTTCCACTCTCTCTCCCTCTTCCACACTCTCTCCCTCTTCCACTCTCTCTCCCTCTTCCACTCTCTCTCCCTCTTCCACTCTCTCTCCCTCTTCCACACTCTCTCCCTCTTCCACACTCTCTCCCTCTTCCACACTCTCTCCCTCTTTGACACTCTCCCTCTTCCACTATCTCCCTCTTCCACACTCACCCTCTCTTCCACACTCTCCCTCTTCCACTCTCTCCCTCTTCCACTCTCTCCCTCTTCCACACTCTCCCTCTCTTCCACACTCTCCCTCTTCCACTCTCTCCCTCCTCCACACTCTCCCACTTCCACTCTCTCCCTCTTCCACATTCTCTCCCTCTTCCACACTCTCTCCCTCTTCCACTCTCTCCCTCTTCCAAACTCTCTCCCTCTTCCACTTTCTCCCTCTTCCAGACACCCTCTTCCTCTCTCTCCCTCTCCCACATTGTCTCCCTCTTCCACACTCTCTCCCTCTTCCACTCTCTCTCCCTCTTCCACTCTCTCTCCCTCTTCCACTCTCACTCCCTCTTCCACTCTCACTCCCTCTTCCACTCTCTCTCCCTCTTCCACTCTCTCTCCCTCTTCCACAGCCTCTCCCTCTTCCACACTCTCTCCCTCTTCCACACTCCCTCCCTCTTCCACACTCTCTCCCTCTTCCACTCTCTCCCTCTTCCACTCTCCCTCTCTTCCACTCTCTCCCTCTTCCACTCTCTCCCTCTCTTCCACTCTCTCCCTCTTCCACTCTCTCTCCCTCTTCCACACTCTCACTCTTCCACACTCTCACCCTCTTCCGCTCTCTCCATCTTCCACTCTCTCCCTCTTCCACACTCTCTCCCTCTTCCACTCTCTCCCTCTCCAACTCTCCCTCTTCCACACTCTCTCCCTCTTCCACTCTCTCCCTCTTACACTCTCTCCCTCTTCCACACTCTCTCCCTCTTCCACTCTCTCTCCCTCTTCCACTCTCTCTCCCTCTTCCACTCTCTCTCCCTCTTCCACACTCTCTCCCTCTTCCACTCTCTCTCCCTCTTCCACACTCTCTCCCTCTTCCACACTCTCTCCCTCTTCCACTCTCTCTCCCTCTTCCACTCTCTCTCCCTCTTCCACTCTCTCTCCCTCTTCCACTCTCTCTCCCTCTTCCACTCTCTCTCCCTCTTCCACACTCTCTCCCTCTTCCACACTCTCTCCCTCTTCCACACTCTCTCCTCTTCCACACTCTCTCCCTCTTTGACACTCTCCCTCTTCCACTATCTCCCTCTTCCACACTCTCCCTCTCTTCCACACTCTCCCTCTTCCACTCTCTCCCTCTTCCACTCTCTCCCTCTTCCACACTCTCCCTCTCTTCCACACTCTCCCTCTTCCACTCTCTCCCTCCTCCACACTCTCCCTCTTCCACTCTCTCCCTTTTCCACATTCTCTCCCTCTTCCACACTCTCTCCCTCTTCCACTCTCTCCCTCTTCCAAACTCTCTCCCTCTTCCACTTTCTCCCTCTTCCAGACACTCTCCCTCTTCCTCTCTCTCCCTCTCCCACATTCTCTCCCTCTTCCACACTCTCTCCCTCTTCCACACTCTCCCTCTTCCACACTCTCTCCCTCTTCCACATTCTCTCCCTCTTCCACACTCTCTCCCTCTTCCACACTCGCTCCCTCTTCCACATTCTCTCCCTCTTCCACACTCTCTCCCTCTTCCACTCTCTCCCTCTTCCACACTCGCTCCCTCTTCCACTCTCTCCCTCTTCCACACTCTCCCTCTCTTCCACACTCTCCCTCTTCCACTCTCTCCCTCTTCCACTCTCTCCCTCTTCCACTCTCTCCCTCTTCCACACTCTCCCTCTCTTCCACACTCTCCCTCTTCCACTCTCTCCCTCCTCCACACTCTCCCTCTTCCACTCTCTCCCTCTTCCACATTCTCTCCCTCTTCCACACTCTCTCCCTCTTCCACTCTCTCCCTCTTCCAAACTCTCTCCCTCTTCCACTTTCTCCCTCTTCCAGACACTCTCCCTCTTCCTCTCTCTCCCTCTCCCACATTCTCTCCCTCTTCCACACTCTCTCCCTCTTCCACACTCTCCCTCTTCCACACTCTCTCCCTCTTCCACATTCTCTCCCTCTTCCACACTCTCTCCCTCTTCCACTCTCTCCCTCTTCCACACTCTCTCCCTCTTCCACTCTCTCCCTCTTCCACACTCTCTCCCTCTTCCTCTCTCTCCCTCTTCCACACTCTCTCGCTCTTCCACTCTCCCTCTTCCACACTCTCTCCCTATTCCACTCTCTCCCTCTTCCACACTCTCTCCCTCTTCCACTCTCTCCCGCTTCCACTCTCTCCCTCTTGCACACACTCTCCCTCTTCCACATTCTCTCCCTCTTCCACACTCTCTCCCCCCTTCCACTCTCTCCCTCTTCCACACTCTCTCCCTCTTCCACTCTCTCCCACTTCCACTCTCTCCCTCTTCCTCCACACACTCCTCAATCCACACTCTCTCCCTCTACCACTCTCTCCCTCTTCCACACTCTCTCCCTCTTCCACTCTGTCCCTCTTGCACACTCTCTCCCTCTTCCACACACTCCACTCTTCCACACTCTCACCCTCTTCCACTCTCTCCCTCTTCCACACTCTCTCCATCTTCCACACACTCTCCCTCTTCCACACTCTCTCCTTCTTCCACTCTCTCCCTCTTCCACACTTTCTCCCTCTTCCACATTCTATCCCTCTTCTACACTCTCTCCCTCTTCCAATCTCTGCCTCTTCCACTCTCTGCCTCTTCCACTCTCTCCCTCTTCACTCTCTCCCTCTTCCACTCTCTCCCTCTTCCACACTCTCTCCCTCTTCCACACTCTCTCCCTCTTCCACACTCTCTCCCTCTTCACACTCTCCCTCTTCCACTCTCCCTCTCTTCCACTCTCTCCCTCTTCCACTCTCTCCCTCTCTTCCACTCTCTCCCTCTTCCACTCTCTCTCCCTCTTCCACACTCTCACTCTTCCACACTCTCACCCTCTTCCACTCTCTCCCTCTTCCACTCTCTCCCTCTACCACTCTCTCCCTCTTCCACTCTCTCCCTCTCCAACTGTCCCTTTTCCACACTCTCTCCCTCTTCCACTCTCTCCCTCTTCCACTCTCTCTTCCTCTACCACACTCTCTCCCTCTTCCACACTCTCTCCCTCTTCCACTCTCTCTCCCTCTTCCACACTCTCTCCCTCTTCCACTCTCTCTCCCTCTTCCACTCTCTCTCCCTCTTCCACACTCTCTCCCTCTTCCACTCTCTCTCCCTCTTCCACTCTCTCTCCCTCTTCCACTCTCTCTCCCTCTTCCACACTCTCTCCCTCTTCCACACTCTCTCCCTCTTTGACACTCTCCCTCTTCCACTATCTCCCTCTTCCACACTCTCCCTCTCTTCCACACTCTCCCTCTTCCACTCTCTCCCTCTTCCACTCTCTCCCTCTTCCACTCTCTCCCTCTTCCACTCTCTCCCTCTTCCACACTCTCCCTCTCTTCCACACTCTCCCTCTTCCACTCTCTCCCTCCTCCACACTCTTCCTCTTCCACTCTCTCCCTCTTCCACATTCTCTCCCTCTTCCACACTCTCTCCCTCTTCCACTCTCTCCCTCTTCCAAACTCTCTCCCTCTTCCACTTTCTCCCTCTTCCAGACACCCTCTTCCTCTCTCTCCCTCTCCCACATTCTCTCCCTCTTCCACACTCTCTCCCTCTTCCACTCTCTCTCCCTCTTCCACTCTCACTCCCTCTTCCACTCTCTCTCCCTCTTCCACTCTCTCTCCCTCTTCCACAGCCTCTCCCTCTTCCACACTCTCTCCCTCTTCCACACTCTCTCCCTCTTCCACACTCTCTCCCTCTTCCACACTCTCTCCCTCTTCCACACTCTCTCCCTCTTCCACTCTCTCCCTCTTCCATTCTCCCTCTCTTCCACTCTCTCCCTCTTCCACTCTCTCCCTCTCTTCCACTCTCTCCCTCTTCCACTCTCTCTCCCTCTTCCACACTCTCACTCTTCCACACTCTCACCCTCTTCCACTCTCTCCCTCTTCCACTCTCTCCCTCTTCCACACTCTCTCCCTCTTCCACTCTCTCCCTCTCCAACTCTCCCTCTTCCACACTCTCTCCCTCTTCCACTCTCTCCCTCTTCCACTCTCTCCCTCTTCCACACTCTCTCCCTCTTCCTCTCTCTCCCTCTTCCACACTCTCTCGCTCTTCCACTCTCCCTCTTCCACACTCTCTCCCTTTTCCACTCTCTCCCTTTTCCACACTCTCTCCCTCTTCCACTCTCCCTCTTCCACACTCTCTCCCTCTTCCACTCTCTCCCTCTTCCACACTCTCTCCCTCTTCCACTCTCTCCCACTTCCACTCTCTCCCTCTTGCACACACTCTCCCTCTTCCACATTCTCTCCCTCTTCCACACTCTCTCCCCCTTCCACTCTCTCCCTCTTCCACACTCTCTCCCTCTTCCACTCTCTCCCACTTCCACTCTCTCCCTCTTCCACACACTCTCCCTCTTCCACACTCTCTCCCTCTTCCACTCTCTCCCTCTTCCACACTCTCTCCCTCTTCCACTCTCTCCCTCTTGCACACTCTCTCCCTCTTCCACACACTCTCACTCTTCCACACTCTCTCCCTCTTCCACTCTCTCCCTCTTCCACACTCTCTCCATCTTCCACACACTATCCCTCTTCCACACTCTCTCCTTCTTCCACTCTCTCCCTCTTCCACACTTTCTCCCTCTTCCACATTCTATCCCTCTTCCACACTCTCTCCCTCTTCCAATCTCTGCCTCTTCCACTCTCTGCCTCTTCCACTCTCTGCCTCTTCCACTCTCTCCCTCTTCCACTCTCTCCCTCTTCCACTCTCTCCCTCTTCCACACTCTCCCTCTTTTCCACACTCTCCCTCTTCCACTCTCTCCCTCCTCCACACTCTCCCTCTTCCAATCTCTCCCTCTTCCACATTCTGTCCCTCTTCCACACTCTCTCCCTCTTCCACTCTCTCCCTCTTCCAAACTCTCTCCCTCTTCCACTTTCTCCCTCTTCCAGACACTCTCCCTCTTCCTCTCTCTCCCTCTCCCACATTCTCTCCCTCTTCCACAATCTCTCCCTCTTCCACACTCTCCCTCTTCCACACTCTCTCCCTCTTCCACATTCTCTCCCTCTTCCACACTCTCTCCCTCTTCCACTCTCTCCCTCTTCCACACTCGCTCCCTCTTCCACTCTCTGCCTCTTCCACACTCTCTCCCTCTTCCTCTCTCTCCCTCTTCCACACTCTCTCGCTCTTCCACTCTCCCTCTTCCACACTCTCTCCCTATTCCACTCTCTCCCTTTTCCACACCCTCTCCCTCTTCCACTCTCCCTCTTCCACACTCTCTCCCTCTTCCACTCTCTCCCTCTTCCACACTCTCTCCCCCTTCCACTCTCTCCCTCTTCCACACTCTCTCCCTCTTCCACTCTCTCCCACTTCCACTCTCTCCCTCTTCCACACACTCTCCCTCTTCCACACTCTCTCTCCCTCTTCCACACTCTCTCCCTCTTCCACTCTCTCCCTCTTGCACACTCTCTCCCTCTTCCACACGCTCTCACTCTTCCACACTCTCTCCCTCCCTCTTCCACACACTCTCACTCTTCCACACTCTCTCCCTCTTCCACTCTCTCTCCCTCTTCCACACACTCTCCCTCTTCCACCCTCTCTCCTTCTTCCACTCTCTCCCTCTTCCACACTTTCTCCCTCTTCCACATTCTCTCCCTCTTCCACACTCTGTCCCTCTTCCAATCTCTGCCTCTTCCACTCTCTCCCTCTTCCACTCTCTCCCTCTTCCACTCTCTCCCTCTTCCACACTCTCTCCCTCTTCCACACTCTCTCCCTCTTCCACTCTCTCCCTCTTCCACTCTCTCCCTCTTCCACACTCTCTCCCTTTTCCACTCTCTCTCCCTGTTCCACTCAATTCACAATTCACAATTCACAATTCAAATCGCTTTATTGGCATGATAAGTTACATCTTATGTTGCCAAAGCATCAAAATACATTTATGGTTTAGCACATAACCGCAGTTCTATTCATACAGTGTATAAACATGAATATCCCTGAGTGTATAAATATACATTCGCATTGTTTATATATATTCTTTTCTTCGTTTACTGGTTGTCCCTCTGTTCATGGCAAGCTGTAACATAGTGTGCCGCCAGTGTTATACAGCTTCTCTCCTCTCCCAGTAGGAATGGGAGTTTTTGGTTGTCATTCAGATTTCTGAAGTCAGGGCATATTTGTGAGAATTTTTGGTAGAAATTCTCCCTGATGCCCTGATATTTTCCACAAGCTGTGAGGAAGTGCATCTCTGTCTCCACCACTCCCTGACTGCAGTGAGAGCATATCCTGTCCTCTCTTGGCAGCCTGGTCTGCCTGTGTCTGCCTTTTTCGATCGCAAGGCTATGTTCGCTAAGTCTGTACCTTGTCAAGGTTCTTCTCAGTTTGTTATCCTTTACCATGGTCAGGTAATCAGCTATGTTGTATTGTCTGTTTAGGGCCAAGTAGCAATCTCCCTCTCTTCCACTCTCTCCCTCTTCCACTCTCTCCCTCTTCCACACTCTCTCTCTTCCACTCTCTCCCTCTTCCACTCTCTCCCTCTCTTCCACTCTCTCCCTCTTCCACTCTCTCTCCCTCTTCCACACTCTCACTCTTCCACACTCTCACCCTCTTCCACTCTCTCCCTCTTCCACTCTCTCCCTCTTCCACTCTCTCCCTCTTCCACACTCTCTCCCTCTTCCACTCTGTCCCTCTTCAACTCTCCCTCTTCCAAACTCTCTCCCTCTTCCACTCTCTCCCTCTTCCACACTCTCTCCCTCTTCCACTCTCTCTCCCTCGTCCACACTCTCTCCCTCTTCCACTCTCTCCCTCTTCCACACTCTCTCCCTCTTCCACACTCTCTCCCTCTTCCACTCCCTCTCCCTCGTCCAAACTTTCTCCCTCTTCCACTCTCCCCCTCTTCCACAATCTCTCCCTCTTCCACACTCTCTCCCTCTTGCACACTCTCTCCCTCTTCCACACTCTCTCCCTCTTCCACACTCTCTCCGTCTTCCACACTCTCTCCCTCTTCCACTCTCTCTCCCACTTCCACACTCTCTCCCTCTTCCACAGTCTCTCCCTCTTCCACTCTCTCCCTCTTCCACACTCTCTCCCTCTTCCACCCTCTCCCTCTTCCACACTCTCTCCCTCTTCCAAACTCTCTCCCTCTTCCGCTCTCTCCCTCTTCCACACTCTCTCCCTCTTCCACACTCTCTCCCTCTTCCACTCTCTCTCACTCTTCCACACACTCTCCCTCTTCCACACTCTTTCCCTCTTCCACTCTCTCTCCCTCTTCCACAATCTCTCCCTCTTCCACACTCTCTCCCTCTTCCACACTCTGTCCCTCTTCCACACTCTGTCCCTCTTCCACACTCTCTCCCTCTTCCACACTCTCTCCCTCTTCCACACTCTCTCCCTCTTCCACACTCTCTCCCTCTTCCACTCTCTCCCTCTTCCACTCTCTCCCTCTTCCACTCTCTCCCTCTTCCACACTCTCTCCCTCTTCCACACTCTCTCCCTCTTCCACTCTCTCTCCCTCTTCCACACTCTCTCCCTCTAACACTCTCTCTCCCTCTTCCACTCTCTCTCCCTCTTCCACTCTCTCTCCCTCTTCCACTCTCTCTCCCTCTTCCACTCACTCTCCCTCTTCCACACTCTCTCCCTCTTCCACACTCTCTCCCTCTTCCACACTCTCTCCCTCTTCCACACTCTCTCCCTCTTTGACACTCTCCCTCTTCCACTATCTCCCTCTTCCACACTCTCTCCCTCTTCCACACTCTCTCCCTCTTCCACTCGCTCTCCCTCTTCCACACGGTCTCCCTCTTCCACTCTCTCTCCCTCTTCCACTCTCTCTCCCTCTTCCACTCTCTCTCCCTCTTCCACACTCTCTCCCTCTTCCACACTCTCTCCCTCTTCCACACTCTCTCCCTCTTCGACACTCTCCCTCTTCCTCTCTCTCCCTCTTCCACATTCTCTCCCTCTTCCACACTCTCTCCCTCTTCCACTCTCCCTCTTCCACACTCTGTCCCTCTTCCACTCTCTCCCTCTTCCACACTCTCTCCCTCTTCCACACTCTCTCCCTTTTCCACACTCTCTCCCTCTTCGACACTCTCCCTCTTCCACATTCTCTCCCTCTTCCACACTCTCTCCCTCTTCCACTCTCCCTCTTCCACACTCTGTCCCTCTTCCACTCTCTCCCTCTTCCACACTCTCTCCCTCTTCCACACTCTCTCCCTCTTCCACACTCTCTCCCTCTTCCACTCTCTCCCTCTTCCACACTCTCTCCCTCTTCCACACTCTCTCCCTCTTCCACACTCTCTCCCTCTTCCACTCTCTCCCTCTTCCACACTCTCTCCCTCTTCCACACTCTCTCCCTCTTCCACTCCCTCTCCCTCGTCCAAACTTTCTCCCTCTTCCACTCTCCCCCTCTTCCACACTCTCTCCCTCTTCCACACTCTCTCCCTCTTCCACACTCTCTCCCTCTTCCACACTCTCTCCCTCTTCCACACTCTCTCCGTCTTCCACACTCTCTCCCTCTTCCACTCTCTCTCCCACTTCCACACTCTCTCCCTCTTCCACTCTCCCTCTTCCACACTCTGTCCCTCTTCCACTCTCTCCCTCTTCCACTCTCTCTCCCTCTTCCACACTCTCTCCCTCTTCCACACTCTCTCCCTCTTCCACTCTCTCCCTCTTCCACACTCTCTCCCTCTTCCACTCTCTCCCTCTTCCACACTCTCTCCCTCTTCCACACTCTCTCCCTCTTCCACTCCCTCTCCCTCGTCCAAACTTTCTCCCTCTTCCACTCTCCCCCTCTTCCACACTCTCTCCCTCTTCCACACTCTCTCCCTCTTCCACACTCTCTCCCTCTTCCACACTCTCTCCCTCTTCCACACTCTCTCCCTCTTCCACACTCTCTCCGTCTTCCACACTCTCTCCCTCTTCCACTCTCTCTCCCTCTTCCACACTCTCTCCCTCTTCCACCCTCTCCCTCTTCCACACTCTCTCCCTCTTCCAAACTCTCTCCCTCTTCCACTCTCTCCCTCTTCCACACTCTCTCCCTCTTCCACTCTCTCTCCCTCTTCCACACACTCTCCCTCTTCCACACTCTTTCCCTCTTCCACTCTCTCTCCCTCTTCCACAATCTCTCCCTCTTCCACACTCTCTCCCTCTTCCACACTCTCTCCCTCTTCCACACTCTCTCCCTCTTCCACACTCTGTCCCTCTTCCACACTCTCTCCCTCTTCCACACTCTCTCCCTCTTCCACACTCTCTCCCTCTTCCACTCTCTCCCTCTTCCACTCTCTCCCTCTTCCACACTCTCTCCCTCTTCCACACTCTCTCCCTCTTCCACTCTCTCTCCCTCTTCCACACTCTCTCCCTCTAACACTCTCTCTCCCTCTTCCACTCTCTCTCCCTCTTCCACTCTCTCTCCCTCTTCCACTCTCTCTCCCTCTTCCACTCTCTCTCCCTCTTCCACTCACTCTCCCTCTTCCACACTCTCTCCCTCTTCCACACTCTCTCCCTCTTCCACACTCTCTCCCTCTTCCACACTCTCTCCCTCTTTGACACTCTCCCTCTTCCACTATCTCCCTCTTCCACACTCTCTCCCTCTTCCACACTCTCTCCCTCTTCCACTCGCTCTCCCTCTTCCACACGGTCTCCCTCTTCCACTCTCTCTCCCTCTTCCACTCTCTCTCCCTCTTCCACACTCTCTCCCTCTTCCACACTCTCTCCCTCTTCCACACTCTCTCCCTCTTCGACACTCTCCCTCTTCCTCTCTCTCCCTCTTCCACATTCTCTCCCTCTTCCACACTCTCTCCCTCTTCCACTCTCCCTCTTCCACACTCTGTCCCTCTTCCACTCTCTCCCTCTTCCACACTCTCTCCCTCTTCCACACTCTCTCCCTTTTCCACACTCTCTCCCTCTTCGACACTCTCCCTCTTCCTCTCTCTCCCTCTTCCACATTCTCTCCCTCTTCCACACTCTCTCCCTCTTCCACTCTCCCTCTTCCACACTCTGTCCCTCTTCCACTCTCTCCCTCTTCCACACTCTCTCCCTCTTCCACACTCTCTCCCTCTTCCACACTCTCTCCCTCTTCCACTCTCTCCCTCTTCCACACTCTCTCCCTCTTCCACTCTCTCCCTCTTCCACACTCTCTCCCTCTTCCACTCCCTCTCCCTCGTCCAAACTTTCTCCCTCTTCCACTCTCCCCCTCTTCCACACTCTCTCCCTCTTCCACACTCTCTCCCTCTTCCACACTCTCTCCCTCTTCCACACTCTCTCCGTGTTCCACACTCTCTCCCTCTTCCACTCTCTCTCCCACTTCCACACTCTCTCCCTCTTCCACAGTCTCTCCCTCTTCCACTCTCTCCCTCTTCCACACTCTCTCCCTCTTCCACTCTCTCCCTCTTCCACACTCTCTCCCTCTTCCACCCTCTCCCTCTTCCACACTCTCTCCCTCTTCCAAACTCTCTCCCTCTTCCACTCTCTCCCTCTTCCACACTCTCTCCCTCTTCCACACTCTCTCCCTCTTCCACACACTCTCCCTCTTCCACACACTCTCCCTCTTCCACACTCTTTCCCTCTTCCACTCTCTCTCCCTCTTCCACAATCTCTCCCTCTTCCACACTCTCTCCCTCTTCCACACTCTCTCCCTCTTCCACACTCTCTCCCTCTTCCACACTCTCTCCCTCTTCCACACTCTCTCCCTCTTCCACACTCTGTCCCTCTTCCACACTCTCTCCCTCTTCCACACTCTCTCCCTCTTCCACACTCTCTCCCTCTTCCACTCTCTCCCTCTTCCACTCTCTCCCTCTTCCACTCTCTCCCTCTTCCACACTCTCTCCCTCTTCCACACTCTCTCCCTCTTCCACACTCTCTCCCTCTTCCACTCACTCTCCCTCTTCCACTCACTCTCCCTCTTCCACACTCTCTCCCTCTTCCACACTCTCTCCCTCTTCCACACTCTCTCCCTCTTTGACACTCTCCCTCTTCCACTATCTCCCTCTTCCACACTCTCTCCCTCTTCCACACTCTCTCCCTCTTCCACTCGCTCTCCCTCTTCCACACGGTCTCCCTCTTCCACTCTCTCTCCCTCTTCCACTCTCTCTCCCTCTTCCACACTCTCTCCCTCTTCCACACTCTCTCCCTCTTTGACACTCTCCCTCTTCCACTATCTCCCTCTTCCACACTCTCTCCCTCTTCCACACTCTCTCCCTTTTCCACACTCTCTCCCTCTTCGACACTCTCTTCCTCTCTCTCCCTCTTCCACATTCTCTCCCTCTTCCACATTCTCTCCCTCTTCCACACTCTCTCCCTCTTCCACTCTCCCTCTTCCACACTCTGTCCCTCTTCCACTCTCTCCCTCTTCCACACTCTCTCCCTCTTCCACACTCTCTCCCTCTTCCACACTCTCTCCCTCTTCCACTCTCTCCCTCTTCCACACTCTCTCCCTCTTCCACTCTCTCCCTCTTCCACACTCTCTCCCTCTTCCACACTCTCTCCCTCTTCCACTCCCTCTCCCTCGTCCAAACTTTCTCCCTCTTCCACTCTCCCCCTCTTCCACAATCTCTCCCTCTTCCACACTCTCTCCCTCTTCCACACTCTCTCCCTCTTCCACACTCTCTCCCTCTTCCACACTCTCTCCCTCTTCCACTCTCTCTCCCACTTCCACACTCTCTCCCTCTTCCACAGTCTCTCCCTCTTCCACTCTCTCCCTCTTCCACACTCTCTCCCTCTTCCACTCTCTCCCTCTTCCACACTCTCTCCCTCTTCCACCCTCTCCCTCTTCCACACTCTCTCCCTCTTCCAAACTCTCTCCCTCTTCCAAACTCTCTCCCTCTTCCACACTCTCTCCCTCTTCCACACTCTCTCCCTCTTCCACTCTCTCTCCCTCTTCCACACACTCTCCCTCTTCCACACTCTTTCCCTCTTCCACTCTCTCTCCCTCTTCCACAATCTCTCCCTCTTCCACACTCTCTCCCTCTTCCACACTCTCTCCCTCTTCCACACTCTCTCCCTCTTCCACACTCTCTCCCTCTTCCACACTCTGTCCCTCTTCCACACTCTCTCCCTCTTCCACACTCTCTCCCTCTTCCACACTCTCTCCCTCTTCCACACTCTCTCCCTCTTCCACTCTCTCCCTCTTCCACTCTCTCCCTCTTCCACTCTCTCCCTCTTCCACTCTCTCCCTCTTCCACACTCTCTCCCTCTTCCACACTCTCTCCCTCTTCCACACTCTCTCCCTCTTCCACACTCTCTCCCTCTTCCACACTCTCTCCCTCTTCCACTCTCTCTCCCTCTTCCACACTCTCTCCCTCTTCCACTCTCTCTCCCTCTTCCACTCTCTCTCCCTCTTCCACTCTCTCTCCCTCTTCCAACCTCTCTCCCTCTTCCACTCACTCTCCCTCTTCCACACTCTCTCCCTCTTCCACACTCTCTCCCTCTTCCACACTCTCTCCCTCTTTGACACTCTCCCTCTTCCACTATCTCCCTCTTCCACACTCTCTCCCTCTTCCACACTCTCTCCCTCTTCCACTCGCTCTCCCTCTTCCACACGGTCTCCCTCTTCCACTCTCTCTCCCTCTTCCACTCTCTCTCCCTCTTCCACACTCTCTCCCTCTTCCACACTCTCTCCCTCTTCCACACTCTCTCCCTCTTCCACACTCTCTCCCTCTTTGACACTCTCCCTCTTCCACTATCTCCCTCTTCCACACTCTCTCCCTCTTCCACACTCTCTCCCTTTTCCACACTCTCTCCCTCTTCGACACTCTCCCTCTTCCTCTCTCTCCCTCTTCCACATTCTCTCCCTCTTCCACACTCTCTCCCTCTTCCACTCTCCCTCTTCCACACTCTGTCCCTCTTCCACTCTCTCCCTCTTCCACACTCTCTCCCTCTTCCACACTCTCTCCCTCTTCCACACTCTCTCCCTCTTCCACTCTCTCCCTCTTCCACACTCTCTCCCTCTTCCACTCTCTCCCTCTTCCACACTCTCTCCCTCTTCCAGTCTCTCCCTCTTCCACACTCTCTCCCTCTTCCACACACTCTCCCTCTTCCACACTCTCTCCCTCTTCCACTCTCTCCCTCTTCCACTCTCTCCCTCTTCCACACTCTCTCCCCCTCTTCCACACAATTTTTTTTTTTTTTTTTTTTTTTTTTTACAATTTAAATCGCTTTATTGGCATGACAAGCCACATCCTATGTTGCCAAAGCATCAAAATACACCCATGGTTCAGCACATAAACGCAGTTCTATTCACACAGTGCACAAACAGGTATATCCCCGAGTGTATAAATATACATTCGCATTGTTTATATATATTTTCCTCTTAGTTCACCGGTTGTCCCTCTGTTCATGGCAAGCTGTAACATAGTGCGCCGCCAGTGTTATACAGCTTCTCTCCTCTCCCAGTAGGAATGGGAGTTTTTGGTTGTCATTCAGATTTCTGAAATCAGGGCATATTTGTGAGAATTTTTGGTAGAAATTCTCCCTGATGCCCTGATATTTTCCACAAGCTGTGAGGAAGTGCATCTCTGTCTCCACCACTCCCTGACTGCAGTGAGAGCATATCCTGTCCTCTCTTGGCAGCCTGGTCTGCCTGTGTCTGCCTTTTTCGATCGCTAGGCTATGTTCGCTAAGTCTGTACCTTGTCAAGGTTCTTCTCAGTTTGTTATCCTTTACCATGGTCAGGTAATCAGCTATGTTGTATTGTCTGTTTAGGGCCAAGTAGCAATTGAGTTTGCTTTGGGTTTTTGTTGTTTCTGCCCAATATGTCAGATATTTTTCCTTTTGCTTAGCGACGATTGTGTTGGGTCGAATTCTTTGTGTTACCCTGTCACTGTCCTGGGGCTGGTTATTGTTAGTATTGTTAGTAGTTACTTCACTGAGTCCCAGGACTAGTTGACTGAGGGTATTCTTCTTTATGGTCAGCTCTTGGCATTTCAGGGCATCGTAGTGATAGCATTGGGGATTGCTCATTTGTAGGTGATTCCAAAATTTGGTGGCTCTTTTTTGGATAGTGATTATTAATGGATATTGGCCTAGTTCCGCCCTGCATGCATTGTTTACTGTTTTCCTTTGAGTCCGGAGGATACTTTTACAGAATTCTGCATGTAGGATCTCAATTGGGTGTTTGTCCCATTTTGCAAATTCTTGTTGAGTTAGCGGTCCCCATACCTCACTGCCATAGAGTGCAATTGGTTCAATTACTGATTTGAAAATTTTGAGCCAAATGCTAATTGGGATTTCTATTTGGATTGATTTTTTGATGGCATAGAAAGCCCTTCTTGCTTTCTCTTTCAGTTCATTCACAGCCAGTTTGAAGTTTCCCGTAGAACTGATTTTTAAGCCCAAGTATGTGTAGTTAGTGGTTTGTTCAATTTTGGTTGTTCCTACTGTGAAATTTATTTTGGGTCCCTGATGTTTGGATCTTTGCTGGAACACAAGGACTTTGGTTTTTTGGGGATTTATTGTCAGGGCCCAAGTCTGGCAGTACGACTCCAGCAGGTCCAGGTTTTGCTGTAGCCCCTCTTTAGTAGGTGACAGCAGAACCAGGTCGTCTGCATAGAGGAGGAATTTAACCTTGGATTCATATAGGGTGAGGCCGGGTGCTGTAGATTGTTCAAGTAGTTTTGCCAATCCATTTATGTAAATATTAAAGAGTGTCGGTGAGATTGGCGAGCCCTGCGTCACCCCCCGCCCCTGTGGGAAGTATTTTGTTTGTTTGTCTCCAATTTTAACTGCACATTTGTTGTTTGTATACATTGATTTAATTACATCATATGTTTTCCCTCCTACCCCACTTTCGATAAGTTTCAGGAATAAACCGTCATGCCAGATGGAGTCGAAAGCCTTCTGGAAATCTACAAAGCATGCGTAGATTTTGCTTTTGTTATTGTGAACGTGTTTGTCAATTAGGGTCTGTAGGGTGAAGATATGATCGGATGTTCTATAGTTTGGCAGGAATCCAATTTGGCTTTTACTCCTCTCTCCCTCTTCCACACTCTCTCCCTCTTCCACACTCTCTCCCTCTTTGACACTCTCCCTCTTCCACTATCTCCCTCTTCCACACTCTCTCCCTCTTCCACTCGCTCTCCCTCTTCCACACGGTCTCCCTCTTCCACTCTCTCTCCCTCTTCCACTCTCTCTCCCTATTCCACACTCTCTCCCTCTTCCACACTCTCTCCCTCTTCCACACTGTCTCCCTCTTTGACACTCTCCCTCTTCCACACTCTCTCCCTCTTCCACACTCTCTCCCTTTTCCACACTCTCTCCCTCTTCGACACTCTCCCTTTTCCTCTCTCTCCCTCTTCCACATTCTCTCCCTCTTCCACACTCAATTTTACAATTTACAATTTAAATCGCTTTATTGGCATGATAAGTTACATCTTATGTTGCAAAGCATCAAAATACATTTATGGTTTAGCACATAAACGCAGTTCTATTCATACAGTGTATAAACAGGTATATCCCTGAGTGTATAAATATACATTCGCATTGTTTATATATATTTTTTTCTTAGTTTACTGGTTGTCCCTCTGTTCATGGCAAGCTGTAACATAGTGCGCCGCCAGTGTTATACAGCTTCTCTCCTCTCCCAGTAGGAATGGGAGTTTTTGGTTGTCATTCAGATTTCTGAAATCAGGGCATATTTGTGAGAATTTTTGGTAGAAATTCTCCCTGATGCCCTGATATTTTCCACAAGCTGTGAGGAAGTGCATCTCTGTCTCCACCACTCCCTGACTGCAGTGAGAGCATATCCTGTCCTCTCTTGGCAGCCTGGTCTGCCTGTGTCTGCCTTTTTCGATCGCTAGGCTATGTTCGCTAAGTCTGTACCTTGTCAAGGTTCTTCTCAGTTTGTTATCCTTTACCATGGTCAGGTAATCAGCTATGTTGTATTGTCTGTTTAGGGCCAAGTAGCAATTGAGTTTGCTTTGGGTTTTTGTTGTTTCTGCTCAATATGTCAGATATTTTTCCTTTTGCTTAGCGACGATTGTGTTGGGTCGAATTCTTTGTGTTACCCTGTCACTGTCCTGGGGCTGGTTATTGTTAGTATTGTTAGTAGTTACTTCACTGAGTCCCAGGACTAATTGACTGAGGGTATTCTTCTTTATGGTCAGCTCTTGGCATTTCAGGGCGTCGTAGTGATAGCATTGGGGATTGCTCATTTGTAGGTGATTCCAAAATTTGGTGGCTCTTTTTTGGATAGTGATTATTAATGGATATTGGCCTAGTTCCGCCCTGCATGCATTGTTTACTGTTTTCCTTTGAGTCCGGAGGATACTTTTACAGAATTCTGCATGTAGGATCTCAATTGGGTGTTTGTCCCATTTTGCAAATTCTTGTTGAGTTAGCGGTCCCCATACCTCACTGCCATAGAGTGCAATTGGTTCAATTACTGATTTGAAAATTTTGAGCCAAATGCTAATTGGGATTTCTATTTGGATTGATTTTTTGATGGCATAGAAAGCCCTTCTTGCTTTCTCTTTCAGTTCATTCACAGCCAGTTTGAAGTTTCCCGTAGAACTGATTTTTAAGCCCAAGTATGTGTAGTTAGTGGTTTGTTCAATTTTGGTTGTTCCTACTGTGAAATTTATTTTGGGTCCCTGATGTTTGGATCTTTGCTGGAACACAAGGACTTTGGTTTTTTGGGGATTTATTGTCAGGGCCCAAGTCTGGCAGTACGACTCCAGCAGGTCCAGGTTTTGCTGTAGCCCCTCTTTAGTAGGTGACAGCAGAACCAGGTCGTCTGCATAGAGGAGGAATTTAACCTTGGATTCATATAGGGTGAGGCCGGGTGCTGTAGATTGTTCAAGTAGTTTTGCCAATCCATTTATGTAAATATTAAAGAGTGTCGGTGAGATTGGCGAGCCCTGCGTCACCCCCCGCCCCTGTGGGAAGTATTTTGTTTGTTTGTCTCCAATTTTAACTGCACATTTGTTGTTTGTATACATTGATTTAATTACATCATATGTTTTCCCTCCTACCCCACTTTCGATAAGTTTCAGGAATAAACCGTCATGCCAGATGGAGTCGAAAGCCTTCTGGAAATCTACAAAGCATGCGTAGATTTTGCTTTTGTTATGGTGAACGTGTTTGTCAATTAGGGTCTGTAGGGTGAAGATATGATCGGATGTTCTATAGTTTGGCAGGAATCCAATTTGGCTTTTACTCAAGACATTGTGCTCCTCAAGGAAGTTTATAAGTCTTTTGTTTATGATGCTACAGAATACCTTCCCCAGGTTACTGTTTACACAGATGCCTCGATAGTTGTTTGGGTCGATTTTGTCCCCACTTTTGTATATGGGCGTAATGAGTCCTTTGTTCCAGATATCAGGGAAATAACCGACACTCAGAACCAAGTTGAAGAGTTTTAGGATAGCCAGTTTCATTTTGTTGTCTGTGTGTTTAATCATCTCGTTTAGTATGCCGTCTGTCCCGCAGGCTTTTCCTGGTCGCAGGTCCTTGAGTTTTTCAAGAAGTTCTTTTTCTGTTATTATGGCGTCCAGCGGGTTTTGGTTATCTTTTATGGCCATTTCTAGCTTTTCCAGTTTTTTGCATATTTGGTGTTGCTCTGGTCTTAGTGTTTTTTTCTGGTATAATTTTTCAAAGTGGTTTACCCATGTGTCCCCATTTTGAATGGCCAAATCGTCGTGTTGTTTTTTGTGTAGTGTTTTCAAGTTTTCCCAGAAACAATTGGAATCAATGGATTCCTCCATGGAGCTGAGTGTATTCTTAATATATTGCTCTTTTTTGGTTCTGAGTGTGTTTCTGTATTGTGTTAGTGTCTGACAATAAGTAAGGCGTAGTTCCTCGTTTTCTGGATGTCTGTGTTTTTGGTTTGATATTTTTCTAAGTTTTTTCCTCATGTTATGGCAATCTCGGTCAAACCATTTTTCATAGTTTTTTGTTTTGGGTTTGTTCTTGCGAGCTTTCAAGTTTGCATTTGTTGCCAAATTATCAAAAATATTGTTTAGTTTACTAACTGCCCGGTTTACGCCTTCTTTATTGTGAGTGTATATGTTATCCAGAAAGGTGTCTAAGAGAGCTTGAGTTGATGCATTGCTAATTGTTTTCTGGTATTTTTCCGTGTCGTTTTTGGCCCATCTGTACGATTTTTTGGTGTTGTACAGTTTACTGGGTTGTGTTTCTATGTTGTTTGTTTCTGTCTTTTTGAGGAACATAGTAATTTGACTGTGATCTGACAGTGTTGTTTGTGGTTTGACTGTGAATGCTCTGAAAGAGGATGGGTCTAAGTCTGTAATCATATAGTCTACTGTGCTGCAGCCAAGAGGTGAGCAATAGGTCGATCTTCCTAGGAGGTCTCCTATGAACCTACCATTGACAATGTACAGACCCAGGTTTCGACAGAGCTGTAGTAGCTGTTTTCCGTTGGTATTTGACTGCTTGTCGCAGTTATGCCTGTATGGAAGGGAAGGGATGTCAAAGTGGTTATTCCCGAAAACATAATTGTTTCCCTGATTATTGGTGAAGTCTGGTTCTTCGCCCGTTCTTGAATTGAGGTCCCCACAGATCAACACGTTCCCCTGGGCCTGGTATTGGATAATTTCCCCCTCCATGTTGGAGAAGGTGTCCTCTTTAAAGTACGGGGAATCGATTGGAGGGATATAAAGTGCGCAAATGTAAACATCTTGGGTGTTTGAGATAATCTCCCTCTCAAGTTTGAGCCACATATGGTTTTCGCCCTTTTTTATAAATTTGATGTAATTCTTAAGTTCTGTTTTAAACCAGATCAGTATGCCTCCGGAGTCTCTGCCTTGGGTTACACTTGGTAATTTATTGGAGGGCACCACCAGCTCAGTGTACCCTTGGGGACAGCCAGTGTGTCCTTTTCCTTTATACCAAGTTTCCTGTAAAATGATAATATCTAGGTCTTTAGTTTCATCTATGAACTCTGGGGTCCTACTTTTCACTTCTCGCAGTGAAGAGCGTAGACCTTGGATATTCCAGGTCGAAATATATAAGGATTTCATGTTAAGTTTGATCTTTTACTATGATAGGTTAAAGAGTGGTACGTGTTTGTCGTGTCTAAGTGTGGGAAAAAAAAGATCACATCAGTTGTCTACAAAAGTTAATACAATTTGGTTACAGTTCTTTCTATTAATTAGTCCTTGATCCATAAGGCGGAAGTAGATGCTGCTGCACATCTGCTTATTGTCTCTTAATGGATTGTTTCTGTCTGAGGTATTGCGTACGTCCTGTGCATCTCTCCCTCTGTCTGGCTGGGAGCAGTCCTATTCCCCTGTGGGACAGGAGTGGTGCAGGTCTGACATTGTTGTTTTGCATGGGGATCCTCTCTGGTCTCGGTTGGTGTGTTGGTGGTCCTTGTAGTGTTCCTGATATGTACCCCGCTGATCTCTGGTGGTCGGGGGGGGGTCCTCTTGGAGTCTGGGTATGGACCCGGTTAAAAGCGACGTCCTTCAGGGCTTTAGCAAGGATCGATATTCTTTGCCTTTGGATGTGGACGTGGTCGTAAAGACATTCCTCATCGAGGGTGGGGTGTTGGGCCAGGTGTACGTTGTGGTTTGATTCGCAGTCTCTTGCTATGCTGGCATTTATCTCATGAATTGTGTTGTTGTTGAAGTCTGTTCTCGGCAATATTGTGGAAACAGTGATTCTAGTGTTTGGAAATGTACTGCTTGCTTTCCTAATCATTGCTCTGAGCGATGTTGCTACTTCTTTCTGTTGGGTCTTTAGGTCATTTGTGCCCGTGTGTATTATTATGTGTTGGGGGGAGCCTAATCTGGCTTTGGTCAGCCATCCCATGGCTCTGTTTGTTGTTGGGCACCAGATCTTTTCTACTTTACTTCTAGGGAATAGCTTTTTCTCCCATAGAAATTTCCCATTTGAGTCTATGAGTATTACGACGTCAGCCTTGTTTGTGTTTACTGTCTGGTGGCTTTCGCTTGGACTCATAGTGTGTGTGCTGGGCTGGGGTGTCTGGTGTGTGCGTACCTCTTGTGAGCGGCCCGCTTGTGGTTCCACGGTGGTGGGGGAAGATTGCGAATCAGTATGCTGGTCGGTCTGTGTGGCACCCCTTGTATTGTGTGTCTGTTGCTTTTGTTCCGTGTGGGAGTGCAGCCGTTCCGTCCGGCTCTGTCTTGTCTTATCTCTAGCCTCTGGTTGCTGGTCTAATGGTGTTTTCTCTCCTCTATGGCTCTCTTCTTTTTCCTGCAGCTCTTTCACCTGATTCCTAAGTAGATTCACCTGGTTCTCAAGTAGCTTCAGCTCTCTCTTGTGTCTCTCCCTCTCCTGATTTTGATTGTCATTCATTTTGAGGAAGTCCTCTCTAAGTTTAACCATCTCTATCTCTAATTGATTAAATTTATCTTTTGGTTGTATCTGGCTGTGTGATCCCGGGGTATGTGTCTGGTCGGCCCTGGTAGGCTCACTCACTTCCTGGCTAGGCTGGTCGGCCCTGGAGGGCTCACTCACTTCCTGGCTATGCTGCTCTTCTCTTGGTGAGCTGGGAATGGTAGGGGGACTATGTGTGGCTTCCTCCCTGGTAGTTATGCTGGTGTTTGTCAGTTGTATCGTGTGGCTGTGGTTCCCCGGGGTTAGTGTCTGGTTTGAACTGTGTGGCTCGTTCACCTCCTGACCAGGCAGATTTTCTCCTGGTAAGTTGTCAATGTTGGGGGGAGTGCGGGCCACTCTGGGGCTGTTCCTTCCCCCCTTAGTTAATTTTTTCAGTGTCCTGAAGGCCGTTGCAAATTTGTCAAGGTTGCCTTGCACTAATATTGTCCCGGTATTGTACGCGTTGACCGTCGTAGTTGAACTGTCTCCTGGTGTGTTAATTTTCATTATGGACCCATTTGCGGTATTTTCTAGCTTAACATTGGTATAGTGTGATTTTATTGCTGTGATCCAAGCCACTGGCTGATCTGAGTAGAAAATGAGGTTACTTTTTGTCCCATTGTTGTAACAGTCAGCAAAAAGTGTTTCTGGTTTTTCTCTCATCTGCTCATGCTTGATCGCTTTTATAGCTTTTTTTGCAGTGTTGGGGGGAATCTGGAAGCGGGGCTGTTGTGGATCTTCTGATTCGCTCATTTTTGGTAAAGTATTGTTGATCTTAGAATAAGCTTTTCTGGGGCCCCGGGTTTGGTGTTTCCCTCTCCCTGTTCGCGAGCTTTCCCGGTCCCCCTCTCCGACCCCGTGGTCCCTGGGCCTCGGCTTCTGGGTTCACCCTTCTCAGGTCTGGGTCTGTGAGCCGCTGTTTCCCGGTGCCTTCGGGCTGTTCCCCTCCCCCTCAGAGGCCTCTGTGCCTCTGTCTCGGCCTGGCTCCTCGGGCCTTTCCCTGGCTTCAGTCTCCCTCCCTGGGCCCTGTACTCACAGTCTTGGTTTGCTTCTGGAAGCCTTCTGGTTGCTCCCCTTCTCCTCAGAGGTCTCTGGGCCTGGCTCCTCGGGCCTTTCCCGGGCTTTCTAGCCCAGCCGCCGCTCGGGTTGTGCCTCGTTCGCCGTTCGGGTGCTGGACTGCGGTCGTCGCTCGGGTGCTGGACTGCGGCCGTCGCTCGGGTGCTGGACTGCGGTCGTCGCTCGGGTGCTGGACTGCGGCCGCCGATCGGGCCGTGTCTCGTTCGCCGCTCGGGCTCCCCGAGTCACCTCGTTCCGGCTGCCGCTGCGTCTCCGTGCGGCCTCCCCGATTCGCCTCGTTTCCCGAAGCGGCCTCCCCGAGTCTCCTCGCTCCGGCTGCCGCTGCGTCTCCGTGCGGCCTTCGCGCCTCGGTTCCCGATGCGGCCGAGTCACCTTGCTTCTGCTGCTGCTGTGGCCCCGTTTGTTTTTTTTTTCCCTTATTTCTTTTTTTTTTCTTTGGCTTTTTTTTTCTAGTTTCCTCTGGTTTTTTTTCCTTTGGTGGTCTTTTCCTTCCTTACTTAATCTAGACTAAACTAAACTTAAACTTAACTAAACAAACTAAACTAACTTAACTAGAACTAAATTTAACTTTAAAACCTTTTTAAACTTGAAATGAACCTTTTTTTTCCCCACTTTAAACACTAAAAACACTAAAAATTCAGCAGCCCATCTTCAGCGTGTGTATTCACTCTCACTCTTCCACACTCTCTCCCTCTTCCACTCTCTCCCTCTTCCACTCTCTCCCTCTTCCACTCTCTCCATCTTCCACACTCTCCCCCTCTTCCACTCTCTCCCTCTTCCACCCTCTCCGTCTTCCACACTCTCCCCCTCTTCCACACTCTCTCCCTCTTCCACTCTCTCCCTCTTCCACTCTCTCCCTCTTCCACTCTCTCCCTCTTCCACACTCTCTCCCTCTCCCACTCTCTCCCTCTTCCACACTCTCTCCGTCTTCCACACACTCTCCCTCTTCCACTCTCTCCCTCTTCCACACTCTCTCCCTTTTCCACTCTGTCCCTCTTCCACACTCTCTCCCTCTTCCTCTCTCTCCCTCTTCCGCCCTCTCCCTCTTCCACATGCTCTCCCTCTTCCGCTCTCTCCCTCTTCCACACTCTCTCCCTGTTCCTCTCTCTCCCTGTTCCTCTCTCTCCCTCTTCCACTCTCTCCCTCTTCCACTCTCTCCCTCTTCCACTCTCCCTCTCTTCCACACTCTCTCCCTCTTCCACTCTCTCGCTCTTCCACTCTCTCCCTCTTCCACACTCTCTCCCTCTTCCACACTCTCTCCCTCTTCCACGCTCTCCCTCTTCCACGCTCTCCCTCTTCCACCCTCTCCCTCTTCCACTCTCTCCCTCTTCCACACTCTCTCCCTCTTCCACACTCTCTCCCTCTTCCACACTCTCTCCCTCTTCCACTCTCTCCCTCTTCCACTCTCTCCCTCTTCCACACCCTCTCCCTCTTCCACTCTCTCCCTCTTCCACACTCTCTCCCTCTTCCACACCCTCTCCCTCTTCCACTCTCTCCCTCTTCCACACTCTCTCCCTCTTCCACACTCTCTCCATCTTCCACTCTCTCCCTCTTCCACACTCACTCCCTCTTCCACTCTCTCTCCCTCTTCCACACTCTCTCTCCCTTCCACTCTCTCCCTCTTCCACACTCTCTCCCTCTTCCACACTCTCTCCCTCTTCCACTCTCTCCCTCTTCCACACACACTCCCTCTTCCACTCTGTCCCTCTTCCACTCTCTCCCTCTTCCACTCTCTCCCTCTTCCACACTCTCTCCCTCTTCCACACTCTCTCCCTCTTCCACACTCTCTCCCTCTTCAACAATCTCTCCCTCTTCCACTCTCTCCCTCTTCCACACTCTCTCCCTCTTCCACTCTCTCCCTCTTCCACTCTCTCCGTCTTCCACACTCTCTCCCTCTTCCACTCTCTCCGTCTTCCACACTCTCCCCCTCTTCCACACTCTCTCCCTCTTCCACTCTCTCCCTCTTCCACTCTCTCCCTCTTCCACTCTCTCCCTCTTCCACACTCTCTCCCTCTCCCACTCTCTCCCTCTTCCACACTCTCTCCCTCTTCCACACACTCTCCCTCTTCCAATCTCTCCCTCTCCCACTCTCTCCCTCTTCCACACACTCTCCCTCTTCCACACACTCTCCCTCTTCCACTCTCTCCCTCTTCCACTCTCTCTCCCTCTTCCACACTCTCTCCTTCTTCCACTCTCTCCCTCTTCCACACTCTCTCCCTCTTCCACACTCTCTCCCTCTTTCACTCTCTCCCCCTCTTCCACACTCTCTCCCTCTTCCACACTCTCTCCCTCTTCCACTCTCTCCCTCTTCCACTCTCTCTCCCTCTTCCACACTCTCTCCCTCTTCCACACTCTCTCCCTCTTCCACTCTCTCCCTCTTCCACTCTCTCCCTCTTCCACTCTCTCCCTCTTCCACATTCTCGTCCTCTTCCGCTCTCTCCCTCTTGCACACTCTCTCCCTCTTCCTCTCTCTCCCTCTTCCACATTCTCTCCCTCTTGCACTCTCTCCCTCTTCCACACTCTCTCCCTCTTCCACTCTCCCTCTTCCACACTCTCTCCCTCTTCCACACTCTCCCTCTTCCACACTCTCTCCCTCTTCCACACTCTCTCCCTCTTCCACTCTCTCCCTCTTCCACATTCTCTCCCTCTTCCACTCTCTCCCTCTTCCACTCTCTCACTCTTCCACACTCTCTCCCTCTTCCACTCTCCCTCTTCCACACTCTCTCCCTCTTCCACACTCTCCTTCTTCCACACTCTCTCCCTCTTCCACACTCTCTCCCTCTCCCTCTTCCACACTCTCTCCCTCTTCCACTCTCTCCCTCTTCCACACTCTCTCCCTCTTCCACACTCTCTCCATCTTCCACTCTCTCCCTCTTCCACACTCTCTCCCTCTTCCACTCTCTCTCCCTCTTCCACTCTCTCTCCCTTCCACACTCTCTCCCTCTTCCACTCTCTCCCTCTTCCTCTCTCCCTCTTCCACTCTCTCCCTCTTCCACACTCTCTCCCTCTTCCACTCTCTCCCTCTTCCACTCTCTCCCTCTTCCACTCTCTCCCTCTTCCACACTCTCTCCCTCTCCCACATTCTCCCTCTTCCACACTCTCTCCCTCTTCCACACACTCTCCCTCTTCCACTCTCTCCCTCTTCCACACTCTCTCCCTTTGCCACTCTGTCCCTCTTCCACACTCTCTCCCTCTTCCTCTCTCTCCCTCTTCCACTCTCTCCCTCTTCCACATTCTCTCCCTCTTCCGCTCTCTCCCTCTTCCACACTCTCTCCCTGTTCCTCTCTCTCCCTCTTCCACTCTCTCCCTCTTCCACTCTCTCCCTCTTCCACTCTCCCCCTCTTCCACACTCTCTCCCTCTTCCACTCTCTCGCTCTTCCACTCTCTCCCTCTTCCACATTCTCTCCCTCTTCCACTCTCTCCCTCTTCCACACTCTCTCCCTCTTCCACTCTCTCCCTCTTCCACGCTCTCCCTCTTCCACCCTCTCCCTCTTCCACTCTCTCCCTCTTCCACACTCTCTCCCTCTTCCACACTCTCTCCCTCTTCCACTCTCTCCCTCTTCCACTCTCTCCCTCTTCCACACCCTCTCCCTCTTCCACTCTCTCCCTCTTCCACACTCTCTCCCTCTTCCACACCCTCTCCCTCTTCCATTCTCTCCCTCTTCCACACTCTTTCCCTCTTCCACACTCTCTCCATCTTCCACTCTCTCCCTCTTCCACTCTCTCCCTCTTCCACACTCACTCCCTCTTCCACTCTCTCTCCCTCTTCCACACTCTCTCTCCCTTCCACTCTCTCCCTCTTCCACACTCTCTCCCTCTTCCACACTCTCTCCCTCTTCCACTCTCTCCCTCTTCCACACTCACTCCCTCTTCCACTCTCTCCCTCTTCCACTCTCTCCCTCTTCCACTCTCTCACTCTTCCACACTCTCTCCCTCTTCCACACTCTCTCCCTCTTCCATTCTCTCCCTCTTCCACTCTCTCCGTCTTCCACACTCTCTCCCTCTTCCACACTCTCTCCCTCTTCCACTCTCTCCCTATTCCACTCTCTCCCTCTTCCACACTTTCTCCCTCTTCCACTCTCTCCCTCTTCCACTCTCCCCCTGTTCCACTCTCTCCCTCTTCCACATTCTCTCCCACTTCCGCTCTCTCCCTCTTCCACACTCTCCGTCTTCCTCTCTCTCCCTCATCCGCTTTCTCCCTCTTCCACACTCACTCCCTCTTCCTCTCTCTCCCTCTTCCACTCTCTCCCTCTTCCACACACTCTCACTCTTCCACACTCTCTCCCTCTTCCCACTCTCTCCCTCTTCCACATTCTCTCCCTCTTCCGCTCTCTCCCTCTGTCCACTCTCACCCTCTTCCACTCTCTCCCTCTTCCCCTCTTCTCCCACTTCCCACTCTCCCCTCTCCCCCACTCTCCTCTTCCTCCTCTCTCCCTCATCCCTCTCTCCCTCTTCCACTCTCTCCCTCTTCCACTCTTCTCCCTCTTCCCACACTCCACACCCCTCTCCCACTCTCTCCCTCTTCCACACTCTCTCCCTCTTCCACACACTCTCCCTCTTCCACTCTCTCCCTCTTCCACACTCTCTCCCTTTTCCACTCTGTCCCTCTTCCACACTCTCTCCCTCTTCCTCTCTCTCCCTCTTCCACTCTCTCCCTCTTCCACATTCTCTCCCTCTTCCGCTCTCTCCCTCTTCCACACTCTCTCCCTGTTCCTCTCTCTCCCTCTTCCACTCTCTCCCTCTTCCACTCTCTCCCTCTTCCACTCTCCCCCTCTTCCACACTCTCTCCCTCTTCCACTCTCTCGCTCTTCCACTCTCTCCCTCTTCCACATTCTCTCCCTCTTCCACTCTCTCCCTCTTCCACACTCTCTCCCTCTTCCACTCTCTCCCTCTTCCACGCTCTCCCTCTTCCACCCTCTCCCTCTTCCACTCTCTCCCTCTTCCACACTCTCTCCCTCTTCCACACTCTCTCCCTCTTCCACTCTCTCCCTCTTCCACTCTCTCCCTCTTCCACACCCTCTCCCTCTTCCACTCTCTCCCTCTTCCACACTCTCTCCCTCTTCCACACCCTCTCCCTCTTCCATTCTCTCCCTCTTCCACACTCTTTCCCTCTTCCACACTCTCTCCCTCTTCCACTCTCTCCCTCTTCCACACTGACTCCCTCTTCCACTCTCTCTCCCTCTTCCACACTCTCTCTCCCTTCCACTCTCTCCCTCTTCCACACTCTCTCCCTCTTCCACACTCTCTCCCTCTTCCACTCTCTCCCTCTTCCACACTCACTCCCTCTTCCACTCTCTCCCTCTTCCACTCTCTCCCTCTTCCACTCTCTCCCTCTTCCACTCTCTCCCTCTTCCACACTCTCTCCCTCTTCCACACTCTCTCCCTCTTCCACACTCTCTCCCTCTTCAACAATCTCTCCCTCTTCCACTCTCTCCCTCTTCCACACTCTCTCCCTCTTCCACTCTCTCCCTCTTCCACTCTCTCCGTCTTCCACACTCTCTCCCTCTTCCACTCTCTCCCTCTTCCACTCTCTCCGTCTTCCACACTCTCCCCCTCTTCCACGCTCTCCCTCTTCCACCCTCTCCCTCTTCCACTCTCTCCCTCTTCCACACTCTCTCCCTCTTCCACTCTCTCCCTCTTCCACTGTCTCCCTCTTCCACTCTCTCCCTCTTCCACAGTCTCTCCCTCTTCCACTCTCTCCCTCTTCCACCCTCTCCCTCTTCCACTCTCTCCCTCTTCCACACTCTCTCCCTCTTCCACACTCTCTCCCTCTTCCACACTCTCTTCCTCTTCCACACTCTCTCCCTCTTCCACTCTCTCCCTCTTGCACTCTCTCCCTCTTCCACATTCTCTCCCACTTCCGCTCTCTCCCTCTTCCACACTCTCCGTCTTCCTCTCTCTCCCTCTTCCACTCTCTCCCTCTTCCACACTCTCTCTATCTTCCACTCTCTCCCTCTTCCACTTTCTCCCTCTTCCACTCTCTCTCTATCTTCCACTCTCTCCCGCTTCCACTCTCTCCCTCTTCCTCTCTTTCCCTCTTCCACTCTCTCCCTCTTCCACTCTCTCTCCCTCTTCCACTCTCTCCCTCTTCCACATTCTCTCCCTCTTCCACTCTCTCCCTCTTCCACACTCTCTCCCTCTTCCTTTCTCTCCTTCTTCCACTCTCTCCCTCTTCCACACTCTCTCCCTCTTCCACACTCTCTCCCTCTTCCACTCTCTCCCTCTTCCACACTCTCTCCCTCTTCCACTCTCCCTCTTCCACACTCTCTCCCTCTTCCATTCTCTCTCCCTCTTCCACATTCTCTCCCTCTTCCGCTCTCTCCCTCTTCCACACTCTCTCCCTCTTCCACTCTCTCCCTTTTCCACACTCTCTCCCTCTTCCACTCTCTCCCTCTTCCACACTCTCTCCCTCTTCCACTCTCTCCCTCTTCCACACTCTCTCCCTCCTCCACTCTCTCTCTTCCACACTCTCTGCCTCTTCCACGCTCTCTCCCTCTTGAACACTCTCTCCCTCTTCCACTCTCTCTCCCTCTTCCACACTCTCTCCCTCTTCCACACTCTCCCTCTTCCACACTCTCTCCCTCTTCCACACTCTCTCCCTCTTCCACACTCTCTCGCTCTTCCACACTCTCTCCCTCTTCCACATTCTCTACCGCTTCCGCTCTCTCCCTCTTCCACACTCTCCGTCTTCCTCTCTCTCCCTCTTCCACTCTCTCGCTCTTCCACACTCACTCCCTCTTCCTCTCTCTCCCTCTTCCACTCTCTCCCTCTTCCACTCTCTCCCTCTTCTACTCTCTCCGTCTTCCACTCTCTCCCTCTTCCACACTCTCTCCCTCTTCCACTCTCTCCCTCTTCCACACTCACTCCCTCTTCCACTCTCTCCCTCTTCCACTCTCTCCCTCTTCCACTCTCTCCCTCTTCCACTCTCTCCCTCTTCCACACTCTCTCCCTCTTCCACACTCTCTCCCTCTTCCACACTCTCTCCCTCTTCAACAATCTCTCCCTCTTCCACTCTCTCCCTCTTCCACACTCTCTCACTCTTCCACTCTCTCCCTCTTCCACTCTCTCCGTCTTCCACACTCTCTCCCTCTTCCACTCTCTCCCTCTTCCACTCTCTCCGTCTTCCACACTCTCCCCCTCTTCCACGCTCTCCCTCTTCCACCCTCTCCCTCTTCCACTCTCTCCCTCTTCCACACTCTCTCCCTCTTCCACTCTCTCCCTCTTCCACTCTCTCCCTCTTCCACTCTCTCCCTCTTCCACAGTCTCTCCCTCTTCCACTCTCTCCCTCTTCCACCCTCTCCCTCTTCCACTCTCTCCCTCTTCCACACTCTCTCCCTCTTCCACACTCTCTCCCTCTTCCACACTCTCTTCCTCTTCCACACTCTCTCCCTCTTCCACTCTCTCCCTCTTGCACTCTCTCCCTCTTCCACATTCTCTCCCACTTCCGCTCTCTCCCTCTTCCACACTCTCCGTCTTCCTCTCTCTCCCTCTTCCACTCTCTCCCTCTTCCACACTCTCTCTATCTTCCACTCTCTCCCTCTTCCACTTTCTCCCTCTTCCACTCTCTCCCTCTTCCACTCTCTCCCGCTTCCACTCTCTCCCTCTTCCTCTCTTTCCCTCTTCCACTCTCTCCCTCTTCCACTCTCTCTCCCTCTTCCACTCTCTCCCTCTTCCACATTCTCTCCCTCTTCCACTCTCTCCCTCTTCCACACTCTCTCCCTCTTCCTTTCTCTCCTTCTTCCACTCTCTCCCTCTTCCACACTCTCTCCCTCTTCCACACTCTCTCCCTCTTCCACACTCTCTCCCTCTTCCACACTCTCTCCCTCTTCCACTCTCTCCCTCTTCCACACTCTCTCCCTCTTCCACTCTCCCTCTTCCACACTCTCTCCCTCTTCCATTCTCTCTCCCTCTTCCACATTCTCTCCCTCTTCCGCTCTCTCCCTCTTCCACACTCTCTCCCTCTTCCACTCTCTCCCTTTTCCACACTCTCTCCCTCTTCCACTCTCTCCCTCTTCCACACTCTCTCCCTCTTCCACTCTCTCCCTCTTCCACACTCTCTCCCTCTTCCACTCTCTCTCTTCCACACTCTCTGCCTCTTCCACGCTCTCTCCCTCTTGAACACTCTCTCCCTCTTCCACTCTCTCTCCCTCTTCCACACTCTCTCCCTCTTCCACACTCTCTCCCTCTTCCACACTCTCCCTCTTCCACACTCTCTCCCTCTTCCACACTCTCTCCCTCTTCCACACTCTCTCGCTCTTCCACACTCTCTCCCTCTTCCACATTCTCTACCGCTTCCGCTCTCTCCCTCTTCCACACTCTCCGTCTTCCTCTCTCTCCCTCTTCCACTCTCTCGCTCTTCCACACTCACTCCCTCTTCCTCTCTCTCCCTCTTCCACTCTCTCCCTCTTCCACTCTCTCCCTCTTCTACTCTCTCCGTCTTCCACACTCTCTCCCTCTTCCACACTCTCTCCCTCTTCCACTCTCTCCCTCTTCCACTCTCTCCGTATTCCACACTCTCCCCCTCGTCCACACTCTCTCCCTCTTCCACACTCTCTCCCTCTTCCACTCTCTCCCTCTTCCACTCTCTCCCTCTTCCACTCTCTCCCTCTTCCACTCTGTCCCTCTTTCACACTCTCTCCCTCTCCCACTCTCTCCCTCTTCCACACTCTCTCCCTCTTCCACACACTCTCCCTCTTCCAATCTCTCCCTCTCCCACTCTCTCCCTCTTCCACACTCTCTCCCTCTTCCACACACTCTCCCTCTTCCACTCTCTCCCTCTTCCACTCTCTCTCCCTCTTCCACACTCTCTCCTTCTTCCACTCTCTCCCTCTTCCACACTCTCTCCCTCTTCCACCCTCTCTCCCTCTTTCACTCTCTCCCCCTCTTCCACATTCTCTCCCTCTTCCACACTCTCTCCCTCTTCCACACTCTCTGCCTCTTCCACGCTCTCTCCCTCTTGCACACTCTCTCCCTCTTCCACTCTCTCTCCCTCTTCCACTTTCTCTCCCTCTTCCACACTCTCTCCCTCTTCCACACTCTCCCTCTTCCACACTCTCTCACAATTCACAATTCACAATTCAAATCGCTTTATTGGCATGATAAGTTACATCTTATGTTGCCAAAGCATCAAAATACATTTATGGTTTAGCACATAAACGCAGTTTTATTCATACAGTGTATAAACAGGTATATCCCTGAGTGTATAAATATACATTCGCATTGTTTATATATATTCTTTTCTTAGTTTACTGGTTGTCCCTCTGTTCATGGCAAGCTGTAACATAGTGTGCCGCCAGTGTTATACAGCTTCTCTCCTCTCCCAGTAGGAATGGGAGTTTTTGGTTGTCATTCAGATTTCTGAAATCGGGGCATATTTGTGTGAATTTTTGGTAGAAATTGTCCCTGATGCCCTGATATTTTCCACAGGCTGTGAGGAAGTGCATCTCTGTCTCCACCACTCCCTGACTGCAGTGAGAGCATATCCTGTCCTCTCTTGGCAGCCTGGTCTGCCTGTGTCTGCCTTTTTCGATCGCTAGGCTATGTTCGCTAAGTCTGTACCTTGTCAAGGTTCTTCTCAGTTTGTTATCCTTTACCATGGTCAGGTAATCAGCTATGTTGTATTGTCTGTTTAGGGCCAAGTAGCAATTGAGTTTGCTTTGGGTTTTTGTTGTTTCTGCCCAATATGTCAGATATTTTTCCTTTTGCTTAGCGACGATTGTGTTGGGTCGAATTCTTTGTGTTACCCTGTCACTGTCCTGGGGCTGGTTATTGTTAGTATTGTTAGTAGTTACTTCACTGAGTCCCAGGACTAGTTGACTGAGGGTATTCTTCTTTATGGTCAGCTCTTGGCATTTCAGGGCGTCGTAGTGATAGCATTGGGGATTGCTCATTTGTAGGTGATTCCAAAATTTGGTGGCTCTTTTTTGGATAGTGATTATTAATGGATATTGGCCTAGTTCTGCCCTGCATGCATTGTTTACTGTTTTCCTTTGAGTCCGGAGGATACTTTTACAGAATTCTGCATGTAGGATCTCTCCCTCTTCCACACTCTCTCCCTCTTCCACACTCTCTCGCTCTTCCACACTCTCTCCCTCTTCCACATTCTCTCCCACTTCCGCTCTCTCCCTCTTCCACACTCTCCGTCTTCCTCTCTCTCCCTCTTCCGCTCTCTCGCTCTTCCACACTCACTCCCTCTTCCTCTCTCTCCCTCTTCCACTCTCTCACTCTTCCACACTCTCTCCCTCTTCCACACTCTCTCCCTCTTCCATTCTCTCCCTCTTCCACTCTCTCCGTCTTCCACACTCTCTCCCTCTTCCACATTCTCTCCCACTTCCGCTCTCTCCCTCTTCCACACTCTCCGTCTTCCTCTCTCTCCCTCATCCGCTTTCTCCCTCTTCCACACTTTCTCCCTCTTCCACTCTCTCCCTCTTCCACTCTCCCCCTGTTCCACTCTCTCCCTCTTCCACATTCTCTCCCACTTCCGCTCTCTCCCTCTTCCACACTCTCCGTCTTCCTCTCTCTCCCTCATCCGCTTTCTCCCTCTTCCACACTCACTCCCTCTTCCTCTCTCTCCCTCTTCCACTCTCTCCCTCTTCCACACACTCTCACTCTTCCACACTCTCTCCCTCTTCCACACTCTCTCCCTCTTCCACTCTCTCCCTCTTCCACTCTCTCCATCTTCCACACTCTCCCCCTCTTCCACTCTCTCCCTCTTCCACCCTCTCCGTCTTCCACACTCTCCCCCTCTTCCACACTCTCTCCCTCTTCCACTCTCTCCCTCTTCCACTCTCTCCCTCTTCCACACTCTCTCCCTCTCCCACTCTCTCCCTCTTCCACACTCTCTCCCTCTTCCACACACTCTCCCTCTTCCACTCTCTCCCTCTTCCACACTCTCTCCCTTTTCCACTCTGTCCCTCTTCCACACTCTCTCCCTCTTCCTCTCTCTCCCTCTTCCACATTCTCTCCCTCTTCCGCTCTCTCCCTCTTCCACACTCTCTCCCTGTTCCTCTCTCTCCCTCTTCCACTCTCTCCCTCTTCCACTCTCTCCCTCTTCCACTCTCCCCCTCTTCCACACTCTCTCCCTCTTCCACATTCTCTCCCTCTTCCACTCTCTCCCTCTTCCACGCTCTCCCTCTTCCACCCTCTCCCTCTTCCACTCTCTCCCTCTTCCACACTCTCTCCCTCTTCCACACTCTCTCCCTCTTCCACTCTCTCCCTCTTCCACTCTCTCCCTCTTCCACACTCTCTCCCTCTTCCACACCCTCTCCCTCTTCCATTCTCTCCCTCTTCCACACTCTCTCCCTCTTCCACACTCTCTCCATCTTCCACTCTCTCCCTCTTCCACACTCACTCCCTCTTCCACTCTCTCTCCCTCTTCCACACTCTCTCTCCCTTCCACTCTCTCCCTCTTCCACACTCTCTCCCTCTTCCACACTCTCTCCCTCTTCCACTCTCTCCCTCTTCCACACTCACTCCCTCTTCCACTCTCTCCCTCTTCCACTCTCTCCCTCTTCCACTCTCTCCCTCTTCCACACTCTCTCCCTCTTCCACTCTCTCCCTCTTCCACTCTCTCCGTCTTCCACACTCTCTCCCTCTTCCACTCTCTCCCTCTTCCACTCTCTCCGTCTTCCACACTCTCCCCCTCTTCCACACTCTCCCTCTTCCACCCTCTCCCTCTTCCACTCTCTCCCTCTTCCACACTCTCTCCCTCTTCCACACTCTCTCCCTCTTCCACTCTCTCCCTCTTCCACTCTCTCCCTCTTCCACTCTCTCCCTCTTCCACACTCTCTCCCTCTTACACTCTCTCCCTCTTCCACCCTCTCCCTCTTCCACCCTCTCCCTCTTCCACTCTCTCCCTCTTCCACACTCTCTCCCTCTTCCACACTCTCTCCCTCTTCCACACTCTCTCCCTCTTCCACTCTCTCCCTCTTGCACTCTCTCCCTCTTCCACATACTCTCCCACTTCCGCTCTCTCCCTCTTCCACACTCTCCGTCTTCCTCTCTCTCCCTCTTCCACTCTCTCACTCTTCCACACTCTCTCTATCTTCCACTCTCTCCCTCTTCCACTTTCTCCCTCTTCCACTCTCTCCCTCTTCCACTCTCTCCCTCTTCCTCTCTCTCCCTCTTCCACTCTCTCCCTCTTCCACTCTCTCTCCCTCTTCCACTCTCTCCCTCTTCCACTCTCTCCCTCTTCCACACACTCTCCCTCTTCCTCTCTCTCCCTCTTCCACTCTCTCCCTCTTCCACACTCTCTCCCTCTTCCACACTCTCTCCCTCTTCCACTCTCTCCCTCTTCCACACGCTCTCCCTCTTCCACTCTCCCTCTTCCACACTCTCTCCCTCTTCCATTCTCTCTCCCTCTTCCACATTCTCTCCCTCTTCCGCTCTCTCCCTCTTCCACACTCTCTCCCTCTTCCACTCTCTCCCTTTTCCACACTCTCTCCCTCTTCCACTCTCTCCCTCTTCCACACTCTCTCCCTCTTCCACACTCTCTCCCTGTTCCACTCTCTCTCTTCCACACTCTCTGCCTCTTCCACGCTCTCTCCCTCTTGAACACTCTCTCCCTCTTCCACTCTCTCTCCCTCTTCCACACTCTCTCCCTCTTCCACACTCTCCCTCTTCCACACTCTCTCCCTCTTCCACACTCTCTCCCTCTTCCACACTCTCTCGCTCTTCCACACTCTCTCCCTCTTCCACATTCTCTCCCACTTCCGCTCTCTCCCTCTTCCACACTCTCCGTCTTCCTCTCTCTCCCTCTTCCGCTCTCTCGCTCTTCCACACTCACTCCCTCTTCCTCTCTCTCCCTCTTCCACTCTCTCCGTCTTCCACACTCTCTCCCTCTTCCACACTCTCTCCCTCTTCCACTCTCTCCCTCTTCCACGCTTTCTCCCTCTTCCACTCGCTCCCTCTTCCACTCACCCCCTGTTCCACTCTCTCTCTCTTCCACATTCTCTCCCACTTCCGCTCTCTCCCTCTTCCACACTCTCCGTCTTCCTCTCTCTCCCTCTTCCGCTTTCTCCCTCTTCCACACTCACTCCCTCTTCCTCTCTCTCCCTCTTCCACTCTCTCCCTCTTCCACACACTCTCACTCTTCCACACTCTCTCCCTCTTCCACACTCTCTCCCTCTTCCACTCTCTCCCTCTTCCACTCTCTCCCTCTTCCACTCTCTCCGTCTTCCACACTCTCTCCCTCTTCCACACTCTCTCCCTCTTCCACTCTCTCCCTCTTCCACTCTCTCCCTCTTCTACTCTCTCCGTCTTCCACACTCTCTCCCTCTTCCACACTCTCTCCCTCTTCCACTCTCTCCGTCTTCCACACTCTCTCCCTCTTCCACTCTCTCCCTCTTCCACTCTCTCCGTATTCCACACAATTCACAATTCACAATTCAAATCGCTTTATTGGCATGATAAGTTACATCTTATGTTGCCAAAGCATCAAAATACATTTATGGTTTAGCACATAAACACAGTTCTATTCATACAGTGTATAAACAGGTATATCCCTGAGTGTATAAATATACATTCGCATTGTTTATATATATTCTTTTCTTAGTTTACTGGTTGTCCCTCTGTTCATGGCAAGCTGTAACATAGTGTGCCGCCAGTGTTATACAGTTTCTCTCCTCTCCCAGTAGGAATGGGAGTTTTTGGTTGTCATTCAGATTTCTGAAATCAGGGCATATTTGTGAGAATTTTTGGTAGAAATTCTCCCTGATGCCCTGATATTTTCCACAAGCTGTGAGGAAGTGCATCTCTGTCTCCACCACTCCCTGACTGCAGTGAGAGCATATCCTGTCCTCTCTTGGCAGCCTGGTCTGCCTGTGTCTGCCTTTTTCGATCGCTAGGCTATGTTCGCTAAGTCTGTACCTTGTCAAGGTTCTTCTCAGTTTGTTATCCTTTACCATGGTCAGGTAATCAGCTATGTTGTATTGTCTGTTTAGGGCCAAGTAGCAATTGAGTTTGCTTTGGGTTTTTGTTGTTTCTGCCCAATATGTCAGATATTTTTCCTTTTGCTTAGCGACGATTGTGTTGGGTCGAATTCTTTGTGTTACCCTGTCACTGTCCTGGGGCTGGTTATTGTTAGTATTGTTAGTAGTTACTTCACTGAGTCCCAGGACTAGTTGACTGAGGGTATTCTTCTTTATGGTCAGCTCTTGGCATTTCAGGGCGTCGTAGTGATAGCATTGGGGATTGCTCATTTGTAGGTGATTCCAAAATTTGGTGGCTCTTTTTTGGATAGTGATTATTAATGGATATTGGCCTAGTTCCGCCCTGCATGCATTGTTTACTGTTTTCCTTTGAGTCCGGAGGATACTTTTACAGAATTCTGCATGTAGGATCTCAATTGGGTGTTTGTCCCATTTTGCAAATTCTTGTTGAGTTAGCGGTCCCCATACTTCACTGCCATAGAGTGCAATTGGTTCAATTACTGATTTGAAAATTTTGAGCCAAATGCTAATTGGGATTTCTATTTGGATTGATTTTTTGATGGCATAGAAAGCCCTTCTTGCTTTCTCTTTCAGTTCATTCACAGCCAGTTTGAAGTTTCCCGTAGAACTGATTTTTAAGCCCAAGTATGTGTAGTTAGTGGTTTGTTCAATTTTGGTTGTTCCTACTGTGAAATTTATTTTGGGTCCCTGATGTTTGGATCTTTGCTGGAACACAAGGACTTTGGTTTTTTGGGGATTTATTGTCAGGGCCCAAGTCTGGCAGTACGACTCCAGCAGGTCCAGGTTTTGCTGTAGCCCCTCTTTAGTAGGTGACAGCAGAACCAGGTCGTCTGCATAGAGGAGGAATTTAACCTTGGATTCATATAGGGTGAGGCCGGGTGCTGTAGATTGTTCAAGTAGTTTTGCCAATCCATTTATGTAAATATTAAAGAGTGTCGGTGAGATTGGCGAGCCCTGCGTCACCCCCCGCCCCTGTGGGAAGTATTTTGTTTGTTTGTCTCCAATTTTAACTGCACATTTGTTGTTTGTATACATTGATTTAATTACATCATATGTTTTCCCTCCTACCCCACTTTCGATAAGTTTCAGGAATAAACCGTCATGCCAGATGGAGTCGAAAGCCTTCTGGAAATCTACAAAGCATGCGTAGATTTTGCTTTTGTTATGGTGAACGTGTTTGTCAATTAGGGTCTGTAGGGTGAAGATATGATCGGATGTTCTATAGTTTGGCAGGAATCCAATTTGGCTTTTACTCAAGACATTGTGCTCCTCAAGGAAGTTTATAAGTCTTTTGTTTATGATGCTACAGAATACCTTCCCCAGGTTACTGTTTACACAGATGCCTCGATAGTTGTTTGGGTCGATTTTGTCCCCACTTTTGTATATGGGCGTTATGAGTCCTTTGTTCCAGATATCAGGGAAATAACCGACACTCAGAACCAAGTTGAAGAGTTTTAGGATAGCCAGTTTCATTTTGTTGTCTGTGTGTTTAATCATCTCGTTTAGTATGCCGTCTGTCCCGCAGGCTTTTCCTGGTCGCAGGTCCTTGAGTTTTTCAAGAAGTTCTTTTTCTGTTATTATGGCGTCCAGCGGGTTTTGGTTATCTTTTATGGCCATTTCTAGCTTTTCCAGTTTTTTGCATATTTGGTGTTGCTCTGGTCTTAGTGTGTTTTTCTGGTATAATTTTTCAAAGTGGTTTACCCATGTGTCCCCATTTTGAATGGCCAAATCGTCGTGTTGTTTTTTGTGTAGTGTTTTCAAGTTTTCCCAGAAACAATTGGAATCAATGGATTCCTCCATGGAGCTGAGTGTATTCTTAATATATTGCTCTTTTTTGGTTCTGAGTGTGTTTCTGTATTGTGTTAGTGTCTGACAATAAGTAAGGCGTAGTTCCTCGTTTTCTGGATGTCTGTGTTTTTGGTTTGATATTTTTCTAAGTTTTTTCCTCATGTTATGGCAATCTCGGTCAAACCATTTTTCATAGTTTTTTGTTTTGGGTTTGTTCTTGCGAGCTTTCAAGTTTGCATTTGTTGCCAAATTATCAAAAATATTGTTTAGTTTACTAACTGCCCGGTTTACGCCTTCTTTATTGTGAGTGTATATGTTATCCAGAAAGGTGTCTAAGAGAGCTTGAGTTGATGCATTGCTAATTGTTTTCTGGTATTTTTCCGTGTCGTTTTTGGCCCATCTGTACGATTTTTTGGTGTTGTACAGTTTACTGGGTTGTGTTTCTATGTTGTTTGTTTCTGTCTTTTTGAGGAACATAGTAATTTGATTGTGATCTGACAGTGTTGTTTGTGGTTTGACTGTGAATGCTCTGAAAGAGGATGGGTCTAAGTCTGTAATCATATAGTCTACTGCGCTGCAGCCAAGAGGTGAGCAATAGGTCGATCTTCCTAGGAGGTCTCCTATGAACCTACCATTGACAATGTACAGACCCAGGTTTCGACAGAGCTGTAGTAGCTGTTTTCCGTTGGTATTTGACTGCTTGTCGCAGTTATGCCTGTATGGAAGGGAAGGGATGTCAAAGTGGTTATTCCCGAAAACGTAATTGTTTCCCTGATTATTGGTGAAGTCTGGTTCTTCGCCCGTTCTTGAATTGAGGTCCCCACAGATCAACACGTTCCCCTGGGCCTGGTATTGGATAATTTCCCCCTCCATGTTGGAGAAGGTGTCCTCTTTAAAGTACGGGGAATCGATTGGAGGGATATAAAGTGCGCAAATGTAAACATCTTGGGTGTTTGAGATAATCTCCCTCTCAAGTTTGAGCCACATATGGTTTTCGCCCTTTTTTATAAATTTGATGTAATTCTTAAGTTCTGTTTTAAACCAGATCAGTATGCCTCCGGAGTCTCTGCCTTGGGTTACACTTGGTAATTTATTGGAGGGGACCACCAGCTCAGTGTACCCTTGGGGACAGCCAGTGTGTCCTTTTCCTTTATACCAAGTTTCCTGTAAAATGATAATATCTAGGTCTTTAGTTTCATCTATGAACTCTGGGGTCCTACTTTTCACTTCTCGCAGTGAAGAGCGTAGACCTTGGATATTCCAGGTCGAAATATATAAGGATTTCATGTTAAGTTTGATCTTTTACTATGATAGGTTAAAGAGTGGTACGTGTTTGTCGTGTCTAAGTGTGGGAAAAAAAAGATCACATCAGTTGTCTACAAAAGTTAATACAATTTGGTTACAGTTCTTTCTATTAATTAGTCCTTGATCCATAAGGCGGAAGTAGATGCTGCTGCACATCTGTTTATTGTCTCTTAATGGATTGTTTCTGTCTGAGGTATTGCGTACGTCCTGTGCATCTCTCCCTCTGTCTGGCTGGGAGCAGTCCTATTCCCCTGTGGGACAGGAGTGGTGCAGGTCTGATATTGTTGTTTTGCATGGGGATCCTCTCTGGTCTCGGTTGGTGTGTTGGTGGTCCTTGTAGTGTTCCTGATATGTACCCCGCTGATCTCTGGTGGTCGGGGGGGGGTCCTCTTGGAGTCTGGGTATGGACCCGGTTAAAAGCGACGTCCTTCAGGGCTTTAGCAAAGATCGATATTCTTTGCCTTTGGATGTGGACGTGGTCGTAAAGACATTCCTCATCGAGGGTGGGGTGTTGGGCCAGGTGTACGTTGTGGTTTGATTCGCAGTCTCTTGCTATGCTGGCATTTATCTCATGAATTGTGTTGTTGTTGAAGTCTGTTCTCGGCAATATTGTGGAAACAGTGATTCTAGTGTTTGGAAATGTACTGCTTGCTTTCCTAATCATTGCTCTGAGCGATGTTGCTACTTCTTTCTGTTGGGTCTTTAGGTCATTTGTGCCCGTGTGTATTATTATGTGTTGGGGGGAGCCTAATCTGGCTTTGGTCAGCCATCCCATGGCTCTGTTTGTTGTTGGGCACCAGATCTTTTCTACTTTACTTCTAGGGAATAGCTTTTTCTCCCATAGAAATTTCCCATTTGAGTCTATGAGTATTACAACGTCAGCCTTGTTTGTGTTTACTGTCTGGTGGCTTTCGCTTGGACTCCTAGTGTGTGTGCTGGGCTGGGGTGTCTGGTGTGTGCGTACCTCTTGTGAGCGGCCCGCTTGTGGTTCCACGGTGGTGGGGGAAGATTGCGAATCAGTATGCTGGTCGGTCTGTGTGGCACCCCTTGTATTGTGTGTCTGTTGCTTTTGTTCCGTGTGGGAGTGCAGCCGTTCCGTCCGGCTCTGTCTTGTCTTATCTCTAGCCTCTGGTTGCTGCTCTAATGGTGTTATCTCTCCTCTATGGCTCTCTTCTTTTTTCTGCAGCTCTTTCACCTGATTCCTAAGTAGATTCACCTGGTTCTCAAGTAGCTTCAGCTCTCTCTTGTGTCTCTCCCTCTCCTGATTTTGATAGTCATTCATTTTGAGGAAGTCCTCTCTAAGTTTAACCACCTCTATCTCTAATTGATTAAATTTATCTTTTGGTCGTATCTGGCTGTGTGATCCCGGGGTATGTGTCTGGTCAGCCCTGGAAGGCTCACTCACTTCCTGGCTAGGCTGGTCGGCCCTGGAGGGCTCACTCACTTCCTGGCTATGCTGCTCCTTCTCTTGGTGAGCTGGGAATGGTAGGGGGACTATGTGTGGCTTCCTCCCTGGTAGTTATGCTGGGGTTTGTCAGTTGTATCGTGTGGCCTGTGGTTCCCCGGGGTTAGTGTCTGGTTTTGAACTGTGTGGCTCGTTCACCTCCTGACCAGGCAGATTTTCTCCTGGTAAGTTGTCAATGTTGGGGGGAGTGCGGGCCACTCTGGGGCTGTTCCTTCCCCCCTTAGTTAATTTTTTCAGTGTCCTGAAGGCCGTTGCAAATTTGTCGAGGTTGCCTTGCACTAATATTGTTCCGGTATTGTACGCGTTGACCGTCGTAGTTGAACTGTCTCCTGGTGTGTTAATTTTCATTATGGACCCATTTGCGGTATTTTCTAGCTTAACATTGGTATAGTGTGATTTAATTGCTGTGATCCAAGCCACTGGCTGATCTGAGTAGAAAATGAGGTTACTTTTTGTCCCATTGTTGTAACAGTCAGCAAAAGTGTTTCTGGTTTTTCTCTCATCTGCTCATGCTTGATCGCTTTTATAGCTTTTTTTTGCAGTGTTGGGGGGAATCTGGAAGCGGGGCTGTTGTGGATCTTCTGATTCGCTCATTTTTGGTAAAGTATTGTTGATCTTAGAATAAGCTTTTTCTGGGGCCACGGGTTTGGTGTTTCCCTCTCCCTGTTCGCGAACTTTCCCGGTCCCCCTCTCCGACCCCGTGGTCCCTGGGCCTCGGCTTCTGGGTTCACCCTTCTCAGGTCTGGGTCTGTGAGCCGCTGTTTTCCCGGTGCCTTCGGGCTGTTCCCCTCCCCCTCAGAGGTCTCTGTGCCTCTGTCTCGGCCTGGCTCCTCGGGCCTTTCCCTGGCTTCAGTCTCCCTCCTGGCCCTGTACTCACAGTCTTGGTTTGCTTCTGGAAGCCTTCTGGTTGATCCCCTTCTCCTCAGAGGTCTCTGGGCCTGGCTCCTCGGGCCTTTCCCGGGCTTTCTAGCCCAGCCGCCGCTCGGGCTGTGCTCGTTCGCCGTTTCGGGTGCTGGACTGCGGTCCGTCGCTCGGGTGCTGGACTGCGGCCGTCGCTCGGGTGCTGGACTGCGGTCGTCGCTCGGGTGCTGGACTGCGGCCACCGATCGGGCCGTGTCTCGTTCGCCGCTCGGGCTCCCCGAGTCACCTCGTTCCAGCTGCCGCTGCGTCTCCGTGCGGCCTCCCCGATTCGCCTCGTTTCCCGAAGCGGCCTCCCCGAGTCTCCTCGCTCCGGCTGCCGCTGCGTCTCCGTGCGGCCTTCGCGCCTCGGTTCCCGATGCGGCCGAGTCACCTCGCTTCTGCTGCTGCTGTGGCCCCGTGCGGCCGCTGTTCTTTGGTGTGTATATTTTTTTTTTTCCCTTATTTCTTTTTTTTTCTTTGGCTTTTTTTTTTCTAATT